>NC_136854.1:3803224-4106892 GCF_951799975.1 Gobius niger
GGGCGGGGCCCGAGCTGAGCCTGACCGGGCAAAACCACAGTCTTTGATCAAACTCTCTCCATAGGAGTTTATGGAAGTGCTCTCAGTCTGACCCGTCACCTGTAGGACCTGTTTGTCAAACTGTTTACATACACTTTAGAAAAAGACACATGTTTTTATTCAGTGTTGGAATTAACTTTTACTTTTTTAGGTCAGTTAGAATTTTCACAATTATTTCCATTTGCCTAATGCCAGAAGAATGAGATATACTGTATATATCTTTTTTTTTGACTCATCGGTCCTGAAAAGAATCAGATCCATCTATCTCTACTATAATGATGTACAAAAGGCTCTAATGAATAAGTGTGTGAGTGGTGGTAGTGGCGTAGATCAGCAGCCTCTCTTCAGTCAGTCTAACCCCAGAGGCGGCTGTGGCTACAATAGTGGCTTACCACCACTGAGTCTGGAGTGGATGAATCATGTGTACAGCAGCACTGTGAGAGACTCGGTCACAGGCTTGTAAAGCACATTCTAAGTGTCAAACATTGTGATTATTATTGGAGCTGTGACTCTTCACTGACATCAGGAGCAGGTCTGTGGACACTGAGGCAGCAGAGACTTTAATCCTGACTCTGGAGAACAGTGGAGGACCTCACCTCTCAGCTTTGGGCTCCGTGTCCTCCATCAGTCATTTTTTTGTCATTTTTTGTCATTTTTTATCTTTTTTTTGTCATTTTTTTGGTCATTTTTTATCTTTTTTTTTTGTCATTTTTTTGACATTTTTTGTCGATTTTTAGTATTTTTTTGTCATTTTTGATAATTTTTTTGTACTTTTTTTTGTAATTTTTTGTTATTTTTTGTCGATTTTTGCTATTTTTTTGTAATTTTTGTGTAATTTTTTGTCATTTTGTTGTCATTTCTTTATCATTTTTCTTGTAATTTTTAGTCATTTTTTGTAATTTTTTGTCATATATTGTCACATTTTTTGTAAAAAATTTTTTTATATTTTTGTCATTTTTGTTATTTTTTGTCCATTTTTTGTCATATTTTTTGTCATTTTTTGTCTTTTTTGTTATTTTTTGTTATTTTTTGTTATTTTTTGTCAATTTTTTGTAATTTTTTATTATTTTTTGTAAAAAAAAATTTTTAATTTTTTGTCAATTTTTGTCATTTTTTTGTAATTTTTTTAGTCATTTTTTTGATATTTTTTGTCGATTTTTGTCTTTTTTTTGGGTCATTTTTGTCATTTTTTTGTTATTTCTTTGTTATTTTTTGTCGATTAGTTCTTTATTTTTAATAATTTTTTTGTCATTTTTTGTCACATTTTTTGTCATATTTTTTGTCACATTTTTTGTCATTTTTTTGTATTTCTTTTGTCATTTTTTGTCATTTTTTTGTTATTTTTTGTTGTTTTTTGTCGATTTTTTGTCGATTTTTTGTCATTTTTTGTCAATTTTTTGTCAATTTTTTGTCAATTTTATGTAATTTTTTGTCATTTTTTGTCATTTTTTTTGTTTTGTTTTTTGTCATTTTTTGTGTTATTTTTTGTCACTTTTTTTTATTTTTTTGTAATTTTTTTGTAATTTTTAGTAATTTTTTTGTCGTATTTTTTGGAATTTTTTGTAATTTTTTTTCACTTTTAGTCATTTTTTGGAATTTTTTTGGAATTTTTTGGAATTTTTTATCATTTTTTTGTCATTTTCTGTTATTTTTTTTGTCATTTTTGTCAAAAATGTCATTTTTTTGTCATATTTTCTGTTAATTTTTTTCTTTTTTTTTGTCACTTTTTGTCATTTTTTTTAATTTTTTTAGTTATTTTTTCATTTTTTTGTCATTTTTTTGTAATTTTTTGTCAATTTTTTGTCATTTTTTTGTAATTTTTTGTCAATTTTATGTAATTTTTTGTCATTTTTTTTGTTTTGTTTTTTGTCATTTTTTTGTAATTTTTTTGTAATTTTTTGTAATTTTTTTGTCGTATTTTTTGTAATTTTTTGTAATTTTTTGTCAATTTTTGTCATTTTTTGTTATTTTTTTGTCACTTTTTGTCATTTTTTTGTAATTTTTTTATCATTTTTTTGTCATTTTCTGTTATTTTTTTTGGTCATTTTTGTCAAAAATGTCATTTTTTTGTCATATTTTTTGTTAATTTTTGTCTTTTTTTTGACAATTTTAGTCATTTTTTTTATTTTTTTGTCACTTTTTGTCATTTTTTTGGAATTTTTGTTATTTTTTGTCATTTTTTTGTTATTTTTTATCATTTTTTTGTCATGTCATATTTTTTGTTATTTTTTGTCTTTTTTGTCGATTTTTGTCATTTTTTTGTAATTTTTGTTATTTTTTGTCATTTTTTTGTTATTTTTATCATTTTTTTGTCATTTTTTGTAACATTTTTTATCATTTTTTTGTCATTTTTTGTAACATTTTTTGTCATTTTTTTGTCTTTTTTGTCGATTTTTGTCTTTTTTTTGTCAATTTTTGTAATTTTTAGTTATTTTTTGTCACTTTTTGTCATTTTTTTTGTAATTTTTGTCATTTTTTGTCATTTTTTGGTTATTCTTTATCATTTTTTGTCATTTTTTGTAAAATTTTTTGTCATTTTTTTGTCATTTTTTTGTAATGTTTTTGTTTGTTTTTTTGTCACATTTCTGTAATTTTTTCGTCAATTTTTGTCAATTTTTGGTAATTTTTTTGTCATTTTTTGTCACATTTTTATCAATTTTTTGTCCATTTTTTGTTATATCTTTGTTATTTTTTGTCTTTTTTGGCGATTAGTTATTTTTTTTGGTCATTTTTTGTCATTTTTTGTCACATTTTTTGTCACATTTTTTGGACTTTTTAAACCAATTTGTTGTCAATGTTTTCTCACTTTTTTGTCACATTTCCATCATTGTTTTCGTCTCAGTTCTGTCTCTATTCTTACAGCTTTTTTCCAGAAGCTTTTGGATTGGGGTAAAGCCAAACTGGAGAAAATGTGCTCGGTTCAGGTGGGAGTTAAGGGGTTAACAGAAAGTGTAAACCTTTCACCCCCCACAGATATGTCACACTTCTCCAAAGTCCCACACGCCCCGTCTATAACTGACGCATTTGTTTCTGCTTCACTGAACCTTCGTCTTCTTTCTGTTTTTATTGCCATTGTCAGTGAACACACGAGTCTGATACAGTCACTGGTGTTTGTCTTCTTTTTCATGAGTCTTTGTAAACTTAATGTTGGTCATTGTAGCAGATAAAGTGCGTACCTCTGGTCAGGAACAGCCGGGCCGGAGAAGTTTTTCGAGGTCAATGGCCGACGCTCCCTCAGCAGCAGCGCACTGCGGCTGCGCAGAACGAGGTCACTCTATCAGAGGCACGCAAGCGTCGTGATGTGTTGACGCAAAATCCTGAACAAAACCAGTTTAATCTAGATGGAAATAAAACTTAACCCCTTAACTCCCACCTGAACCGAGAGGATCTTTTTCTTCACGTTATCAGATTTTTTTCCATAATTTTTTTTGTTGGGTATTCAACTCATTTTTGCAACTTTTTTGTCTTTTTTTTTTTTTTAATTTATATTTATTTATTTATGTATTTATTTATTTGATGGGGACATGTGTGAACAATAAACATGTACCACACTACAACATTTATAGCCAAGGCTGATTTGTAATGTCCGTCCCGAGAAGGGCTTTTCAAATTCATACTGAAAGTACAAAAAATACATTTACAGTAACATTAATTAATTCATTCTGACATTACACAAAGGAAGTGCATTGAGTGCAGACTAAAAATGATTGCAGACTTGATCTCTTTTTAAAATACGTTTTAGTTCATTTTTAAAAGCCCCCAGATCCAAGTCCTGTTTCAGCTCATTTACATTTTTGTCATTTTTTTGTCACATTTTTGTCATTTTTTCGTCAATTTTTTATCAAATCTTTGTCAATTTCTTGTCAATTTTTTGTCAATTTTTTGTCTCATTTTTTGTCTCATTTTTGTCATTTTTTCATCATTTTTAATCACATTTTTGTCATTTTTTTTGTCATTTTTTTGTCCGTTTTTTTTGTCATTTTTTTGTCCGTTTTTTTGTCATTTTTTGTCACATTTTTGTCACTTTTTAATCATTTTTTAATCACATTTTTTTGGTCATTTTTTTTTTCTTTTTTTTTTCTTTTTTTTGTCATTTGTTTGTCAACTTTTTGTGTCATTTTTTGTCTCATTTTTGTCATTTTTTCATCATTCTTAATCACATTTTTGTCATTTTTTTGTCAATTTTTTTCTTTTTTTGTCATTTTTTTGTCCGTTTTTTTGTCATTTTTTTGTCAATTTTCTGTCATTTTTTGTCACATTTTTGTCATTTTTTAATCATTTTTTAATCACATTTTTGTATTTTTTTATCATTTTTTTGTAATTTGTTTGTCAACTTTTTGTAATTTTTTGTCCATTTTTTGTCACATTTTTTGTAATTTTTTTGTACTTTTTTCGTCACATTTTGTCACATTTCTGTAATTTTTTTGTCACATTTTTATCAAATTTTTGTCATTTTTTTCACATTTTTTGTCATTTTTTCGTAAATTTTTTATCAAATCTTTGTCAATTTTTTGTCATTTTTTTGTCAATTTTTTTGTCATTTTTTCATCATTTTTTGTCATTTTTTTTCATCACATTTTTGTCAATGTTTTCTCACTTTTTTGTCACATTTCCATCATTGTTTTCGTCTCAGTTTTGTTGCTATTTTCACTTTTTTTTTTCCAGAAGCTTTTAGACTGGGGCCAAACTGGAGAAAACGTGCTCGGTTCAGGTGGGAGTTAAGGGGTTATTTTTGATCAGTCTGATGGTGATAGTGGTTAATGAAATAATACGATTGAGCAAAACCTATAAAGTCTGTAAGTGTTTGTTCAGGCTTTGGGAATTCTCAGCTCTGACGGGCAACACACACACATGTAAAGATGAAATCCCCTTTTATCAGACACATCGGTACAATACTGCAGTGACACGTGTATCTGCCCAGAGCTTTTACATCATATTCTGTGCTGAGTTATTACATGTTTTGTTTGGGATTTTTTTGGTTAATCTTCATATAAACATCAATGGATTTTACTTTTTAACAAAACCCACTGACTTTACTTTCAGATGTGGCTAAAACATCAGTGAAAAGGTTCATGAAAAGCACTGACTGAAACCTCGACTCCTGCGGCTTTTACTTCTACTGTTGCAGTAACACCGTTTGTCCGGAAGAGGGCGCTCCATAGCTGTTCATGCCTCACTTCAAACATGGATAACATGTTCTTTATAGATGAGGAAATCCAGTTTGGCTTTACCCAAATCAAAACGCTTCTTGGGGGAAAAAAACACCAAAATAGCCACAAAAAATAAGAAAGCAAGGATGTAAACGCAACAAAAATGTGACAAAAACTCAACAAAAATGTGACAAAAATTCAACAAAAATGTGACAAAAAATCAACAAAAATGTGACAAAAACTCAACAAAAATGTCACAAAAACTCAACAAAAATGTGACAAAAATTCAACAAAAATGTGACAAAAATTCAACAAAAATGTGACAAAAATTCAACAAAAATGTGACAAAAAATCAACAAAAATGTGACAAAAACTCAACAAAAATGTCACAAAAACTCAACAAAAATGTGACAAAAATTCAACAAAAATGTGACAAAAATTCAACAAAAATGTGACAAAAATTTAACAAAAATGTGACAAAAAATCAACAAAAATGTGACAAAAAATCAACAAAAATGTCACAAAAACTCAACAAAAATGTCACAAAAACTCAACAAAAATGTGACAAAAATTCAACAAAAATGTGACAAAAATGTAACAAAAATGTGACAAAACCTCAACAAAAATGTCACAAAAACTCAACAAAAATGTCACAAAAACTCAACAAAAATGTCACAAAAAATCAACAAAAATGTGACAAAACCTCAACAAAAATGTCACAAAAACTCAACAAAAATGTCACAAAAAATCAACAAAAATGTGACAAAACCTCAACAAAAATGTCACAAAAAATCAACAAAAATGTGACAAAAATTCAACAAAAAATTGACAAAAATTCAACAAAAATGTCACAAAAACTCAACAAAAATGTGACAAAAATTCAACAAAAAATTGACAAAAATTCAACAAAAATGTCACAAAAACTCAACAAAAATGTGACAAAAATTCAACAAAAATGTCACAAAAATTTAACAAAAATGTGACAAAAAATCAACAAAAATGTGACAAAAAATCAACAAAAATGTCACAAAAACTCAACAAAAATGTGACAAAAATTCAACAAAAATGTGACAAAAATGTAACAAAAATGTGACAAAACCTCAACAAAAATGTCACAAAAACTCAACAAAAATGTCACAAAAACTCAACAAAAATGTCACAAAAAATCAACAAAAATGTGACAAAACCTCAACAAAAATGTCACAAAAACTCAACAAAAATGTGACAAAAATTCAACAAATTGTGACAAAAATGGAAAAAAGAAAGAAAAAAAACATACAAAAGGTGACCCAACACAGCAACAACGCGAGGAAAAAGATCAGTTTTGTGGGTCTTAGCTTTCAAATGAGGTGTTACACAGCCAAAAGAGGACAGAATGCATTTGGTTTAGGCGGGGGGTAAGAAGATTTGAAAAAGTGTTTAGTTTCCTGTTCCAACGTTCTCCTCCTAAAGGAGCAAAATCTTAATGTGTTCATTAAAAGTGTAACTACTGTATGTAGTTCTGTGATTGTTTTTATTTATTTTGTAACATTTTTGTCATTCTTTCATGAGTGTTTGTGTGTTTCAAGCCCGTGTGCAGCTTTAGGCGGTGGTAAAGTGAAGAAGGGGAACCACCCCCAAATTACATTTCACTGATCTAGATTCTACAACTATCTTCTATCTCAATAACCACAATAGGTGAAGAACATGCAACAAGAGCAGAAAGTCAGGTACCCGAGCTTTAACCTCTAACTCCCGCCTGAACCGAGAGCATTTTCTCCAGTTCAGCTTTACCCAAATCCTGTAGGCCAGTGTAACGACTCATTTGAAAGCTAAGACCTACAACTAAATTGATCTTTTTCCTCACGTCAGAATTCTTTTCATCACTTTTTTTGTTGGGCTGGCATCTCATTTTTGTCAAATTTTCGTGAATTTTTTGTCACTTTTTCGTCAATTTTTCCCATTTTCATCCTTGTTTTCGTCTCACTTTTGTTGCTATTTTCACACCTTTTTTCCAGAAGCTTTTGGATTGGGGTAAAGCTGGAGAAAATGTGCTCGGTTCAGGTGGGAGTTAAGGGGGAAGAGGTTAAACCAACATTGACCGTTTTCAAAGCCTGTTTGTTGTCTGAGCATTCCAAAATGTTCATATAAGAGAGAGTTTTACTAAAAAAAAATGTGTAGAATAGTTTTTTTTTTCCAGTTTTCTTTTTTAAATAAATGTTTATTTTACACCAGGTGGTAAGTACAGTGATAACAGACATAAAACTGGGATTTACAACAAGGGACCCAAAGGTATTTTTAGGTCATTTTCCAATGGAGTCGTCTTTTGCCCTTTCATTCCAAAAAACACCCCCTTTAATGTCCCCTTCAAGTCTGATCATAGTTTTATCACCAACATTTAAGGATTGGAGGATTACTTCAAGAAAGTAGAACTTTATCTTCGGCATCACCCATGATGCTCTCGGTCTCTGACGGTTAATGGTAATAATGGTGATAATAAAACAAAAAACATACAGATGTTCATCCATCCATTTTCTTCCTCTTTATCCGGGGCCGGGTCGCGGGGGCAGCAGTCTGATCCACACACACCTCCTCCAGATGTTCTGACCCCGAGGCCACACCAGGCCAGCTCGGAGACATAGTCCCACCAGCGTGTCCTGGGTCTTCCACGAGGCCTTGTCCCACTAGGACATGCCTGGACACCCCCGCGGGAGGCGACCAGGAGGCATCTGGAACAGATGCCCGAGCCACCTCAGCTGCTCCTCTCAACGTGAAGGAGCAGCAACTCTACTCCGAGCTCCTCCTGAGTAACTGAGCTCCTCACCCCCAGCCACCCTGCGAAGGAAACTCATTTCGGCCGCTTGTATCCACGATCTAGTCCTTTTGGTCATTACCCAGATCACATGACCACAGGTGAGGGCGGGAACACAGATTAATCGGTAAATCGAGAGCTTTGCCCCGACTCAGCTCCCTCTGGAGAGTGAACATAAAAATAAATAAATAAATAAATAATAAATAAATAAATAAATAAATAAATAAATAAATAAATAAATAAATAAATAAATAAATAAATAAATAAATAAATAAATAAATAAATAAATAATAATATAATAATAACAAGTTATGTATCTTGTATGTATATTGGGTTTCTTCTTTGAGTATTTGCATTTGTGAAGCTCGACTTAAGGTATTTATTTATGCTCCTTTTATTTCTTTTATTTACTCAAATCGTTCGTATTTCCTGGAATGGGCGTGGCTTCGGTGCGCGTAAAGCCTGCGCGTGACGTCACAGCAGTAGAACGGGGCAAGATGGCGGCGGAGGAGAGCAGGCTGAAGCATCGGACTCACCAAAACAGCGTCCTAAAGCACGGTAAGCCCCGGGTTATCCCGCCCCGGACCCCGCGGGGAACACGCGCGAGGCCCGGCGGGACTTTGTCACGTTTTTGCCGCGCCACAAACGTGTGTCAAAGCGGTAAAGTTTACGCTTGAAACGCCCCGATGCTGTGTGAGCTCACGGCTCGCATCTGTCCTGCATCCCGCTCAAAACACCGCTGCGAACAGGGCTGGTCCCTCCGCCGACACCGAAGCACCGGAACCGCTGCCCGGTGCGGACACGGGGCTCCTGCGGGGCTCCTGCGGGGCTCCTGCGGGGCTCCTGCGGGGGAGACCCGGGCATCTGGGACTCGTCCTCAGGAGAAAATGCAGTTTATAAGTCTGTCTGTTTGCACGTTGTCATCCTGTGTCTCCGCCTTTACTAATCCACGTTTCTCAGCTTCATCGTTTTAGTTTATTTTGTAAGTTTCTGGCTTTGTTTCTATCTCTGTTTCTTTAATAGTTCCAGTAGAATGTTCCTGTATTTGACTTTAAAAGCTTGACCTCCTGGATATAACGTGAGCAGCTCTGCCCCTGAGCCGCTGAGGAGCGAGCACAGTCTCAGAGGTGGATTGTTTGTGATTTCATCTGTTTGTGACGGCAGAGTTGCTGTATTTGAGTGAAACTGTGAATAAGGACTCGGGCTGGGCACTGCTAACTTTTTTTCAATGTCTTTACCAAACAATGTGTCGTATACAGCCATAAAACAGATGCATAATTGCTACATTTAATTTCTTTTGCATTTGTATCATTTGTTTGAGACGAAACAACCAAGAAACGTCCATTAAAGGAACAGGCCAGTGTTTTCCAGACTGAGACCTGAGCTTAGACGAGTTGATCCGTACCTGTCTGGTCTTTGTGTCCGTGGAAGAGCTCGGTCGCTTCACCCTGTTCGGAGCTGTAGGAATATACTGGGAGGGGCCGAAAGCTAACAACATCTTTGTTTTTTTTGCATGGCTGAGCAAAACATTAAAATCAAAATAGCAAGATATAAACGAGAAGGATTTTCATCAATAAAACTCTTTTGTTTTATGATTTTATTTATCTGAAAAATGCTTAGTTTTCACCTGCCCCATAGTTTCTCCTATCGTATCGATATCGGGATATCGTTCAGCCCTTCTCCGGACTAGGGATGTCACGGTTACCGGTGTGGCGGTAAACCCCGGTAAAAATGTTGACAATAATAATTACCGTCTTATTTTTGAAAACATATGTTACCGCGGTGGATTACGGTGCCCGCGGTTTAGGCAGAGTGAGCCTCATGAGGCGCCGTCTCCTCTGCTGAAGCTGCCGCAGGCGCCTCTGTAGCTACAACCAAAACTAAACTTTCTGGAAGCTGGAATCATGTCCGAGACGACAGCGCAGGATCAGCCTCAGAGACCGAGCCTGAAGTCTGGACATGTTTGTGTATTTTAAGAAGCTGAAGGACAGTTGAAAGAGACAGTTTTCCTGTTTGTCTCGAACCTCTGACTCCTGTGTGACCGTCTCCCACAGCTCTATAGCAGTAAGTTAAAGGAATAGGCCACCGTTTTTACATACTAAGATATGTTCTTACCTCACTTTAGACGTGTTAATATATCCCCGTCTGGTCTTTGTCCGTGCGCTCTGTCACGCAAACGGAGCACATACGCAGCCTCTCCCACATGTCATATAGCTCCGAAAAAGCTCACGATAGAAGCTACCAAGCTCTTCCACGTGTTCCCTATTTAAATAAAGTTACGTGAAGTGTTTTCATGCGAAGTATATTTACACAGAAATGTAACGTGTCGATTTTATAAGCAAATAAAAAGGGGGACTATATTGTGAGGTGTAATGATACGAGGAGCACAGCGTCCGCGCAGTAACTCCTAAAGACTTCCCCCGCTCACTTCCGTCAATAACCTTTAGGAGTTACTGCGCGGACGTTGTGCTCCTGTATCATTACGCCTCACAATATAGTCCCCCTCTTTATTTGCTTATAAAATCGACACGTTACATTTCTGTGTAAATATACTTCGCATGAAAACACTTCACGTAACTTTATTTAAATAGGGAACACGTGGAAGAGCTTGGTAGCTTCTATCGTGAGCTTTTTCGGAGCTATGTGACATGTGGGAGAGGCTGCGTATGTGCTCCGTTTGCGTGACAGAGCGCACGGACAAAGACCAGACGGGGATATATTAACACGTCTAAAGTGAGGTAAGAACATATTTTAGTATGTAAAAACGGTGGCCTATTCCTTTAACGTTAGCGTGACCGTCTCCCACAGCTCTATAGCAGGAAGCTAACGTTAGCGTCTCCCACAGCTCTATAGCAGTAAGCTAACGTTAGCGTGACCGTCTCCCACAGCTCTATAGCAGGAAGCTAACGTTAGCGTCTCCCACAGCTCTATAGCAGTAAGCTAACGTTAGCGTGACCGTCTCCCACAGCTCTATAGCAGGAAGCTAACGTTAGCGTCTCCCACAGCTCTATAGCAGTAAGCTAACGTTAGCGTGACCGTCTCCCACAGCTCTATAGCAGTAAGCTAACGTTAGCGTGACCGTCTCCCACAGCTCTATAGCAGGAAGCTAACGTTAGCATCTCCCACAGCTCTATAGCAGTAAGCTAACGTTAGCGTGACCGTCTCCCACAGCTCTATAGCAGGAAGCTAACGTTAGCGTCTCCCACAGCTCTATAGCAGGAAGCTAACGTTAGCGTGACCGTCTCAGCTCTATAGCAGGAAGCTAACGTTAGCGTCTCCCACAGCTCTATAGCAGTAGCGTTTTAGCTGAAATGCTGATGCTGATGTGGGCGTTACGGGGCTCCCGGTGGCAGATTCACTCTCACCGCAGTTTTATGAATGTAATAATGATGGCATTTTCCCAAATCTGCAAAGCGAAAGCTCACTGGAAAGACGACAACAATGTTCCTGATATAGACGGTTTATCTTCGTTTCTGACGCTATAAATAGTTCATGTAAAACCCTCAAAACGATCAACAACACATCGTTATAGTTCCTTTACTTTGATTGAAAAGGCTTTGTCTCTACTGTTTTATTTAATAAGCACAGGTAAACTTTTTTGAAACTATTTCAGTTTGTGTAGGACTATCAATGCTTTCTGAACATATTAAAGGACCTATAATCATGCTATTTTAGCCATTCCAAAGTTAAGTATAGGCATGTATATGATATATTGTACCTCTACCACTATTGAGCACTCATTTTTGTGATAAATATAAGTGTTTTCTGGAGGTATTTTTCGAACCCGGAAGACACAACGCTTCGATTCAGTTAACTCCGCCCCCTCTCTCCGCACATACAACTTTACCGTAATATAAATAAACAGACGTCACGTGGGGAAACTGTGCATATAGCCTGTAAGTGAAGATACTTCACAATGCAGTTGTAAGGAGTTGACATCTGCAACACAGCTTCATAAATGGCTAACACACATGCTAATATGCTAACACACAAGCTAATATGCTAACACACAAGCTAACCCGCGTTTGGATTGACTCACCCTCTGGTTCATCGCTGTTTACATGATGGGACTCGCGTTGGTTATAAAAGTTAATCCACTTTGATTTGAAGGTTCACCAAACATCCATCAGTGACAGTCACAGAAAAACACTATTTTGGTGAAAGTCGCTGAATCCCAGAGAAAAAAACAACTTCTGAGAGAGTGGCCTCTTCTTGAAAAAGGTTGAATAAAGCCCTCGTCCTCGTAGCCAAACGCGCTTCTTTTTCTCCGTGACATGATCGTTAGGTAAGAATAAAGAACAGGTGTGTCCAGTTATAACGAGCTCCATCTTCAGCTGCAGCGCAAACATGACTGATCTGTTCAGACGCTCAGGGTTTGTTTGTTTTGGCCTCAGCTGACCTGGAAGCACCTCGGCACATCCTTTTTATTTTATTTTTTTCTCTTTTTTTCTCTCTTACGACAGAAATAATGAAAAGGCTGTTTTACAAATTAAAATCAGGCTTTAAGACATTACATTACAGACGTCGAGCTCTTCCTTTCCGCTGTTACGACACAACTGAACACTCAGTCGTTCACCAGGAGAGGGCGGAGCCTCAGAGAGCAGGATTCAGGAGGATTGCGGAGAACAGAGTGAATGAAGCCACAAACCACTCTGGGGGAGTTTTTGATAAGGAAATAGCATAACAACATGGCTAAAAGCTCCAAAAAGTCGATTTTGCATGATATAGGACCTTTAACACACATTAAAAAATGTTCATACCGTGTTCTTGTCCCGCTCTGTGCGGCCCGGGGCCCAGCACACGGCAGCGTAGTGGGGAGCAGAGGCCACAGAGTCATAAAGAGTCCTGACTCTGGAGGACCTCAGTCTCCTCTGAAGGACCTCAGGCTCACCCAGGCACTTGAAATGTCCACCTCCTCAATGTCCTCCCCCTGGATGTTCAGGGATGTGTGCGCTTGTGACAAGATGTTAATTCCAAAATTGCTGTTTGGAAGAAATACAAATATGGAGCGAGTTCATCTTCAGTGAAATGTGGGGTCGCTAGAAATTGGGAAAAATAACAAAATATGAGGACAATTTAAGGGGGAAGAAAGGGCAGAAAATGGGATAAAAATGTTTGAATATCGTTAAAAATTGCAACAACAAAAAAGACAGAAAAGGGCAATATATATAGTGTGGACCCCAGTCCTAGTGTGGACCCCAGCTCGAGTGTGGACCTCTGTGCCAGTGTTAGGGATGGGCACCAAGCTCCGGTCGGGGGTGGTATCGAAAAAATTTAATTCTTTTGGTGCCAGTTTTCGCCGCGGTCTGCGCCAGGACTGAGCCAGGTCTAAACCAGGACTTACTCCAGTCATAAAACCCAGAGCTAAACTAAACCAGTTATAAACCAGGACTAAACCAGGACTGAACCAGGACTAAACCAGGACTGAACAAGAAACTTTAGTTTTTAGGCAAATTGAAAAGCAAAACCAAGCAGTGACAACAAGAAAGACGTGTTTACCTTTAGCGACAGACCCGGAGGCGGAGCTTACGTGCTGTTGGGCGGAGCTTACGTGCTGTTGGGCGGAGCTTACGTGCTGTTGGGCGGAGCTTACGTGCTGTTGGGCGGAGCTTACGTGATGTTGGGCGGAGCGTACATGTTGTTACAACTTTTACAGCAGCTGCAGAGACGGGAATATCCAGGCTGGTTTATAGAAAGGTGAGCGCTCACTCTGTATGAGACATTGTTGGTACAGTTTTGGTAAATGATGAGTGGCAGAGTGAGGCTCACACCACGTGAGGATCTTTGACATGTGGAGCTTTCGCTTCGTCAAAGTGCAGTGAGTTTAGAAAAGTTTATCTGAAAGAAACCGTGTCCTGATGTGGATCTGACTCTGCAGCTCAGGAGGGAATAACGTCCTTTCTCTCTTTTATCACTGCTTAAGTGGAAATTCTGCTCAAAACACAAAGTTACAGGCGACGCTGCTGCGCCTGTGGAGCCTCTGTTGTGCTGTTTTCGGTCTTTTTCCTGAATTGTGCTTTTAATACACGTTATTTTATTGAATTAAAATAACAGGTATCGAAAAAAGTACCGTTAAAGGGTGGGTATTATACAAAATTGACTTTTTCAAGCTTTCCATCATGTTATTAATAATAAATAATAATACATTTTATTTGTATAGCGCTTTTCAAGACACTCAAAGACGCTTTACAGAAAACAAGAATAAAATCACACATAAAATTAGCACATTAAAATAGAGGGCAGTTACTCGATATTAAAAGCCTTTTTAAAGAGATGAGTTTTGAGTTCTTTCTTGAAGGTGAGGAGGTCAGAACAGGCACGGAGCGGTGGGGGCAGTGAGTTCCAGAGTGTGGGGGCGGCGATTGAGAAGGCTCCGTCTCCCCAGGTTCGGCGCTTGGTCTTACAGGGGAGGGACAGGAGGTTGGCGTTGGAGGAGCGGAAGGAGCGAGATGGAGTGTGATGGTGGAGCAGGTCGGTGAGGTCTGGAGGGGCCAAATTATGGAGGGCTTTGAAAGTGATGAGGAGGACCTTGAACTGGATGCGTTGAGGGACGGGGAGCCAGTGGAGGTTCTGAAGGACAGGGGTGATGTGTTCACGGGAGCGAGTGTGCGTGAGGAGGCGGGCAGCAGAGTTCTGGATGTACTGGAGTTTATTGAGGATTTTGGATGGTGAGCCGTAGAGGATGCTGTTGCAGTAGTCAATTCTGGATGTGATGATGGCATGAATTAGAGTTTCAGCGGCTCATTAAAAACATGCCTGAAGTGTTGCCTTGGCACATTCACATATTTTTGAGTAATCTGTAAAAACTCTGATGGCAGCCATTTTAGGGATAGGTTTGCCTGAGTCCTCCTAGGAACGCCCCCACCTCCTGGAGACGCCTCCGAGCTTTCGTCACCAGCCGAGTAACCAACCACTGCTCCTCAGCAGAACCCCCTCCCCACTGATGCCACAGACAGCGTGTGGAGGGGGCGTGTCGGAAAGGCTCAGAGGTTCTTAAAGAGACAGAGGCCTATTTCAAGACATTCACTACAGCCATTTTGAGAGAGACATTTTATACAAGGCAGTTATTCTAATTTACTGCATTTACAGACCAACAGAAGGTTTGCTCCTCATTGTAGTGTGATATAGACTGGTGCTATGGGACTGAAAAAAGCAGAATACTCCCTCTTTAAGGCACCGGAACCGAAAGTAGGTATCCTTAAAGTAGTGGTATCGAAAAACAACGAACGGTACCCATCCATAGCGAGTGTGGACCTCTGTGCGAGTGTGGACCTCTGCCCTCAGGATGTTGAGTAGAAACTGAACCTGTGACCCTAATGGAAGCCCGTCCCTCCTCGGTCTCTAATGCTGCCATGTGAATATTATGGAGCGGTTTCAGAAACCAAAGCCCTCGAGTTCTTAAAAGGCTGAGCGTGTGAGTGCAGGCCTTATAAGACCACAGTTCAGGGCTGAGGGGCAGTGATCCGAGAGGCTTCCCATGATCCTCTCTGCTCCACGCGCCTCCAGGAGAACACAGAATAACGAGGTTTGTGTGAGTGAAGGAACAGTCCGCCGGGTAAAGGCACAGCGGAAACGGGAACAACCGAGAGAATGTGACCAAACCAGGACTAAACCTGATTATGAAGCGCGTCAGGAACAGGAAGGGCTTCAGAAACACGAGGGGAGCTTTTAAAACGGCAAATTCTATACATGCAGTTTTTGTTGGAATAGCATTAAGTATATAGTAAAACAAATCACAGAAAACAAATGTGAAAATCTGGATATTAAAGAACTGTTATGATGGATGTTCGTGATTAATTCATTTATCAATTTGCTGCCAGGATGAAACTAACAATTATTAGGAAAAATAATGAATAGTTTATATTATAATGTAATTATAGAAGCTAGTGGCCCTGTGCCATAAAGCCACTAGGATGCACCGACGCGTGTTTCCTTCCTAAATGAGCCTAATACTCAGAATATGTGCAGCAAAATGTCCTTTATTTCCTCATGTGACACGGTCAAAAGACTGTTTCTCCTCACAGGTGCAACACACTCTGTCCTGTATCTTCACCTGTGACCTCTGACCTGTATCTTCACCTGTGACCTCTGACCTGTATCTCCACCTGTGACCTCTGTCCTGTATCTTCACCTGTGACCTCTGACCTGTATCTTCACCTGTGACCTCTGTCCTGTATCTTCACCTGTGACCTCTGTCCTGTATCTTCACCTGTGACCTCTGTCCTGTATCTTCACCTGTCACCTCTGTCCTGTATCTTCACCTGTGACCTCTGTCCTGTATCTTCACCTGTGACCTCTGACCTGTATCTTCACCTGTGACCTCTGTCCTGTATCTTCACCTGTGACCTCTGTCCTGTATCTTCACCTGTGACCTCTGTCCTGTATCTTCACCTGTGACCTCTGTCCTGTATCTTCACCTGTGACCTCTGTCCTGTATCTTCACCTGTGACCTCTGACCTGTATCTCCACCTGTGACCTCTGTCCTGTATCTCCACCTGTGACCTCTGTCCTGTATCTTCACCTGTGACCTCTGTCCTGTATCTTCACCTGTGACCTCTGTCCTGTATCTTCACCTGTGACCTCTGACCTGTATCTCCACCTGTGACCTCTGTCCTGTATCTTCACCTGTGACCTCTGTCCTGTATCTTCACCTGTGACCTCTGACCTGTATCTTCACCTGTGACCTCTGACCTGTATCTCCACCTGTGACCTCTGTCCTGTATCTTCACCTGTGACCTCTGTCCTGTATCTTCACCTGTGACCTCTGACCTGTATCTTCACCTGTCACCTCTGTCCTGTATCTTCACCTGTCACCTCTGACCTGTATCTTCACCTGTGACCTCTGACCTGTATCTTCACCTGTGACCTCTGACCTGTATCTCCACCTGTGACCTCTGACCTGTATCTTCACCTGTGACCTCTGTCCTGTATCTTCACCTGTGACCTCTGTCCTGTATCTTCACCTGTGACCTCTGACCTGTATCTTCACCTGTGACCTCTGACCTGTATCTTCACCTGTCACCTCTGTCCTGTATCTTCACCTGTCACCTCTGACCTGTATCTGCACCTGTGACCTCTGACCTGTATCTTCACCTGTGACCTCTGACCTGTATCTCCACCTGTGACCTCTGACCTGTATCTTCACCTGTGACCTCTGTCCTGTATCTTCACCTGTGACCTCTGTCCTGTATCTTCACCTGTGACCTCTGACCTGTATCTTCACCTGTCACCTCTGTCCTGTATCTTCACCTGTGACCTCTGTCCTGTATCTTCACCTGTCACCTCTGACCTGTATCTCCACCTGTGACCTCTGACCTGTATCTTCACCTGTGACCTCTGTCCTGTATCTTCACCTGTGACCTCTGTCCTGTATCTTCACCTGTGACCTCTGACCTGTATCTTCACCTGTCACCTCTGTCCTGTATCTTCACCTGTCACCTCTGACCTGTATCTTCACCTGTGACCTCTGTCCTGTATCTTCACCTGTGACCTCTGTCCTGTATCTTCACCTGTGACCTCTGACCTGTATCTCCACCTGTGACTTCTGACCTGTATCTTCACCTGTGACCTCTGTCCTGTATCTTCACCTGTGACCTCTGACCTGTATCTTCACCTGTGACCTCTGTCCTGTATCTTCACCTGTGACCTCTGTCCTGTATCTCCACCTGTGACCTCTGTCCTGTATCTTCACCTGTGACCTCTGACCTGTATCTCCACCTGTGACCTCTGTCCTGTATCTTCACCTGTGACCTCTGTCCTGTATCTTCACATGTGACCTCTGACCTGTATCTTCACCTGTGACCTCTGTCCTGTATCTCCACCTGTGACCTCTGTCCTGTATCTTCACCTGTGACCTCTGTCCTGTATCTTCACATGTGACCTCTGACCTGTATCTTCACCTGTGACCTCTGACCTGTATCTCCACCTGTGACCTCTGTCCTGTATCTCCACCTGTGACCTCTGTCCTGTATCTCCCCCTGTGACCTTTGACCCTACTGTTTCCTCCAGGTGAGCGCAGCCTGTGACCTTTGACCCTCCTGTTTCCTCCAGGTGAGCGCAGCCCGTCCCCCGCGGTCATGCTCGCGGACCCTGAGGACGCCAGTCCCGTGCAGCTGGTGGTGGCGGACGAGGACGAGCACTCCTTCTCTCTCCAGGAGGGGGCGCTGGAGAGGCTGCTGCTGCGGGAGCCTGTGCAGGACATGAGCGTGGTGGTGGTGTCTGTGGCCGGAGCTTTCCGAAAGGGCAAGTCCTTTCTGCTCGACTTCATGCTGCGCTACATGTACAGCCAGAAACAGGTGAGGCCCCAGGACTGATCCCTGTGGTGTGCCAACGTTTATGTGATGTTTACAACGTAGGAGAGCAGGAGGCTCAACAGTTCAGAAAACCCTCATGTTATTTCGATGACCTCTGGCTTCAGGAAGTAACGGTATACTTTCTGCTCCATGTTTAGTAGTAAAGTGAAGACGCTGCAGGTGAAAACACTGATTTAATCCATGTCAATGTTCAGGTTTTTGGCTCGTTTTCTCCCTGGTCTTTCTCACGCTTATTCATCCACAAATACTGACATGTTTGGGATCCACATGGCGTTGTAATCCAAATATGGAAATACTGTATAGATACAGACGGCTTCTCTGCAATCGCCCATATATGGTCATGTTTGAAAACAGTTAAGGGGGAAAACAAATTGGAGAAAAATCTAAACTTCTCTAATTATTCAAAAACTACTTTAACCCCTTACCACCCGCCAAAACCAAATGCATTCTCTCCTCTTTGCCATTGTCGTCACTTTTTATTTCCCTTATGTGTTTTTGTCACTTTTTATGGCACTTTTGTAACTTTTTTTGTAACTTTTTTGATGCATTTTTGTCAAGTTTTTGCCGGATTTTTGTCACTTTTTCTGCTGTTTTTGTGTCTTTTTTTGATGGATTTTTTCCCTTTTTTTCCTGATTTTTTTTGTCTTTTTTGATTGATTTTCGTCACTTTTTTTCTGTGTTTTTTTCTGTATTTTTGTCACTTTTTTGCTGTATTTTTGTCTCTCTTTTGCTGTATTTTTGTGTGTTTTTTGTGTGTTTTTTGCTGTATTTTTGTGTGTTTTTTGCTGTATTTTTGTATCTTTTTTGCCGTATTTTGGTCTCTTTTTTGCTGTATTTTTATCTCTCTTTTGCTGTATTTTTGTCACTTTATTGCTGAATTTTTGTCTCTTTTTTGCTGGATTTTTGTCATTTTTGTAGCTTTTTTTTGGTCACTTTTTAGCGCTTTTTTGTTTTTGTCATTTTCTTCTTGTTTTTTTGTCGCTGTTTTGAAGAAGCTTTTAGATTTGGAGAATTTCTAGAACAGGAGAAAACATGTTCAGGTGGGAGTTAAAAGGTTAACAAACGCAGAATTATTGATATAGTTTTCTACTAAATAAAGATAAAAAGACATTGAGAGGAGCAAAGAGGTTCAACAGCCCATAGATACATAAATCATGGAGAATGCTAACTTGATGCTACACGTTAGTGCTAATGCTAGCGCTAGCTACGACTGCTGTTTTTTCGCTTCTACTGAACAATCTGCTGTGTATAAACATCCACATGGAGCCATATTTCCCTCTCGGCGAAGCCACGCCCCTTCTATGTGCATGTGCAGACAAAGGGACTAAACTTTAGGGCCGTTTTCATTCTACTCTTAACCTCTTAGCTCCCGCCTGAACCGAGAGGATCTTTTTCCTCATCATTTTTTTGTTGGGTATTAAACTCATTTTTGTAATTTTTTTTGTCACATTTTTGTCACATTTTTGTCACAATTTTGTCACATTTTTGTTACATTTTTGTCCCATTTTTTTTGTCCCATTTTTTTTGTCCTTTTTTGTCATTTTTTTGTCACATTTTTGTCACATTTTTGTCATTTTTTGTCATTTTTTTGTCACATTTTTGTGTCATTTTTGTGTCATTTTTGTGTCTCTTTTTGTCACATTTTTGTCATTTTTTTCGGCGATTTTTTAATCAAATTTTTGTCATTTTCTTGTCACATTTTGTCACATTATTGTCATTTTTTTTTATCACATTTTTGTCATTTTTCGTCAATTTTTTTGTCATATTTTGTCATTTTTTTGTCACATTTGTGTCATTTTTTTGTCACATTTTTGTCATTTTTTTGTCACATTTTTGTCATTTTTTGGTCACATTTTTGTCATTTTTGTGTCATTTTTGTGTCTCTTTTTGTCACATTTTTGTCATTTTTTCTGCGATTTTTTAATCAATTTTTTGTCATTTTTTTGTCACATTTTGTCTTTTTTTTTATCACATTTTTGTCATTTTTTGGTCAAATTTTTGTCAATTTCTTATGACATTTTCGTGACATTTTTGCCACTTTTTCATCAATTTTTCGTCACTTTTTCATCACATTTCCATCATTGTTTTCGTCTCAGTTTTGTTGCTTTTTTCCAGAAGCTTTTGGACTGGGGTAAAGCCAAACTGGAGAAACTGTGCTGGGTTCAGGTGGGAGTTAAGGGGTTAAACAATGACAGTGCATTTGCAGGAGAAAGTAGTTATCGTATGTAGTTCTAGTTTTCAGTGAGGCGTAACCAGAGCTTGTGAGCGGAGCAGCTGAACACACGTGACACAGAGCGGCGCCGTCAGGTCACATGACTCACACTGGGGTCGGGCGACGTCCCCTTAATAGGCAGCTGACGATGTTTACAGTGAATCATCATTACAAAGACTTTATAAAGGCTGCATTTATGTTTGGAAAAATGTGAGATTACAGGACAAATGGGTCAAATCTAAACCTGATCCAAACGGAGTCATGGAATTTTGCTACAGAAATGTGAATAAACTGGTGCGTAAAAGTCTCATCTGCTCCTCAATAACAAGGCTGTTATTACTCAGGTCCGATCCTGATATGAAGGAGGTTGGCCTGGCCGATATAAAGGCCGATATTTTAAGTAATTTAATGTAATAATGTTTTTTTTTTTTATCTCTCAAATAGCCTAAAGTTAAGCATTGATTATTATTATAGTAAAGGTTTCAATCATAGAAATATTGGTCGACCTGGGATGGAAATGGAAATTATCGGCTCTTTTGATTGGCCGATGCTGGTTTGCACCATTAATATTATTGGCCAAATTTTAGAAATGTCTGGTCTATGATCCTGTGTGTGAAACTTCTAAACATGTCAGTGTTAAACTGTGACAGCAGGGGCCGCTGTATAATTATGTTTAGAAGTTTATAAACTAAAATATGTAAATTAGGTGTACAAACAGTTTTCACCGCGATGTTTCTCCTCTCCCCTGAGGCTCTATCACTTTGGGTCCCGGAGATATCGGCCTTTTTATCGGCCGATATTGAAAATATCCTAATATCGGCCGGGCCCTACTTATTCCACTAATACAAATCTAAATCAGAGCTTATTATTTGTATTTTCTCAATGTTTACATAATGTTTTAGACACAGTGGGTGAACGGGACAATAAGTAAGGGATAATGTATAGAACGCTGGTCATTATCGGGAAAATAAGCACCGACAGGGCGAACCGTCTTGTTATCCCGCTTATTATTCGGCCATTTGCCAACTGAACACACACAACATAAACTTCGCACACTTTTATGAAGGTCGGAAGGTTTATTTAATGACTTCCGCGACAAATAGTTCCCAAAAGTTTGCGCATTGCTCGGCAACGTTTTGCTAGGCTAGAAGCAGCAAGGCTAGCAGCTAGCCTAGCTACTTAGCTGAAGGTGCAGTTGGAGGAATGATGGTGAATCTCTGGGTAAGTTGAAAGTCAGACTCACACTAACTTCACGAGCGATTCCCCCGACTTCTCTCTCAGTGACGGGACAGATAGTGTCGCTACTACGTACGCGCGGAGTGATATGAAAACACCAACTCCGTTGCCATTGGCAGCGTCATTATTTTTCTCAGAGGTCCTTTATCAGAAAATAATGACCGGTAGAACGTTGGGAAATCCCATTCAAATCAACGGAGCTTCTACTTGCGCTGTGAAGAGCCGTATAATAATGAAATATAAATACTTGTAATAATGAAACTGACTAAAACTGAAAGACTGAAACTAGGAGGAGCCAAAACCATCTGATTACTGTCTTTATTTATTAAGCTGAAAATCTCAGCTTTTTACCCATAAAATGCCTTATTTTTTATATGAAAACATAAAATAACTTTCAATACATTTTTCCTCACCTTTATGTCAGTAAGTTTGAAATGTAAATCCTTAGCCTTTGCCCCTGTTCTCGGAGGAGGGGCATCTGACATAAACGGCCCTCGTGTGTTGAAGCTAAAGGCCGAGCTGCAGCCGCGTGTTTTCTCTGAGCTACGGTGAGCGCTGAGGGTCAAACCCTGGACTGTGGCTTAAAGAGGATTTAAACACAAAGGGCTCCTGTGCCGGGCCTCGCTGCCATCGGAGAGGCCTTATCAGGGGTCAAAGGTCACACTGCTACAACAAACAACACCGACCGTCAGGGGCCGGAGCGAGGGCAGAGCTGGCGTTACACTGCTGGAGCGGAATACTGAGTAAAAACAACTAAAACGGCAAAAAAGAACCTGGAGCGTGACCGATAACCCTGTGTTAGGAGACGGCACTGGAGAAATTATTCAAATAAGTCGTTAAATATATCGTGAAGGCCTTGAGTGACATGAAAAAGCCTTGAATGTGAATCAAACTGACAAATCTACATCTATTGGAAGATAAATGATTATTATCCACATTCTGCTTTTCAGGATGTGGTGTTTTATGTTCCAGAGAAATGTTTACATGATTCAATAAGGAATCCCGGCTTCTCGTATTGAGGAGACTTATTACTAACTATTACCATCTATAACTATAACTATATCCCGGTTACTGTGGGAGAATCCCGGGCTGTTTCCCAAAGCCGAGGTGCCTTGACAAACTCGTGTCCTTCCAGTCCAAGGCTTTGGTCCAAAAACGGCTAAAGGAAGTGACATCACTAAATAAAAAATAGAAGTCGTGTTTCATCCAGGGGCGAGGGGAGGGTCTGCTGGAGGGGGGGGTTCTGAAGGCTGGTGGATGGAAGTAATTATATTTTTACCAACTACAAATAAATGAATGACTAAAAAGCAGACAAAGATGATTAAACCTGTCTGAAAACACAAAATAACACTCGAAAGGTAGAACAGGACACCGTTTTCACATACTGAGATATGTTCTTACCTTAGACGAGTTCATGTGGACCTGTCTGGTCTTCACGCGTGTCCTCAGTCACGTTAGCACAGACGGCGTTAGCATTTAGCCTCTCCTCTATAGCTCCAAACCAGGTGAAGACAGAAGCTACCGAGCTCTTTCCCCTATTTAAATATGGTTACGTGAAGTGTTACACGATAAAGTATAATTACACTCAATGAAACAATTTGGATTTTCTAAGCAGATAAAAGGGGGGACTATATTGTAAGGCGTAATAATACCAGGAGTAGTTCGACATCCGTGCAGTAATATCTTCAAAGTACTCCTGGTACAAATGAACTCGTCTAAGGTTAGAACATATCTCAGAATGTAAAAACGGTGCCTGTTCCTTTAAGAAATGTCTGATATTAATTAAATCCAATGCCCATGAAACAAATGTCCTTTGCTCCATGATGCAGTGACATTTCCTTGTATGTTTGAATCAAATATTATACATTTCAAATAAAAAAAAACCAAATCAAACATTTAGTTTTTCTATTATTGACCAAAATTATTGCCTATTTGACCAAATCTTTACAAAAAACCTGAACACTGGCTTTAAACAAGTCAAAGTATGTATTTTTGCTTTAATTAGTCCCACAAGACAGCACCACCCTTTATTCTGAGAGCCGTGGTGCATTATGGGTGATTTTGGCTGGAACAAGGCAGTGAAGGCTACACTGATGTATAGATACAGACGGCATCTTCGCCGAGGGGGAAAATAGAATCTTTTGGGAAACACAATTTTTCACTCTTTTTAGTCATTTTCTGGTGGAATATCAACTTATTTATCACATGAATAAAGTCAAGTGTAAATCGGGTCCATATGGATATTTTGTCGCAACAGATTGTTCAGTAGAAGTGAAAAAACGGCAGTTCTAGCTAGCACTAGCTAACCGTTAGCATTAGCCCGATGCTAACATGTAGCATCATGTTAGCATTCTGCGTTATTTATGTATTTATGGGCTGTTGAACCACTTTGCTCCTCTCCATGTCTTTGTATCTTTACTTCGTAGAAAACTATATTCATAATTCAGTGTTTGTTACAGTCGTTTTGGAATAATTAGAGAAAGTTTAAATTTTTTCAAAATTGTTTTCCTCCTTAACTGTTTTCAAACATGACCATATATGGGCGATTCCAGAGATGCCGTCTGTATCTATCCTTGGTATATAAGCCACATGCTAACCAAAGGGAGGACACATCCCTTTGGTTAGCATGTGGCTAATATACCACATGCCTCCCTTTGGTTAGCATGTGGCTAATATACCACATGCATGTGGCTAATATACCACACGCCTCCCTTTGGTTAGCATGTGGCTAATATACCACACGCCTCCCTTTGGTTAGCATGTGGCTAATATACCACACGCTTCCAGACGACTTGAACAGTGGAACAGCGCTTGGGCAGCGATTGATGATGTAGATGCCTGACAACGCCCACTTTTGACCCAGGCCACGCCCACTTTTGACCAAGTCGAGGCACCTGGGCTTTGGGAAACTGCTATTTTCATGTTTCCGTACTCCTTGTCGTACTCCTTTTAATGAGTTTCCCAGAAAGTAATTCCTACACGGTGGCCCTCCCTCGCCCTCCTTCGTCCTCCCTCCTCCCTCGTTCTCTTCTTGACTGTTGGTGTGAAAACATTGCATCCGTATCGTTGTGGTCCCAGCTCCTCATCCCCTGTGTGGGGTTGTTTTCTTGTGTTGCAGGGCGGGGGGTCGTGGCTGGGGGGCGCTGACGAGCCTCTGACGGGCTTCACGTGGCGCGGCGGCTGTGAGCGCGAGACCACGGGGATCCTGGCGTGGAGCGAGGTGTTCGTGGTGGACAAGCCCGACGGATCACAGGTCTGAGCTGACCACGGGTTTATCACTTTAGAATCCAGCTGCAGGACACGAGACGGAATTATATCATCAAAACCCTCCTTTACAGACACAGATACAGTTAGACACGTTTAGCAGATTTTAATTCATGCCTTAACACATAGAGAGCCACCAATCCAGACCATTTTTCAGGATAATTGTAGCACCACAGTGTATTCTATGTTATATCTATGGACACAGGCTGTGGCTCGTTTAAAATGTGAAACTTTAAGCTCTCCGTAGGTGAAAACAGTTTAATTCTACGAGTCTCGGTTCCTGAGAAATTGAAGCTAAACAGAGGCTAGTTTTGATCAACACTGCAGCACTCTCCTTTCTGGTTAACTCCTCTCTCTCCTCTCTCCTCCTACTCCTCTCTCTCTCTCTCTCTCTCTCCTCCTACTCCTCTCTCTCTCCTATCCTCCTCTCTCCTCTCTCTCCTCCTACTCCTCTCTCTCCTCTCTCTCTCCTATCCTCCTCTCTCCTCTCTCTCCTCCTCTCTCCTCTCTCTCCTCTCTCTCCTCCTACTCCTCCTCTCTCCTCTCTCTCCTCCTCTCTCCTCTCTCTCCTCCTACTCCTCTCTCTCCTCTCTCTCTCCTATCCTCCTCTCTCCTCTCTCTCCTCCTCTCTCCTCTCTCTCCTCCTACTCCTCTCTCTCCTCCTACTCCTCTCTCTCTCCCCTCTCTCTCCTCCTACTCCTCTCTCTCTCTCTCTCCTCTCTCTTCTCCTCCTCCTTTCTCCTCCTTTCTCCTCCTCTCTCTCTCCTCTCTCCTCTCTCTTCTCCTCCTCCTTTCTCCTCCTTTCTCCTCCTCTCTCTCTCCTCTCTCCTCTCTCTTTCTCCTCCTCTCTCCTCCTACTCCTCTCTCTCTCTCTCCTCTCTCTTCTCCTCCTCCTTTTTTCTCCTCTCTCCTGCTCTCTCCTCCTCTTTTCCTCTCTCCTCCTACTCCTCTCTCTCTCCTCTCTCTCTCTCTCCTCTCTTCTCCTCCTCTCTTTTCCTCTCTCCTCCTACTCCTCTCTCTCTCCTCTCTCTCTCTCTCCTCTCTCTTCTCCTCCTCTCTTTTCCTCTCTCCTCCTACTCCTCTCTCTCTCCTCTCTCTCTCTCTCCTCTCTCTTCTCCTCCTCCTTTTTTCTCCTCTCTCCTGCTCTCTCCTCCTCTTTTCCTCTCTCCTCCTACTCCTCTCTCTCTCCTCTCTCTCTCTCTCCTCTCTCTTCTCCTCCTCTCTTTTCCTCTCTCCTCCTACTCCTCTCTCTCTCCTCTCTCTCTCTCTCCTCTCTCTTCTCCTCCTCTCTTTTCCTCTCTCCTCCTACTCCTCTCTCTCTCCTCTCTCTCTCTCTCCTCTCTTCTCCTCCTCCTTTTTTCTCCTCTCTCCTCCTCTCTCTCCTCCTCTCTTTTCCTCTCTCCTCCTACTCTCTCTCTCCTCTCTCTCCTTCTACTCCTCTCTCTCTCCTCTCTCTTCTCCTCCTCTCTCTCCTCTCTCTCCTTCTACTCCTCTCTCTCTCTCTCTCCTCTCTCTCTCTCTCCTTCTACTCCTCTCTCTCTCCTCTCTCTTCTCCTCCTCTCTCTCCTCTCTCTCCTTCTACTCCTCTCTCTCTCTCTCTCCTCTCTCTTCTCCTCCTCTCTCTCCTCCTCTCTCTCGTCCTTTCTTTGGATTTGGATGAAGCCAAACTGTAGAAAATGTGCTCGGTTCAGGTGGGGGTTAAGAGGATAAATGAGCAAAACAACAACAACTATAATCCAGCAAGAAATGAAAAACACAGTATTGTAGCTGGTATTACTTTATTTATGCACTTTAATGTTTTCAGTCAAGTGTTCCTTTAAGAGAGGCTGACTCGTTCATCACTAGGAAGTAGGAATTGGCTCAGATTTCTTTTTCTCGAGCTCAGATTTCTGTCCACTCCGTGTCTAAATCACTCTTCCTCCTGGAGCCGTGAGGAAACGGCGCTGGCTCGATCTAATCTGATGAATGATCTAATCCTGGCTCTCACGTGTGTTGCAGGTTGCAGTTCTCCTGATGGACACACAGGGGGCGTTTGACAGCCAGTCCACCATTAAAGACTGTGCCACTCTGTTCGCCCTGAGCACCATGACCAGCTCCGTCATGGTGCGTTTCCTCTCACTCAGACTCCGCTCTCCACACAGGAGGAAGTGACTCTGAACGTCAGACTGTGGTTTGTGTTTCAGGTCTACAATCTGTCGCAGAACGTTCAGGAGGACGACCTGCAGCATCTACAGGTCAGTGGAGGAATCCACATCTCATGATCATCTAATGAAGGCGAGACGCTGCAGCGAAAACATCCATTTTCACGCAGAGAGAGGGAGGTTTCCAGGACAGTTTGATGACCTTTTATAAACCTCGCCCTCATGTCTCAGGCATCTGAAACAGGGCTGTCAAACTCGTTTTGGGTCGCGGGACGAAATGCAGCTCCCACGGCGGGTCGCGGGCCAATATAATAGAGATATCCATCCCATCCCATCCCATCCCGGGCTCTAGACTGCGACCAAGACGCTTGCATATGCGACTCTTTTTAGAGAATGTGCAAGTAAAAAAAAAAAGTGGTAGCACTCATGTGTGCGAGCAAAAAAAAAGTAAAAACAGTGCTGCAAATAAAGTTATAAAGCTTCTCCAGAGAACACGCACACACTGCACAAACACACACGCACACACTACTATTATTGAAGAAGTCAGCTGGTAGTTTAGGCTAAACGTTTTGTCCGGGCAAGTGTCCTGCTCTCCCTGTTTGTCCGAGGAACAGGTGAAATACAGACAGCAACAGAAGCCACGTGTCCCAACATGAAATAACCTTCTATTACTTTCTGCCAATGCGCACCTTCCCACAGTTTATTCCCCAAAGAAGTATCTATTTTCACTTTTATGTTCGCCTTTTGGGGCGGTAGCGCTGCAGCTGAGCGGCGAGCTCACGAGCGCAGGTCTGAGAGAAGCACGAGCTCGAGAGGAGTGAGAGCGACTCGAGAGGAGGAGACAGGAGCAGAAAGAGTTCAGCGGTTTATGTTTTACTGTGGTACCACAGTTCCACAGCACAGTCAAAAAACTGTCGGGCCTAAACCCAGGCCAGCTTCCACACCACAAGGGTTCCCCCACCTGTCCATATAAGGAACTGCATGGCTACCTGGCCCCACCTAAACACGCAAAACATAAATATACAGTAGTTGTTGCCTACAAAGCAAAATAACTTAGGAATAACAATTTTATCAATTTTAAAGGAAACTAAAACGGCCTTCACAGTGCCTTTACCACATTGTGCCTCCGATACTGTAAATGTTTCACCCAGTGACGGGCTGGCATGAAATGGTTTACATAATACTAAGTAAGGAGGCTTACTATTTTTGACTCATGGCTAAAGGCAAAAAGTCTTGCTGCTTTAAGGTGTGGAATTTAAGAGGGGGGAATGTCCTCCTCACCTTTTTCACCCCTGACCCGCTCGCCCCATGGACAGATTTCTTGAAATTACACTCTGAAATCAGGGACAAATTTACTTTAAGCAAATGTTATTTATTCACCTGCAGCGTCTCGCCTTAAAATGTAAAACACTGGCTTTAACATCCAGGGGAAACTGAAAGTTAGAATCCTGGGCAAAAGTTCATTTATTTCTGTAGTTCAACTTAAAATGTGAAACTAATATATCAGAAGGATTTCCCGTCAGCTCCTCCCCTTTTTATCCATGTATAGCTCATGTTTATGCACCACACGAGCATGGCGGGTCTCCATGGTAACGGTGTTTTGTTTGGGTGCAGCTCTTCACGGAGTACGGGCGTCTGGCCATGGAGGAGGTCTACGAGAAACCCTTCCAGGTGAAACACGTCAGCCATAACGCCTCGTTTCACATAAAGAAGTGACTAAACCGAGCGCTCGTGTGTCTCAGAGTCTGATGTTCCTGATCCGGGACTGGAGTTACCCCTACGAGCACCCCTACGGCCTGGAGGGGGGGCGGAGCTTCCTGGAGAAACGCCTGCAGGTCTGGGACTGAAGCTGGGACTTAAACCTGGGACTAAAGCTGAGACTGAAGCTGAGGCTTTAACCTGGGACTAAAGCTGGGACTTAAACCTGGGACTAAACCTGGGACTAAACCTGAGACTTAAACCTGGGACTAAACCTGAGACTTAAACCTGGGACTAAAGCTGAGACTTAAACCTGGGACTAAACCTGGGACTAAACCTGAGACTTAAACCTGGGACTAAACCTGAGACTTAAACCTGGGACTAAAGCTGAGACTTAAACCTGGGACTAAACCTGGGACTAAACCTGGGACTAAAGCTGAGACTTAAACCTGGGACTAAACCTGGGACTAAACCTGAGACTTAAACCTGGGACTAAACCTGAGACTTAAACCTGGGACTAAAGCTGAGACTGAACCTGGGACTAAACCTGGGACTAAACCTGGGACTAAACCTGAGACTTAAACCTGGGACTAAACCTGAGACTTAAACCTGGGACTAAACCTGAGACTTAAACCTGGGACTAAAGCTGAGACTAAAGCTGAGACTAAAGCTGAGACTAAAGCTGGGACTAAAGCTGGGACTTAAACCTGCGTCCGGTGGGAGGGAAGTGGCAATTGTGGTTTTCTGGCCACCAGGGGGCGATGAAAGAGTGAGTGGTTTAGATGAATAAAACAAGGATAGTGTTAAAAATCCAGTGATGTTTGTGAAATGTTTTCCATCATTATTAATAAATATAATTGATCTGAGACTTTATTGATCTCACGACGATGACGACGATGACGATGACGATGACGATGATGATGACGATGACGATGACGATGACGATGACGATGATGATGATGTGTTTGTGTCCAGGTGAAGCAGAACCAGCACGAGGAGCTCCAGAACGTCCGCAAACACATCCACTCCTGCTTCTCCAACATCAGCTGCTTCCTGCTGCCGCACCCCGGGCTGCGAGTGGCCACCAACCCGCACTTCGACGGGCGACTCCGGGGTAACTCACGACCCGTCCATAAGTGTCCTCCTCCAGCCGAACATCTGCATCTGAGCAGGCTCTCCTCACTGTTCAGGCTGTAACTGTCGCTCCTCCGTCTGCAGACATCGACCAGGACTTCCAGGCGCGGCTGGTGGAGCTGGTTCCTCTGCTGTTGTCTCCGGAGAACCTGGTGGTGAAGGAGATCGGGGGACAGAAGGTCACCTGCCGAGACCTGCTGCACTACTTCAAGGTCAGGCCCTTCTCCCTGGAGGCTGTGGCTGCAGGTCGTCTCAGTTTAAGATCAGATTGTACACAGATAAAAGCAGATCAAACCTCAAGGCGAGAGCTTCTTAGGAGAGCAGCTTCTCGTAGGTAAAGGCTCCTCCTCACCAGATCATGGACAGCTCAGCAAAGTAAAGCCTCAGGAAGGTTTCTCCTCATTTCCTGAGTCCATAAAGAATTGAAAGGAGCCGATCACAGATTTAAACAAAAGAGCTGTATCTCCACAGTAAACTCTTCTTTCCCAAGGAGCCCCCATTTGAATAACCAGATCTGTAGCCGGCTGCTATCGCTACAATGGAAACAGATAGATACAGACGGCATCTCTGGAATCGCCCATATATGGTCATGTTTGAAAACAGTTAAGAGGGAAAACAATTTTGAAAAAATGTATATTTTCTCTATTTATTCAAAAACTACTGTAACAAATGCTGAAATATGAATATAGTTTATACTAAATAAAGATACAAAGACATGGGGACGAGCAAAGTGGTTCAACAGCCCATAAATACATGAATAACAGAGAATGCTAACCTGATGCTACATGTTAGCATCGGGCTAATGCTAACGGTTAGCTAGTGCTAGCTAGAACTGCCGTTTTTTCACTTCTACTGAACAATCTGCTGTGAGAAAATATCCATATAGACACGATTTACACTTGACTTTATTTGTATGTGATAAATAAGTTGATATTCCACCAGAAAATGTCTAAAAAGAGGGAAAATTGTGTTTCCCAAAAGCCACGCCCCCTTCTATGACGAGATGCCGTCTGTATCTTACAAACAATTAAAGGGTCAATAGCACAAGGTTAATTACAGTAGCTTTCCTTTCAAATAAATGCACCAGATTAACCACCAGATGGCACTGGAGCTCCCCCTGTTGGCCGAGGTTGTTACGGTTCAAACTTGGATGTGGTGAAGAAGCCGCCGCTCATGAGCTAGAATGCAGTTTGTCAGTGAACGCTTTGTCAACAGGATACGCAGCATTCTTCAGTAAAAGACAAATTAACTTGTAAGGAAATCTGAACAAACTTCTGACTCAGGCTTTGCTCACAGAACCTGAAGACCATGTCAGTGAGATCAGCTGATGCACAACGGTAACACCATAATCATTCTGAACATAACGTACAGATAAAACACAAACAGCTGACTCACAGATAGGCGGTGTCATCCTCTCTGTGCAGAGGAGCAAGACGAGGATAAAAAAACTGTCTGAGGTCTGGACTTCACTCCTCTCTCTCTGAAGCTGGTTTTATTTCTTTAATAAACGCCTTATCTGTGAGACACTTCTATCTCCAGTGTTTGCTTTGGCGATTTCCAGATATCTGTTCTGATACAAAAGAGTCCGAACAGCCTGGACATTGTTCCTTAAAGGGATAGTTCAGGATGTTTGACATAGGGCCTCATTTCCTCGTTATCCAGAGTGTTGCTGATTTCTGGAGATTTTTTATTTTGTAATTCATGCTGTTCTTATATTTGAAGAGTTTCGTGGCGCTAGGCTAGTGCATGTCTATGGTATCAGCTAGCCTGCATTAAAATCAGTGTGACCCGCTCCACAGAGCACCTGAGGCAAATCACTTATAACACCAGACTGACCATATAAATGTCTGTGTCCATAGAATCATGTTTGGAATATAACTGACCTCACATGAATGATCACATTCTGAGGGACAATTTTCTAGCAGATCACTCCGCCGCCGCATAGCTTATACAACCACGAACCTGATGCTATAATATAAGGCAGGGGTAGACAACGTCAGGCCCGGGGGCCAAAACTGGCCCAGACTCTGGCCCTCGAGATGATTTTGAGAAATACTATGACCCAAATCAGAGCTCAAATGCCTGTTAAAGAACTCTAGACATGTTAAAAATACTGTCAATTCCTTCAAATGTCTTAGCAGAGCACCCTTATAGGCCATAATCCTAAAAGAATACTCTAAGAATACTTGAATTAAGGCATTAAATCTAAAGATTGAGTGGATTTGGTCTGGTCTTAAAGCAGATCAAACCTATTCTTGCCAAAGGAACAAGCGCACGTTTTTTTTAATTCAAATAAATATTTTTTTTACAGTAAAAGTTAATTTGTTTGATTTCCAGTGGGATTTCTATTTGTTCAATTGGCATTGGCGTTTTTATTTGATCTTAGATTAGTTCAAAAACCTTTATTCAAGCGATTTTAAGTCATTTATCTCATTTGCGATGGACATTTTTCCAGTGTGTCTGATGCACAACACTGGCATATGTAGAACTGGCAAAAGTGGTCTTTTGACGATGAAGAAAACCGGCTCCACTGAGCAAACCTGCCGACCCCTGATATAAGTTATTTTAAATGCAAAATGGTTCAAATGATTCTATGGACACAGACATGTATATGGTTAGTCTGGTGTTATCAGTGACTCAGGTGCTCTGTGGAGCGGGTCACACTGTTTTTAATGCAGGCTAGCTGATACCATAGAAATGCACTAGCTTTGCACTAGCCTAGCGCCACGAAACTCTTCAAATATAAGAACTGCATGAATTACAAAAAAAATTATCTCCATAAATCAGCAACACTCTGGATAACTAGAAAATGAGGCCCTATGTCAAAAACCCTACAAAACTCATCTAAATGGATCTTTTTCCTCACGTCACGATTTTTTTCCATCTTTTTTGGGTGGGGTCCAACTCATTTTTTTTTTATAGCTTTTTTGTCTTTTTTTTGTCTTTTTTTTTGTCGATTTTTTTGTTCGATTTTTTTTGTCCATTTTTTTTGTCTTTTTTTGTCGTTTTTGTCATTTTTTTGGGTAAAATTTATGTCTTTTTTTGTCATTTTTTCGTCATTTTTTTGTCACATTTATGTCATTTTTCGTCAATTTTTTGTCAATGTTTTCTCACTTTTTTGTCACATTTCCATCATTGTTTTCCTCTCAGTTTTGTTGCTATTTTCACAGCTTTTTTCCAGAAGCTTTTGGGGTAAAGCCAAACTGGAGAAAATGTGTTCGGTTCAGGTGGGAGTTAAGGGGTTAATGTTTCCCACTGTCCTCGAGGAGCCGATGACTCTCCCTCCTGTAAACACTTCCACTTCCTGTGTGTGTTTCCCTCAGGCCTACATGAAGATCTACCAGGGCGAGGAGCTGCCACACCCCAAGTCCATGCTGCAGGTCAGACCGTTGTCCTCAGCGTCGGTAAATGTGGAATAACGTGAACGTAACCAGGTCATGTGTGTTCCAGGCCACGGCCGAGGCCAATAACCTGGCAGCCGTCGCCGGAGCCAAAGACACGTACACCCGGAGCATGGAGCAGGTCAGTCACTACTGCACAGGTCAAAGGTCAGAATCCAAACTGCAGGAAAATAGAATGAGAACAATGATGTGAAAGCCTTGATTTATGGTTTTCAAAGGCAAGAAATACAAAAATAGACTAATATTCTAAATACTGTTACTGTAGTTAGTCAATCAATGAGCCAAAATAAAGCCTTTACATGTCATTAAATTGGTTTCAAACTGGCAACACATTTACATTTAGTTTTGGCTGAAATGTTCACGTTTTTTTTGTTCAAAAGTTTCTGTTGTGTCTGATTTGCTTTTGAATGTTGAAATTTCCGTCCGTCTACAGAGCCTATGCAGGTTTTTTTCTGTTAAAGAATAAATGTATTTGGGCATAATAATCGCACTGAAAAGTACTGAATTTAACTCACTGTTTCGTCGACAAGATTATTATTATTATCAAGATTATCTCTAATGTCTAGAAATGGGGATAAAATTGTTGCAAGAATTGGGAAAAAATAGATTTAAAAATTTGAAAAGAATTACTAAGACAAATTGAAAACAATACAATGGGGGGGAAATCGATAGAACAGAAGAAATTGGACAAAAAATAGATATTTTTTTGCTATTCGTAATTGGGGAAAAAGATAAAAGGACATACCTGGCATAAAACCAGACTGACTGAAATGTTTTGTGACTGATTGTCACATGGTCAACCTGAAATGTATTTATAAATACATATGATAATGGAATTGTGGCAATAGGGCGCAATTTCCAAATGGCGTCTGGAGGCGGGGCTAACGATCGCAGTTTGAACGAGAGCGAACCATCAAACACAAAGCGACTCACACTTTGCGCTCTCGTCCTCCATGACTGTTCACCACGTAAATGTTCTGGTGAAAGTCCTCAGAGCAGCTTCTTCTTTAAGGACAAGTCCAGCTCATTTACAAAAAGTAACATCTCAATACTATTGTTAAAGGGGGGTATTATGCAAAATGGCCTTTTTCAAGCTTTCCATCATGTTATTCTGTCACTCCCTCATTAAAAACATGCCTGAAGTGTTGCCTTGGCACATTCACGTATTTTTGAGTGGAGGGGGCGTGTCTAAAGGCTCAGAGGTTCTTAAAGAGACAGAGGCCTATTTCGAGACATTCACTACAGCCATTTTGAGAGAGACATTTTATACAAGGCAGTTATTCTAATTTACTGCATTTACTGCATTTACAGACCAACAGAAGGTTTGTCATCATTGTAGTGTGATATAGACTGGTGCTATGTGACTGAAAAAAGCATAAAACCCACTCTTTAAAACAGAACAAAGGGCTCTGGGGAAAGATCGCTGAGTCGCGGCCGCCATCTTCCCTGTTCTAGTTACAGGAGCAGCACTGGCTGATGGGAAATCCGTTAACTCCCGCCTCCCGTGCTCTGTGAGATTCAAATCGCACAATTCCAGACTGTATCACCGTGTATCTGTGAACATGAGGATCAGACTGACTCGAACCAGGATTATAAGGACATGGATGACTAAATTGCAACATCTGGAGGAAAAAATAGAAGAAATGTGAAAAGTGCTTTTTTGACTGTAATTCTTGAGCGCGGGGCCGTGATCTGCAGGTGGAAACAGGACGTGCTGCTTCGCCGCATTGGAGCAAACAGGAAGTGCAGCCCTGGACCTTAATGTGTTTAAGTCCTGAAGCTGTTACTGAGGGAGACAAACGGCCTAATGCTCTTTAAACGTCCACTAAGGTTTCCCTGATCGTTCATGTCCTACAGGAGCGGGAGGGCATCTGAGTGACAACAGGGGTTAGCAGCTCATGATCTCAGGCTCCATCACAGCAGGAAGTAGAAAGACACATGTTAGAAAGTTATGGGTCGACCTGAGACGGCTCTGGTTTCTCCTGTATTTATTTAAGTTAGTTCAGTCCAGGTTCACACGAGTTCAAAACATAAAAACAATGAAGTCATTGAAATGAACTTGAAACTGAGATATTTCCTCTTCACATAATGTTAGTGTCTGTCGAGAGAGGAAGGAGAGGACGGAGAGGGAGGAGAGGGAGGAGAGGGAGGAGAGGGAGGAGAGGGAGGAGAGGGAGGAGAGGGAGGAGAGGGAGGAGAGGGAGGAGAGGGAGGAGAGAGAGGAGAGAGAGGAGAGAGAGAGAGGAGAGAGGAGAGGGAGGAGAGGAGGAGAGGGAGGAGAGGGAGGAGAGGGAGGAGAGAGAGGAGAGAGAGGAGAGAGAGGAGAGGGAGGAGAGGGAGGAGAGGGAGGAGAGGGAGGAGAGGAGGAGAGGGAGAGAGGGAGGAGAGGAGGAGAGAGGAGGAGAGGAGAGAGAGGAGAGAGGAGAGAGAGGAGAGAGAGGAGGAGAGGAAGGAGAGGAAGGAGAGGGAGGAGAGGGAGGAGAGAGAGAGGAGAAGAGAGGAGAGAAGGAGAGAGGAAGGAGAGAGAGGAGAGGAGGAGAGAGAGGAGAGAGAGGAGAGAGAGGAGGAGAGGAAGAGAAGGAGAGAGAGGAGAGGGAGGAGAGAGAGGAGAGAGAGGAGAGAGAGGAGAGAGAGGAGAAGAGAGGAGGAGAGAGGAGAAGAGAGGAGAAGAGAGGAGGAGAGAGGAGGAGAGAGGAGAGAGAGAGGAGAGAGAGGAGAGAGAGGAAGGAGAGAGGAAGGAGAGAGGAAGGAGAGAGGAAGAGCGAGTAAGAGCGAGGAAGAGAGAGGGAGGAGAGGGAGGAGAGGGAGGAGAGGGAAGAGAGAGGAGAGGAAGAGAGAGGAAGGAGAGAGAGAGGAGAGGAAGGAGAGGAAGGGAGAGGAAGGAGAGAAGAAGGAGAGGGAGGAGAGGGAGGAGAGAGAGAGAGGAGAGAGGAGGAAGGGAGAAGAAGGAGAGAGAGAGGAGGAGAGGAAGAGAGAGAGAGAAGGAGAGGAAGAGAGAGGAAGGAGAGAGAGAGAGAAGAGAGGAGGAGAGGAGAGAGGAGGAGGAGAGGAGAGAGAGGAAGGAGAGAGGAAGAAGAGAGAGGAGGAGAGAGAGGAGAGGAAGGAGAGAGGAGGGGAGGAGCGAGGAGGAGGGAGGGAAGAGGAGGAGAGAGAGGAAGGAGAGAGGAAGAAGAGAGAGGAGGGAGAGAGGAGGAGCAACGAGGAGGGATGAGAGAGAGGAGAGGAAGGAGAGAGGAGGGGAGGAGCGAGGAGGAGGGAGGGAAGAGAGGAGAGAGAGGAAGGAGAGAGGAGGAGGGAGGGAAGAGAGAGGAGAGAGAGGAAGGAGAGAGGAAGGAGAGAGGAGGAGAGGAAGAGGAGAGAGGAAGGAGAGAGAGGAGAGAGAGGAGGAAGGGAGAGGAAGGGAGAGGAAGACAGAGAGAGAGGAAGGAGAGGAAGGAGAGGGAGGAGAGAGAAGGAGAGGAAGGAGAGAGAGAGAGAAGAGAGGAGGAGAGGAGAGGAGAGAGGAAGGAGAGAGAGGAAGAAGAGAGAGGAGGAGAGAGAGGAGAGAGGAGGGGAGGAGGAGGGAGGGAAGAGGAGGAGAGAGAGGAAGGAGAGAGGAAGAAGAGAGAGGAGGGAGAGAGGAGGAGCAACGAGGAGGGAGGGAAGAGAGGAGAGAGAGGAGAGGAAGGAGAGAGGAGGGGAGGAGCGAGGAGGAGGGAGGGAAGAGAGGAGAGAGAGGAAGGAGAGAGGAGGAGGGAGGGAAGAGAGGAGAGAGAGGAGAGAGAGGAAGGAGAGAGGAAGGAGAGAGGAGGAGAGGAAGGGAGAGGAGGAGAGAGGAAGGAGAGAGGAAGGAGAGGGGAAGGAGAAGGAGGAGAGGGAGGAGAGAGAGAGGAAGAGAGGAGAGAGGAAGGAGAGAGAGGAGAGAGAGGAGGAAGGGAGAGGAAGGGAGAGGAAGACAGAGAGAGAGGAAGGAGAGGAAGGAGAGGAGAGAGAGAGGAGAGAGGACCGGAGGAGCGAGGAGGAGGGAGGAGAGAGGAGTTAATCAGAAAGGAGAGTTTCATAAAACACTAGTTATCTCCGAATATAGAAAAAAAAACTGATTTTGATCAAAACTCGCCTTAGATTTCTCAGGAACCGAGGCACTTAGAATTAAACAGTTTCCACCTACGGAGAGCTGAGAATGTCCCCTTTCAAACGAGCCACAGCCTGTGTCCACAGCTATAACGCAGAATATGCTGTGGTGCTACAAATATCTAAAGTTGATCCGTTTTGCCTCGTCCCCCTGCGTTCTTGAGCTTTTCCCCCGTTTGCCTTACGCCTCCCGTCCTTGTTCCCTCAGATCTGCGGCGGCGAGCGTCCGTACCTCTGCCCGTCGGAGCTGCAGCGCCATCACTCGGACCTGCGCGAGCTCAGCCTGCGTCACTTCCGCTCGGTGAAGAAGATGGGCGGGGAGGAGTTCTGCCGCCGGTACCAGACGCAGCTGGAGGCGGAGCTGGACGACATGTTCACGTCCTTCTCCAAACACAACGAGGGCAAGAACCTGTTCCACGCCGCGCGCACGCCCGCCACGCTCTTCGTGCTCATGGCCGTCATGTACGCCGTCTCCATGGTGACGGGCTTCGTGGGCGTGACCTCGGTGGCGGTGGTGTGCAACCTGCTGATGGGCGCCGCCCTGCTGGCGCTGTGCGTGTGGGCGTACGCCAAGTACTCCGGGGAGTTCAGGGAAGTGGGCGTGGCCATCGACCGAGGGGCGGACTTCCTGTGGGAGCAGGTGAGGCGAGCATGTTGTTATGGAAACATGTATTTGACCTCTCAGTGACACACAGGCTGTTTTGTGGTTACCATGGCGCCGCTACGTTCCATCACCGCGGCCTCTGACGCTTCACGGTCAGTTGTTTTGAGGGTTTCTTGGACATAAAAAGTAGGAGTGCAGAGTCCGTTAGCTTTAGCCTCAGGCAGATTACAAACGATCCAGATGTTTTCAGCTGTTGTTCAACCATTGACCAGATTTCACAAAGTCGTTCATGAATGCACCGACCTTTGTAAACTTTACTTTAGCTACTTTAGATCAGGGGTGCCCAAAGTGGGGCCCGTGGGCCAAATTTGGCCCGCCGAAGCAATTCTGTTGGCCCGCCAGAGAGTGACTTAATACTAACTCTCTTCCATTCATCCTCAATGGTAAATATGGATGCAGTACACTTTTTGGCCACCAGCGTCAAATTGGGGGCGCTGTTTCACTCCTTTCGCAAAAGTCAAAGGAAAAGGCCACCGTTTTTACATACTGAGATATGTTCTTACCTTAGCTTTGACGAGTTCTTTAGGACCTGTCTGATCTTCCCCCGTGCCTTCAGTCACGTAAACACAGCGCAGACGGCGTTAGCATTTAGCCTCTCTCTCTCTCCTCTATAGCTCCAAAACAGGTCAAGATAGAAGCTACCAAGCTCTTCCACGTTTTCCCTATTTAAATATGGTTACGTGAAGTGTTCCACTACAAAGTATAATTACACAAAATTAAACAATGTGGATTTTCTAAGCGGATAAAAGGGGGGACTATATTGTAAGGCGTAATAATACCAGGAGTAGTTCGAAAACCGCGCAGTAATCTTCACTTTACTGCACGGATGCCAAACTACTGTTTATGTGACTGAAGGCACGGGGGAAGATCAGACAGGTCCTAAAGAACTCGTCAAAGCTCAGGTAAGAACATATCTCAGTATGTAAAAACGGTGGCCTGTTCCTTTAAACACTTTGCAAATACGTGTTTCACAAACCTGAGCCTGAAAAGGAAGATTCTAATCTGAAAAAGCCTGACGACACATGACATGTCAGCGACTTTAACCTGTACTGACTTTGATCTTCTGCCTTTGAACGCTCCAGAGGACTCCGAGAAAGGTGAGCTCCTCAACATCTGGAAATGTCCAGCCCGAGCCGCTCGTCATCCACATCAGACTTTTCATTTCCGTTCCTTTGCTTTGAAAAGAGTTGTGTTTGTTTATTTGACCGTACACATTAATGAACATTTCACCCATGACATTTGTACGTGTGTTTACATGAGTATCCTGGTTATTAACGGGGATTCTACGTTTCCTGGTTTTGTTCACGTAAACACAGAATCCTGGTTTCAGTTTCCACGATAAGCCGAACTCCGGGTTATTAGAAACCAGGAAGTTCCCACTGTTTCCTGGTCACTGCACCTTGTAAACACTGGGACGTACTGAGCATGTGCGAACTTTTGAAACCGATACGGCCGGACCAAAAACCTTCCCATAGCCATTTAATCTGGTACCTGGGTTTTAAAACTTTGGAAGTAGCCTTAACCCCTTAACTCCCACCTGAACCGAGCACATTTTCTCCACTTTGGCTTTACCCCAATCCAAAAGCTTCTGGAAAAAAGCTGTGAAAATAGCAACAAAACTGAGACGAAAATAAATATGGAAATGTGACAAAAAAGTGACGAAAAATTTATGAAAAAATGGCAAGAAAAATGACAAATATGTGACAAAAATGTGACAAAAAAATTACAAAAATGTGACAAAAAGTGACACAAATTTGACAAAATGTGACAAAAAAGTGACAAAAAAATGACAAAAATGTGACAAAAATGACCAAAAAAATGACCAAAATGTGACAAAAAAGTGACAAAAATGTGACAAAAATGACCAAAAAAATTACAAAAATGTGACAAAAAATGACACAAATTTGACAAAAATGTGACAAAAAAATTACAAAAATGTGATAAAAAATTACAAAAATGTGACAAAAAATGACACAAATTTGACAAAAAATGACAAAAAAATGACAAAAAATGTGACAAAAATGACCAAAAAAATAACAAAAATGTGACAAAAAATTGACAAAAAATTGACAAAAAATGTGACAAAAAATAATAAAAATGTGACAAAATGTGACAAAAAATGACCAAAAAAATGACAAAAAGACAAATAATTGACAAAAAAATGACAAAAATGTGACAAAAAATGACACAAATTTGACAAAATGTGACAAAAAATGACCAAAAAAATGACCAAAATGTGACAAAAAAGTGACAAAAAAATGACAAAAATGTGACAAAAAATGACACAAATTTGACAAAAATGTGACAAAAAATGACACAAATTTGACAAAAATGTGACAAAAAAATTACAAAAATGTGATAAAAAATTACAAAAATGTGACAAAAAATGACACAAATTTGACAAAAAATGACAAAAAAATGACAAAAAATGTGACAAAAATGACCAAAAAAATAACAAAAATGTGACAAAAAATTGACAAAAAATTGACAAAAAATGTGACAAAAAATAATAAAAATGTGACAAAATGTGACAAAATGTGACAAAAAATGACCAAAAAAATGACAAAAAGACAAATAATTGACAAAAAAATGACAAAAATGTGACCAAAAATTTGATAAAAATGTACGAAAAAATGTGACAAAAGACAAACAAAATTACAAAAAATGTGATAAAAATGTTTGTAATTTAAAAAAATTACAAAAATTTGACAAAAAAATTACAAAAAAGTTACAAAAATGAGTTGAATACCCAACAAAAAAATGATGGAACAAAAATCTGATGACGTGAGGAAAAAGATCCTCTCGGTTCAGGCGGGAGTTAAGAGGTTAAAAAACAACCGCCTTTTTGCTCCGTGCTTTCTCCAGTGGAAGTCGGTGCTTTTCAATTCTCATGTCTTGAAAGAACTCTGTTTTCAGGGCTTCTTTGGATTGATCTTGTCCCTGTGCTGGAGAAGCGTCTGAAAAAGCCGTGCGTTAGCAACATTGCTAAGGTGTTTAGCTCCTTGCCATATGCATCATTAGCTCCGCCCCTCTCTGGAGCCTAAATATCCTGGTTTCATATCCAGAATACTTTCATAACCAGGATATGCCCAATAACCCGGTTACTCAAGCACATGTGAACACGCTCTGACTGCACGAGAGAAAAGGCTGAGAACAGATGTGTTGTTTCATTCATCTATGTTTGAGTAATCTGCATGCTAATAACTGAGTTAAAGGACGTTTCAGGATTTTTGACATGGGGCCTCATTTCACAGTTATCCAGAGTGTTGATTTCTGGATATATATATATATATACATTGTAATTCAAACAGTCCTTATATTTGCAGAGCTTAGTGGTGCTAGGCTAATGCTAGGCTAGTCCATGTCTATGGTAACTAGTAGCCTGCATTAAAAACCTCTTCAGAATCATGGGCTCGTCCTCCAAACGTTGCCATATCTGATTTGTAGAAGCTCCTTTGTGAATTCCACGTGTAGTAAAGCGGCCGCAGGTAAACAAACTACTGTAGATCCGGTCACCGAGCAGATCCCTCCGCCGCTGCGTAGCTACAACCAGGAAGCTGCTGCTGCTCAGATATAAGTTCTTTTGAAACATTATTGAGTCGACACAGACGTTTCTATGGTCAGTCTGGTGTTGTAAGTGATTTGCCGCAGGTGCTCTGTGCTCGGGTCAGACTGTTTTTAACCTCTTAACTCCCGCCTGAATCGAGAGGATCTTTTTCCTCACATTTTTCTTCCATCATTTTTTTTCACATTTTTTCATTTTTTGTCAATTTTTGTCAAATTTTTTGTCAAATTTTTGTCCTTTTTTGTCACATTTTTTTCATTTTTTTGTGGTAATTTTTAATTAATTTTTTTCATTTTTTTGTCAATTTTTTATCGAATTTTGGACATTTTTTGTTTTACATTTTGGTCCATTTTTGTCACATTTATGTCATTTTTTGTTATTTTTTGTTACATTTTTGCCACTTTTCATCAATTTGTTTTCATTTTTTTGTTACATTTTGGTCATTTTTTGGTCACTTTTTTTTTTTTTTTCATTTTTTTGTCACTTTTTTTTCTTCATTTTTTTTGGTCAATTTTTTATCGATTTTGTCAGTTTTATGTTACATTTTGGTCAATTTTTGTCACATTTATGTCATTTTTTTGTTATTTTTTTGTACAGTTTTGCCACTTTTTCATCTATTTTTTGTAATTTTTTTGTCACATTTTTCTCTTTTTTTTTTGGTAAATTTATCAAATTTTTGTCATTTTTTGTGACATTTTGGTACATTTTTGTCACATTTTTGCCACTTTTTCATCAATGTTTTTGTCTCAGCTTTGTTGCTATTTTCACACCTTTTTTCCAGAAGCTTTTGGATTGGGGTAAAGCCAAACTGGAGAAAATCAGGCTGGAGTTTAGGGGTTAATGCAGGCTACTAGTTACCATAGACATGCACTAGCCTAGCACTAGCCTAGCACTGCTAAACTCTTCAAATACAAGAACTGCATGAATTAAAACAATCAACAACACTCTGGATAACTAGGAAATGAGGCCTTATGTCAATAATCCTGAAATACTATATATCAGCCGCTCCAAAACGTCTTTAATAAGTGAATAACTTCCTTATATTTGTCTCCAGATTCTGTCCAAGCTTCTGGAGGCGGCCCGGAGCCGAGTGCCGCTGGCGAACCTCATCCCCCTGCCCCGACCGCGGCTCGCCACCAACAACAACGTCAAGAAGAAAAACTAGAGCCGCCATCTTGTCTCCTCCTTCATCCCCCTCCCCCTCCTCCTCCTCTTCTTCTCCACGGACGACGGACCTGCTCCAAACCCTCGAGTCCTGACACAATCTCCACCCGTCGGACCAAAGTTTACAGCTTTATTCCTCCATTTCAAACCCGCCGCTTTGGGAAAGACTTCACCGTTTCCTCACGGCCTCTCAAACCGGTTACACTTTCCTCACACCTGATGGCAGATCAGTCTGATTCGGTTTTGTTTTGTCTTGGCTGGCCAGGCAAAAAACTCACCGCCCTCTCCGTGAAGAAACCCGTGAGTCTTTCCCAAAAACGCGGCTCAGAAAGAACAAACCAAACTCCGTTCCCCGGTCACGTTTGTTTGTAGCTATCGTTGCCGCGGGCGTTGCTTTAGAGATCCGGCTCCCGTAGACTGTAAGCAGAGCACTATTTATTGTTGTACAGATGATTCTTGATAGTATTATGTACAGGACGGAGTTTTTATCGGAAGCGAACGAGCACATTTCAGTCCCGCACTTGGAGATTTTAGCCGTCGAGTTCGACCCGAGCGCGACTCTGTCCACACTCAGATACATTTTCACTTCTCAGATAAAGTGAGGTGTGTTTTATGGTTCTCGTAGGGACATTTCTCCTTTAGTATTTTAGTTTTAACTTGTTTTTTTCTCCCCGTGGGCTGTTCGAGTCTCTCTTTAACCAGTCGGGGACCAATCGCTCGAGCTCTGATCCGGCTCGAAGGACCATTTTCAAGTTTAGCCTTTTGTGCTTTCTCCTGAAGTCTACGACCAAACCTATAAATATTAGACACATTCCGTCAAACTGAGAGGAGACCCCGTTATACAGCACACAAAACAAGAAATATATAAATATACAAATGATCTGTACTTTACCAGGACCTGTCTGATACCTTTTTGGTAACTCTGCTGCATCAGGCCTGGACCATAAAACGGAACAATGTTCTTCAGAAACCCTGTGTAGTCGTGCTAAGGCTGGATGACAAAAATGAACCTCATTATTATAGGGGACTTTCTCGATAACGATGGTGAAGGGATAGTTTTGCAAAGTTGTGCTGCGAACATCTACATCTGCTCAAAAAGATCATTGTTCTGAACAAACTACAACATGCCAGAAAACAACACTTTTTTCTATTTCTCTAAATTTTAAGTCTAATTTCCACCAATATTTTGCCTCCTATTATTATGTTTTAACGCCTTAACTCTCACCTGAACCGAGCACATTTTCTCCAGTTTGGCTTTACCCCAGTCCAAAAGCTTCTGGGAAAAAGCTGTGAAAATAGAGACAGAACTGAGACGAAAACAATGATGGAAATGTGACAAAAAATTAGAAAACATTGGCAAAAAAGTGCAGAAAAATTGATGAAAAAGTGGCAAAAATGTGACAAAATGTGACAAAAAAATTACAAAAATTTGATAATAAATTGACAAAAAATTGACAAAAAATGACAATTTGACAAAAAATTGCAAAATGTGACAATAGCGACAAATTACGAAAAAGTGACAAAAATGTGACAAAAATATGACAAGAAATTACGAAAAAGTGACAAAAATTGGACAAAAATGTGACAAAAAATTACAAAAAAATGACAAAAAATTGACTAAAATATGAAAAAATTACGAAAAAATGACTAAAAATTGACAACAAATTACAAAAATGTGACAAAAAAACGACAAAAAATGTGACAAAAAAATTACAAAAAATTTGACAAATAATTGCTGAATGTGACAAAAATATGACAAAAAATTACGAAAAATTACGAAAAAGTGACAAAAATTGGACAAAAAATGACAAAAAATTGACTAAAATTGGACTAAAATATGACAAAAAATTACGAAAATATGACAAAAAATTGACAAAAAATTACAAAAATGTGACAAAAAAACGACAAAAAATGTGACAAAAAAATTACAGAAATGTGACAAAAAAACGACAAAAAAAAAACAAGTTGCAAAAATGAGTTGAATACCCAACAAAAAATGGTGGAAAAAAAATTTGACATGAGGAAAAAAATCCTCTCGGTTCAGGCGGGAGTTAAGAAGTTAATCAATTTTCAGTTTTATTTTCCCCTCAGTTTCCCCTCCATGTTTTTAATTATTTCCCCCATTTTTAATTAATTAAGTTATTCCACATTTCTCGACATTGCAGATCAACTCTTGCTCATCCTCCAAACAGTCATTTCAACATGATCTTGCAGTCGACGATAATCACCACCTCTAAGTGCAGGCATCCCTCGTTTATCACGGGGTCACGTTCTAAAAATAATCAGCAATAAGCTAAATCTGTGAAGTCTATTATATTATTATACATGACTATTGTACATGTTTTAAGGCTGTAAAACCTCTCACCGCTCACTTCATACACTCTTCTCACTCGTTCACTCAGGTTCTCCTCATGCCTGGTGTCACTGTGTGTTTTTTTTTGTCTTATAATATTTTAATTAATCACACTGTATCACAAAGAATCGACCGTACAATAAAAACATGCCCTATTTCCCCAATCAGCTCGGGCCATCGTGAGGACGTCTGGCGAACCCACCCGGCCTCTTCTATTTGAACATTTCCTACTCCCTCCACAACAGGAAGCGCTCCACACCGGAAAACAAAACTTGAAAATAAGCTGTCCGATACAGTAGTGATTAATCATTTATTTCTGCTGGGACTGAAAGTAACTCACTGGATCACTAAAACAATTGGCACTAGCTAACTTCTAACTAATTCCTGCTGTACTTTGTCCGTTCCTGCTGAATTATGAAGTGTTTTTCCATGCACAGATCTGTTCTTACCTTAGACGAGTTCATGTGGACCTGTCTGGTCTTCACGCGTGTCCTCAGTCACGTTGGCACAGACGGCGTTAGCATTTAGCCTCTGCTCCTCTATAGCTCCAAACCAGGTGAAGATAGAAGCTACCGAGCTCTTCCACGTTTTCACTATTTAAATATGGTTACGTGAAGTGTTCCACCATAAAACAGGGGTAGGCAAGTTTGCTCGGTCGGGGGCCGATTTTCTTCATTGTAAAAAGACCAAGGGCCGAACCTGACAGTTTTAGCCAAAAGTAAAGCTCACAAATGCCAGCGCTGTGCATAATATATGACCTCATTTGGTGTTCTGTTTGGAATTTTTTAAGTAATTGACAGTATTTTTCATATTTTTCCAGTACTTGACCCCTTAAGCGAACACATTTTCTCCAGTTCAATCTTTCCCAAATCTTAAAAGCTTCTTGGAAAAAAATGAATCAAAAGGTCGACAAAAACTAGCGACAAACGCAACAAAAAAGTGAAGACAACGCAGCGGCAACCTGAGGGAAAATCGTACATCAGTTTTGACGGTCTTGGCTTCCAAATGAAGTGTTACTCCTATAGGCTGTAAGGCAAGGCAAGGCAACTTTATTTATACCGCGCATTTCGTACACAATGCGCCTTACAAAAGAAAATATGCGAAATGACAATCAGGTTAAGTTTAGGCAAAGCACATAAATAAAAACATCAAGACATGGGAAACACACAGTACACCTGGGCAGGCGCTGGAATTTTTTGTTGGGTAGGGGAGGGGCGCCCATCTGTAAGCTCCAGTTGATTTTCTAAGCGGATAAAAAGGAACTATATTGTAAGGCGTAATAATACCAGGAGTAGTTTGGCGTCCGCGCAGTAAAGTGAAGATATTACATTTCATTGTAAAAAGCGGCAAAATTGTACCAATAATAAATCCACAAAACAGCGAGAAACTTGAACCGCATTATAGTGAGGGACCAAAAAACAAACAAACCTGGTTACATTGAATTTATATCAACAAACTGGCACTAACTGACCTGCTGTACTTTGTCCATTCCTGCTGATTCCCTTTTTAAATCCATTCCTCTTTTGCTGCTTTACTTTAGTCTTCGAGTGTGGACGGAGCTCGGCTGACGGACGCTCGAATCTGCCGCCGCGTTTTCTTTTCTTTCCCCGAAGTCCGAGCTGCCGATGATCCCGCGTCCCTCCGACATCACCGAATATTTAAATCCTGTACAGGCATTTTTACTGCAGTTTTCTCACTCGACGTATGCACATGTACAAATACCGGTTTTGTAGAGACTTTTCTTCACAGGAATCGCAGACGACGCCTTTGTTTTGTGTAAATAACATTAAGAACCGCTGCCCACCTCCTTTTAAATTTATTTTAATTTATTTACAGTAATAAACGGAACAAATGATCAACAAAGTGTTTTATGGTTTTCATTGAGGGTTTGATAGATTCAGGTGTGATTGAATTGTAGATTTATTGTTCCAAAGAAGGCCTTAAAGGTCATCAACCCGCCTTAAAGGGATATTTCAGGATGTTTGACATAGGGCCTCACTTCCTAGTTATCCAGAGTGTTGCTGATTTCTGGAGATTTTTTTTGTAGTTCATGCAGTTCTTGTTGAAGAGTTTCTTGGAGCTAGGCTAGTGCAAGGCTAGTGCATGTCTATGGTATCAGCTAGCCTGCATTAAAAACAGTGTGACCTGTTTATATGGTTAGTCTGGTGTTATAAGTGATTTGCCTCAGGTGCTCTGTGGAGTGCCGTAAGACTGTTTTTAATGCAGGCTAGCTGACATCGGAGAAATGCGCAAGCCTTGCATTAGCCTAGCACAGTGGTTCTCAACCTTTTGGAGCCGCGACCCCCATTATAACAGTTAAAGGGGTTCGTGAAACCCCCGCCCGGGTCACACCGTGAGAAATTGGAACATTAGCCGACATAATTCTTAAAAAAAACAAATGGCTAAAATAAAATTCATCAAACTACAAACATGTAATGGCACTCTGGTAAAATAGCACACACATGCAACAGTAAAATATTATAATATACGCTAAAAAAAAGTATGTATGTTTTCTCTAAATGATCTGGCGACCCCTAGTCTGGCATCCAGACGAATCTCCGATGTTTATTAATTAATAAACAGGAGACTAGTCTGGCGACCCTGTCGTAGAAAAGCTACTGCTTGAGGCGGGACTAATGTGGGACAACCGAAGCTTAGAGCAGCCAATGAGAACATAGCAGATGTGACGACAGAAACAGCGACAAGAAAGTCGTCATCATTGGGACATTAACAATGGCGCTCCTGCCACATGGAGCTCAGGAAATGACTTCTGTCGTTTATGTCAGAAAAACTTAAGAATACAAGCAAACCGGAGCATTACGTGAAGTGGTTGCTTGTGTTGAAAAACTACAAAACAAAGGCGCAACAACGTGACGCCCGTTCAGGGAGCTGCTCTGATTGGTCGGTCGGCTCCATATCGCTGCGTCACTTCCTTTGAAAGCGCGCAATGGAGTTTTGCCAGACCCTCTTCTGTAAAGAAGCGGAGTCTGGTTGGCGAGACTAGGCGACCCCCCAAATTTGTCTCACGACCCCCCTGGGGATTCCCGACCCCCAGGTTGAGAACCACTGGCCTAGCACCACGAAACTCTTCAAATATAAGAACTGCATGAATTACAAAAAAAAATATCTCATCAATCAATCAGCAACACTCTGGATAACTAGGAAGTGAGGCCCTGTGTCAACAATCCTGAACTATCCCTTTAAGTTGGATTCAAATGACAATAAAGAGACTAGATGCAGGTTGTCATTTCATGCTCACTACTGCCATTTCAGGTCTTACGTGAAACTGCAGCTTCTATATTAAGCTCGTGCGGGATTTTAGAGGCAGTTGTGATGAACAGGTCTGAGCTCATTCTACACATTAGGACATGGCTGAAACAGAAAAGAGTACGTTTTAACATTTTTTAAACTCTGTATAGTCCCTTTTAAACTAAAATGACAAAATATGTGGGAACAAAATGACAAAATGAATGAGTGTTAAACTTCTGGCAACTGAACAGATGCAGAACCGTCGATTTCTGTACACGGCACATATGCTTTAACAATATGCTGAAGAACAAAACTTATGCTGTTTACCCTCTTACCTCGCGCATGAACCCAGTGCATTTTCCCAGTTTGGCTTTACCCAAATTTAAAAGCTTCTCGACTGGACAGCAATTGGAAAGCTAAGACCAAAAGACCAAAGTTTCATGTCACATTGTCGCCACCAAGAGGTTAAACTCTTAACAACATTTTAATTTGTGGCAGTGAAGTTCGACACCTGAAGGAGTTTGTATCGGTTACAAAAACGTCTTACGTGACTTATTTTGTAATTGCACCGAGCTGACGTCACTGAAGAGGCTGCTCTCGCGGCGCCGGATCAAAACGTACAGTCCTGTTTTCGATACAGAGTTTTTATTCCGTTACTTAAGCCGGTTAGTTCATAATAGATCCATGGGTTAGTTGTTCTAGTCATAATGATGCTGTTAAAGCCTCGCCTGTGTTTCTCATAACCCCGGTGAGCGCGGCAGTGAGTGGAGTTTCGCTCAGGCGGAGCTCAGGACCAAACACCCGGAAGGACCCGCTCCAAGATGGCGGCCGCAGCCTCTGAAGCCTGAAGGTGAGACGCTTTTCTCTGTTTAATGAGCATTTATGGATTATTTAAAGGAGAAAATCAATTCTGTGCGTGAGCGAAGGGTTTGTCTTTGATCCAGACCTGAATAAAAGTGTTTTTGAAGTTTTATAAGAAGATAATGTGCCGGTGTTCAGGAGTCACCCTGATGACGTAACGAGCTCTGCTAGAAACTCTTACTGTTAAATACAAACAGACTCCGCTCATTGTGTTAGATTATGTGTCTGTCAGACTTGTTGTCAAAGGGCGACAGTGGCTCAGGGGGAGTGTTGTGATAAACCAAGTGTTTGGAGAATGCATGTTTATATTTGCAGGGTTTTCACGAGTCATTAGAAACATTAAAAGTCATGAATTCTTCCGAAATCAAGGGCCTTAAATGTCATTAAACAGGAAAACGTTGGATTTAAAATGGATTTATTGGAAAACTGTGACATCACTCCACAAAATTTACTGTATAAGTTCATTGAAAAAACACCAAACAAATGATTTTAATTCTTAAACATCGTAAAACACCTTAGAACAGTTTCCTCAAATCAATTTTTTCCCGTGATAAAACACCCGATAAAAAGAACTTAATCAAAATCTATGATGAACACGACACATGTGAGTCTTTTAACTCCCGCCTGAACCGAGCACATTTTCTCCAGTTTGGCTTTACCCCAGTCCAAAAGCTGAAAAGGTGAGAAAATAGCAACAGAACTGAGACCAAAACAATGATGAAGATGTGACAAAAAAGGGAGAAAACTAAAGACAAAAAACTGACGAAAAATTGACAAAAAAGGACCAAAAACTTGACAAAACAATTGACAAAAAAGGACCAAAAAATTACCAAAAACGTGGCAAAAATGTCACAAAAATTTACAAAAAATATGCAAAAATGTGACAAAAAACTGACAAAAATTTGACAAAACAATTGACAAAAAAGGACCAAAAAATTACGAAAAATTGACACAAAATTGACAAAAAAACAACAAAAAAGTCGCAAAAATTGACCAAATAATGATGAAAAAATGATGAAAAATTGGCAAAAATGTGATTAAAAAAACGACAAAAAATTGACAAAAAAGGACAAATCTGACAAAATGTACAAACAATTTGACAAAAAAGTTACAAAAATGAATTGAAAGGTTTTCAATTCATTCCAAAAAAAGATGGAAAAAATCTGATGCCGTGAGGAAAAAGATCTATTTAGATGAGTTTTGTAGGTCTTAGCTTTCAAATGAGGCGTTACACTGACCTACAGGATTTGGGTAAAGCTGAACTGGAGAAAATGCTCTCGGTTCAGGCGGGAGTTAAGAGGTTAAACTGTGTCATGTCTAATAAAAGGAAAGAGAAGCATCATGAGAGACCAGGTAAACTGTGATGATGAAGATGTAAAGCAGTTTCCTGGATCTGTGAGACGTCTCTGGTGAAGCTCAGTGTCTTCAGGAGAGAGAAACTAAATATAAATAACTCTGTGTTTCTCACTTACTGTGAGGCCAGAGACACCGAACTCTGAGACTTACTTTTTGTTACTTTTTCGTTGTGTTTGCGTCACATTTTTGTCTTGTCTTCGTTGCTTTTGGATTGGGGTAAAGCCAAACTGGAGAAAATGTGCTCGGTTCAGGCGTTCCATTTGAGTACGGTTTATTTAAATATCACCAGCACACAGAGTGAGAAAACCTGCCGGTCGTTAACCCCTTGACTCCCACCTGAACCGAGCACATTTTCTCCAGTTTGGCTTTACCCCAGTCCAAAAGCTTCTGGAAAAAAGCTGTGAAAATAGCAACAAAACTGAGACGAAAACAATGATGGAAATGTGACAAAAAAGTGACGAAAAATTGATGAAAAAAAAAAAAGTGGCAAAAATGTCACAAGAAAATGACCAAAAATTGACGAAAAAATGACAAAAAAAATATAAAAAATGACGATAAAATAAAAAAATCTGACAAAAAAATTTGACAAAAATTTGATAAAAAATTGACAGAAAATTTGCAAAAATGTGACAAAAAAATGACAGAAATGTGATTAAAAAAATGACAAAAAAACTGACAAAACTGTGACAAAAACTGACAAAAAATTGCAAAAATTTGATTAAAAAAATGACGAAAACATGACCATAATGTGACAAAAATTTGACAAAAATGTGATAAAAATTTGACAAAAAATTATTTAAAAAAATGACGATAAAATAAAAAAATCAGACAAAAAATGACAAAAAAATGACAAAAATGTGACAAAAACTGACAAATAATGCCAAAAAATTTGATAGAAAATGTACGGAAACAAATTCAAAAATTTGACAAAAAATGACCAACAAATACAAAAATGAGTTTAATTCCCAACAACTGATGGAAAAAAAATCTGCTGACGTGAGGAAAAAGATCCTCTGGGTTCAGGCGGGAGTTAAGAGGTTAAACAAAGGCCGTCACAGTTTCCTGTCTGGGACGCTCTGTGATTTAAGCCCCTCCCTCTGTCCTCAGCCTCGGTGAACATGGGTCTGTCCGAGCTGTGGAGGAGCTACAAAGTGCTGTTTGTGATGGTGCCGAGTCTGGGCCTGATCCACTGGGGCTGGTACCACCTAAAGGACGCCCACCCTCAGAACCGACCCCGGGACGCCCTGCCGGAGCCGGGCATCGTGGCCTTCGTCAGCGCCGGACGCCCGTCTGCGCCCGGAGCCCGGAGCCAGTAGAGCCGGCCGATCCAGACTGAGCCGGTCAGTGTGGAGCTCGGATTCTACATCAACATCTCAGATTTTAATCAGAAAGAAAAAACAAAACACCCAGATGAATGCGTGACAAAAACATGACAAAAATGCGCTGGAAAAGCAACAATAACACAAAAAATGGATGAAAAATACAATAAAAAACAAAAATGCAACAAAAACGTGACGTCGAAAACAGACAAATTGGGCAAACTTAACAAAATCGGGTCAAAAATAAGGGAACAAAATCAAACAAAATGGGGGAAACCAGTGATTTGATCTGAAACACTTCCTTTAACGCTGCCCCTGGACCGACAGCATCAAAACCTGGATCTGAAGAGAGAAGACTTCTTTGGGTTCTGCTCTTGATACTTTGATTTGTTTGATACTAAAGTGTAGGGCTGCAACTAACGATTATTTTGTTATCGATTATTATTACGATTAATCGAGTAATCGCTTGGCTGTGAACGGGTATTTCTTTTTTCTTAAATCACATATAGCTTAAGTGGCGCTGCTTGAAGATGTGTTGATGGAGTAAACTAAAGGGAAATGTTTGTTGGAGGCTCTACTCATGAAATTTACAATGAACAAAATGTACACAGACCCTGACTATATAAACAAAGTAGGATTTCATCAAAAATACTACATTTTTATGTCATTTTTGCTCCATTTTAGTCTGTGTGAACCAGAAAACGATTAATCAATTACTAAAACAGATGTCGACTATTTCAATACTCGATTAGTCGTCGATTACTCGGTTAGTTGTTTCATCCCTACTAAAGTGGTGTCGTTTAACGGTTTCCAGCTCTGCTCCTGAAGCTGAACTCGGGACAAGCTTTGATCTGACAGATTTAGCCTCTTCTGTGATGCTGTGGAGTTTGTTTGAGGGGCTGCTGTTCTTAAGCCGTGCTTTTTCTTTATGACCAGAGAACAGTGAGCAGAATTTCCCTTTGGGATGAACACGGTTGCCATAATAAGCTTGTTTCTAAAATCTGTGACGTGTAGTTCGTGCAGCTCCAATGCCAACAGTCTGACCCTCATTAGTACGAGATTTCTAACATGTTTCTTACGAAGCCCAGCCTGGTTTCTTTAATCGTAACTGACCCGGTGTACAATCGAAACAGACGGCTTGTCGAGTTGCACTACTTCTCGTTGCTGTGCATGTGCAGAACTATTGAGTCATTTTACATTCAGCCATCGAGTTCCGCTTTTTCAGCAAATAACATGATTTCATACATTTTACTGTCGAATTAGGCAGTTTACTCTACATGTACTTCGTGAATGACATAGCTGCTTAAACAAATTGCCTTTAAATATCTGTCTGTTGAAAATATAGGCTTTAAAAACGTAAAAAGTAGGACGTTTTGTCAATAATCAGAAAGCATGAGCGTTTAAATATAATAAAAGTTGCTGAGGAAAGAGTCGACTGCTCTTTAGTTACGTAATATTATGCAAGACAAAGTTTACCAGCTGTTAATAATGCGTTTTTAATCAGAAACAAAGACATGCACATGCGCGTTGATACTGTCAGTGCAGCTTGACAAAGAAGTGCATCTCGACGTTACACCGGCGTTATCACGGGAGGGACATCTCGCTGTAGAAAGTTTAACAAAATGAGGGACCAGGCTCTAAAGTTGTTTTACACACGTCTAAAGTGAAATGATTTCTAATGGGGGACTAGTGGCTTTATGGAGGTACTACAGCAATGGCGGCCCCTAGTGTCGTGGTCATTGAGCAGAGCAGCCAGCGGCCATTAGGTGTGTGTAAGATGAGCGAGGCGCTGCAGGAGAGGCGCTGCAGGCCGGTCAGATTCGTGTCCAAGATGGCCCCGCCTCTCTCTGCGCCGGTGCCCGTTTTCTCGTGAGACCGAGGCGGCTGGAGCGCCTTGGGTCGGCGAGCGAAGTGGCTTTCCTCCGCCTCGCTCGGCTGCCTGAACTACAAAGGCCAAAGGGCTTGTGGGAAATGAAGTGCCGTAAACATGTACGCCGACAGAGGACTGACAGATGATGGATCTGAGAAACGTGTTGCCCTGACGCTCCGCAGCTCCTGCCTCATCTTTTCTCACCACAGATCTACTTAAATCTGCAGAAATGCTTCATGTTTGACAGAAAGTGCCGTGTGTTCAACATATGGCCCACATTTAAATAAGCATAAGTTTATTATTCTAATCCTAAACTGTAAGAGGAGAGTCTGTTATTTAGCTGTAGTGATGGGTCTGTCTGGTGTGAGGGAGAAGCAGAAATGTGTCACAAACTTTTACAATAGTTTTATTCCCAAACGCGAGACGCTGCGTGATCTGAGGCTCCTCCCTGTTCTCGGGGCTGAGATGTGTCTGCCTTGATTAGAGGCGTTGACAGACACAGCGCCCCCTGCTGTTCAGAGCCTTTATAGAAACATAGACAGTGTTGTTTAGTCAAAGTAAAGAGTTCTCACGCTCACCTGTGCGTCTCCTCAGGTCGTCCGTGTCAGATGAAGCCTTGGCTGAGGAAGAACTGGCCGTGGGCCGTGGGCGGGGCCTTCGTCTCCGTTCACCTGTTCACCTGGATCCTGCAGAGGGCGATGAAGAGCAGCGTCCAATCGGAGAGAGCGCTGAGGAGCGACGGCCAATCAGAGACGAGCCCCGCCTCCCAGACCACGGACCACGGACTGAACAGAAGCGTCTGGACAAAAGGATGAACTCTGAGACTGAAGAGGAACTGAAGTTATAATGAAAATAAAATAACGAGACGCTGCAGCAGAAAACAGACTTTTTTCCTGAATGTTTTTCTCCCTTTATGTCAACGTAAATAAAAGACAGAACCCTCCCTTCTGATATTTATCTCCGTCTGAATCAGTCTTGTGTCACATCAACCTGTGATTTATCTGAATAAATGAGTGATTTTAGCCGTCGTTCTCGTGCAGGTTTGACTTTGGTTTTAGTTTTAATCTTTTTGCAGTTTTGAAAATCATTCCCCTGTTTGATTGAACTGAACCCCTTAAACTCCCACCTGAACCGAGCACATTTTCTCCAGTTTGGCTTTACCCCAATTCTGGAAAAAAGGTGTGAAAATAGCAACAAAACTGAGACGAAAACAATGATGGAAATGTGACAAAAAAGTGAGAAAACATTGGCAAAAAAAGTGACGAAAATTTTTTGAAAAAGTGGCAAAAATGTCACAAGAAATTGACAAAAAATGGAATAAAAAAATACAAAAAATGGCTGAAAAAGTGACGAAAAATTGATGAAAAAGTGGCAAAAATTTACCAAAAAAAATGAAAAAAATGTTACAAGAAATGGACAAAATGTGACAAAAAAATTACAAAAAATTGAAGAAAAAATGACAAAAATGTCACAAAAAATTACAAAAATATGGCATAAAAAATGTATTAAAAAATGACGAAAAAATGAAAAAAATGATAAAAAGTACAAAAAACAACAATTGTGATAAAAAATGTGACAAAAAAATGACAAAAATTTACGAAAAAATAACAAAAATGTGACAAATGACAAAAAATAACAAAAAAATGACAAAAAAATTAAAAAAAAATGTGACAAGAAATTGACAAAATGTGACAAAAAAAATTCATCCAAAAATGACGAAAAAATGTGATAAAACTGGACAAAAAAAAAGAAAAATTGACAAAAAAAAGTACAAAAAAAACACAAAAACTGTGATAAAAAATTGACGAAAAAATGACAAAAAGTTACAAAAATGAGTTGAATACCCAACAAAAAAATTATGGAAAAAAAAATCTGATGACGTGAGGAAAAAGATCCTCTCGGTTCAGGCGGGAGTCAAGAGGTTAAAATGGAGTATTTCTGCATTAATAACATTAAATGATTCTTAGAAACCCTTGAATCCATCACTTTTCCAGAGTCACCCAAACAACAGCTCTGGGCATGAACCACTTTTCATCTCAGTCCAAGGAAACACGAGTAACAGAAAATACGGCAACACGTTTAAGCTAATGGAGTTTACTCGACCTCTAAAACATGCACAATGGGGTCTCCTCTTTGAGTCAGAAAAATCCCACCGAGTCTGAATCTCAAATTAAACAAAATTAGTCTGTAATGGCGTTAAAACAAACAAAAACATGACTCTGCTGTAGTGCCGTGTGTGTCCAGCAGGTGGCGGGCGTCTCTGTTATACAGTGTTATGGCTACACTAAACATGCTGTGGTTCTGTCCATGGTCCTGATTTGGCCCAAAGTGTTACGGTCCGACCTGCACTTCCGGGTTCATTTTGTTGATGAAAATTCTGGTCCAACTGTTTTTTTGTTTGTTTTATTTTTTAATGAAACAAAATCTAAATAAAAATTTGACTTAACCTGTGTCTAAAATCTCTCAATATTTTTGGTCAACTCCTAAAAACGAAATAAAAAGTAAAAAGAAGGGGCTAAAACTTCAGTTTGAAAAAGATATTTTGTCGGCAGAAACTAAAAATACTTGTTTGGCTAAAGCTGGACTGACACTAAATTAATATTTGTTGTCAAAATTCGCGCTGTTTTGAACTAACTCTTATTTTTTCCGTGACTAGAGTATTATTGTTTTTTTTTTAGTATAATCTTAAAATTTTAAACTGATCTGACATTTTTCTACAACATTCTTCGGTGATATTTCCCAGCGGAAGTCGCCGCTGTAGTGCCGTGCTCGTCCAGCAGGTGTCAGCAGAGCGCCCTCCTCTCTCTTTGCCGCGCTCTGAGGCGCAGAGGGAGAAGTGTCATGGCGGCTCCGGCTGAGCTCCGAGCCTTGGACCCTTTCCCCGCACACCTCTGCCCCACAGACGCGCTCCTGCCCCGGGACCAGCTCCTGGCGCTGCTCGGGGAGGACCAGGGAGCCGGCGCGGAGCCCCAGGCCGCGCTGCTGTTCACTCCAGCCCGGGGAGAGAGCCTGTCAGCCCGGGGAGAGAGCCTGTCAGCCCGGGCGGTGCTGCTGCGCGGCTGCGGGACGGAGCTGCAGCTGAGCGGAGCCGCGCGCACAGGTGACAGGAAGAAAAACTGAATAAATAAACTTCAAACAGTTTGTAAAGTGTCAGTCTCGTCCTGTCAGAGCAGAGGAGGGTAAAGAAGCTAAAACATGTACACTAGTCACAGTAACTTTACTCTGAAGTGATTTTACTGAAGTGACTCTTTATAAAAGTAGCTCTGCCCTGGAGAAACTTTACAGTAAAATCCAGACAGTGAGACGGTAGTTAAAAAGTAGAGACTGGGGTGACTGCTTTGATATTGCGTAAAAACAGTTTAATATACAGACACATCGTTATTATTTCCACGCATTTTTGGGATGTTTTTTACTTGTTTGCATCTTCAAAAATAGGAAAATCTAGTTTTGAAGATGTTGGTCTGTGGTTCCAGAGCGAGGTCACCTAATGTTTTCATTTTAATGTTTCCCATTCGCAATTTTAATTGAATATATATATTTCTTTTCATACAGATTTTGACATTTTGTCTCGTCTCGACCCAGAACCACCAATAAGCAAAAACAAAACAACTATAGACGAGTAAATGAGAGGCGGTTCTTTACCCCGACCCCCGGGTCAAATCACTACACACTGAAAACACAAAGATAATTGTGTTTATTAAAGAGGAAAATCTGCCTCATCTGCAAAAGAAAACGACCAACAAACAACAAAGACTAAAACAGGCCTGTGCTCGTTTTAAGTAACGATGGTTTTTGTATCAGAAAATCACTTTCATACAGTTGGTGTTTCTCCTGGGTCTGGTCTGGTCTGGGGTGTTTCTTCTGGGTCTTACGTTTTTAATATCATACACTGTTCTAAAATGAGCTTTTAGCCGCTGTTAGCACAGCTTTAGCTGGTGTTAGCATGTCATTAACCTCTTAACTCCCACCTGAACAGATCCCATTTTCTCCAGTTTGGCTTTACCCCAATCAAAAAGCTTCTTGGGAAAAAAGCACCAAAACAGCCACAAAAAATGAGAAGAAAACAAGGATGTAAACGCAACAAAAATGTGACTAAAACAACACAGCAACAACGCAAGAAAAAAGATCAGTTTTGTGGGTCTTAGCTTTCAAATGAGGTGTTACACAGGCCTATATAATGGCCAAAGAGGACAGACTGCATGTGGTTCAGGCGGGTGGTAAGAGGTTAAACCCCCATTTCTATTTTTTTTACACAATTTTCCGATATTTTAGCTTATTTTTTATTTCTACTATCATCCATTTTTCACACATTTCCTGATATAGTTTTGCAGATTGTCCACACATTAATGTTCTGTTTGTTTCAATATTTTAGTATCAGTATCGAAAACCAAGAAGCGTTAAAATACTGGTATCGAACAAAATGTAGCAGTGCCCAGTCCTTTTATTGTTTTAAAGGGACTGTACGGAGTTTAAAAATGTTAAAGCCAAGTATTTTCCTACATGTTCCTCCATGTCCTGATGTGTAGAATGAGCTCAGACCTGTTACTGCCTCTGAAATCCTGAGGGGGCAGTAGTGAGTAAAAAAAAAATTACAAAAATGTGAAAAAAAAGTGAGAAAAAATTGACAAAAAATGACAAAAATGTGACCAAAAAAATGACAAAAATTTGACAAAAATGTGACAAAAAAATGACAAAAAAATGACAAAAATTTGACAAAAATGTGAGAAAAAGTGAGAAAAATGTAACAAAAATGTGACAAAAAAATGACAAAAATTGGACAAAAATTACTGAAAAATTTTTAAAAAAATCACACTTTTTAATCACATTTGTGTCTAAATGTGATTAAAAAGTGAAAAGAATTTGACTAAAAAATGACAAAAATTTGACAAAAAAGTGAGAAAAATTTGACAAAAAATAGAACTTGCATCGAGTCCCTTTTTTCTTATTTATTTACATAAAGGAAGCAGCATAAAGATGGAAGATAACAGAGACTCTTGGATGAATCTAATAATAATCTTCACCCCCCTGTGTGTCCCAGACCTGCTGCAGCTGTGGGTGAGTCCTCAGCTCCTCGGCCTCCTCCCGGGCCTCAGGCGTGGCTCCGTGCGGCCCCTGGAGCCCGTGGGCCTGGATCGCGTGGTGCTGGGCCTCAGGGGCCTCGGGGGCCTCGGGGGCGGGGACGGCGCCCGGGAGCGGAGCCTGGTGACCGGGCTGCTGCAGCGGAGCGGGCCCCTGACGCTGGCCCAGAGGGGGCTCCCGCTGCTCCTCGGAGACTCCGCCCAGGTCAGTTACTGTGATCGTCATGGCAACGGGAGGCGAGACGCCGCAGGTGAAAAGGGGACGGAGGAGATTTAGAGATCGAGAACTTCTGCTTTAACCCCTTAACTCCCACCTGAACCGAGCACATTTTCTCCAGTTTGGCTTTACCCCAATCCAAAAGCTTCTGGAAAAAAGGTGAGAAAATGGCAACAAAACTGAGACAAAAACAATGATGGAAATGTGACAAAAAAGTGACGAAAACATTGACAAAAAAGTGACTAAAAAGTGGCAAAAAAAAGACAAAAAATGATTAAAATCTGACAAGAAAATGACAAAAAATTGACAAAAAAAATTGACAAAAAATTGACAAAAAAATTACGAAAATTAAAAAAAAAAAATACAAAAAATGGACAAAAAAAATTACAAAAATGTGATAAAAAATTGACACAAAAATACAAAAAATGTGCAAATAAATTACAAAAAAAATGACGAAAAATGATAAAAATGTGACAAAATTTTTATCATTTGGACAAATTTTTTTGAAAATTTGCCTTAAAAATTGCCAAAAAAATTACTAAAATGTGATACAAATTTGACAAAAAATGACAAAACATTGACAAAAGCATTTACAAAAATTTGACCAAAAAATACCCAAAATTGATGAAAAAGTGACAAAAATGTGACAAAAAATGACAAAAATGAGTTGAATACCCAACAAAAAAATGATGGAAGAAAAATCTGATGACGTGAGGACAAAGTTCCTCTCGGTTCAGGCGGGAGTTAAGAGGTTAAATGTCCAAAATTGTCGATTGTTCAAAGCTCAATAAAGCTCCACAGTTTGAAATCGACATCTCTACATGATCATTGTCTCCCTGTCTCACCTGAGTCTCCAGAATGTTCCACAGAGCGACTTTAACTCTGCCCTTACCTCTGGCCCCTCAGAGCCTGGACGTCCTGGTGCTGGACTGCAGTCCGGTCAGCAGGGGGCGTGTCACGGAGCACACCTCCGTGATCCTCGCCGACTGCTCCGATTGGCCAGACCCTCTGCAGGCCCCGCCCCTCGCGCCCCCTCGGCCAATCAAGCTGTGCGTCTCGGACTTCGCCGTCCTGAGCGACGGGTTGAGGGGGCGGAGCCTGCTGGAGCACCGCAGACTGCTGGAGGCGGGGCTAACGGGGATATTACAGGTGACCTCCTCCTCCTCTCTCTGACCTCCTCTCTCTGACTCCTCCCCTCTCTCTCTGACTCCTCCTCTCTCTCTCTGACTCCTCCTCTCTCTGACTCCTCCTCTCTCTCTCTGACTCCTCCTCTCTCTCTCTGACTCCTCCTCTCTCTGACTCCTCCTCTCTCTCTCTGACTCCTCCTCTCTCTCTCTGACTCCTCCTCTCTCTGACTCCTCCCCTCTCTCTCTGACTCCTCCTCTCTCTGACTCCTCCCCTCTCTCTGACTCCTCCTCTCTCTCTGACTCCTCCTCTCTCTGACTCCTCCCCTCTCTCTGACTCCTCCTCCTCCTCTCTCTGACTCCTCCCCTCTCTCTGACTCCTCCCCTCTCTCTGACTCCTCCCCTCTCTCCCTCAGGCGTTGGAGTGTCGTGTGGAGGTGCAGGTGTCTCCTCTCTCTGACTCCTCCCCTCTCTCTCTGACTCCTCCCCTCTCTCTGACTCCTCCCCTCTCTCCCTCAGGCGTTGGAGTGTCGTGTGGAGGTGCAGGTGTCTCCTCTCTCTGACTCCTCCCCTCTCTCTGACTCCTCCCCTCTCTCTGACTCCTCCCCTCTCTCTGACTCCTCCCCTCTCTCTCTGACTCCTCCCCTCTCTCTCTGACTCCTCCCCTCTCTCTGACTCCTCCTCCCTCTGACTCCTCCTCTCTCTGACTCCTCCCCTCTCTCCCTCAGGCGTTGGAGTGTCGTGTGGAGGTGCAGGTGTCTCCTCTCTCTGACTCCTCCCCTCTCTCTGACTCCTCCCCTCTCTCTGACTCCTCCCCTCTCTCTGACTCCTCCCCTCTCTCTCTGACTCCTCCCCTCTCTCTCTGACTCCTCCCCTCTCTCTGACTCCTCCTCCCTCTGACTCCTCCTCTCTCTGACTCCTCCCCTCTCTCCCTCAGGCGTTGGAGTGTCGTGTGGAGGTGCAGGTGTCTCCTCTCTCTGACTCCTCCCCTCTCTCTCTGACTCCTCCCCTCTCTCTCTGACTCCTCCCCTCTCTCTGACTCCTCCTCCCTCTGACTCCTCCTCTCTCTGACTCCTCCCCTCTCTCCCTCAGGCGTTGGAGTGTCGTGTGGAGGTGCAGGTGTCTCCTCTCTCTGACTCCTCCTCTCTGCTCCTGCCCCGCCTCCTGCTCCTCCGCCTCGGCCTCTTTAACGGCCAGTGGGTTCGCCTGACGACGGGGGGCGGGGCCAGGGAGCGCCTCGTCTCCGTGGTGACCGCGGACGAACAGGAAGCGGACGGTCTTGAGGAGGCGGGGCTTATCTCCACGACGCTGTGGTTCAACCTGACCGAGGGAGAGCCTGTTCCCGTCAGCGCCACCACCCTGCGGATCAAGGTACTGCAGGACCCACAGGTTCGGTATCCACGTGTAGCAGGCTCCTCATGTCCCTCTCGTGCAGCGCTGGTGTCCGGAGTCGCCGCCCGGACGCTCGCAGACGCTCTCCGCCGCCGTGTCGCCGCCGCTCGCGTCAGAGCTGCACCTTCAGCCCGTTCACTCCCCCCTGTACGACTGCAGTACTCTGAACCACGACCGGATACTGAGCGAGTACTTCACTACACCCAGGTAACTGCACCGGGTACTCGTGAGAACCCAGCACTGAACCGCTTAACTCCCGCCTGAACCGAGCACGTTTACCCCAGTTTGGCTTTAGCCCAATCCAAAAGCTTCTGGAACAAAGCAACAGAACTGAGACGAAAACAATGATGGAAATGTGACAAAAAAGTGACGAAAAATTATGAAAAAGTGACAAAAAATGACAAAAAAAAAAGACAAAAAAAGTGAGAAAACATTGACAAAAAAAAGACAAAAATGGACAAAAAATTGACAAAAAAATGGATGGAAAAAGTGGCAAAAATGACAAGAAAATTACCAAAAAATTACAAAAATGTGACAAAAAACTGACGTCAAAATAAAAAAAAATTGACAAAAAATTGACAAAAAAATTACAAAAAAATTGACGAAAAATAACAATGTGACAAAAAATGACAAAAAAATAACAATGTGACAAAAAATGACAAAAAAATAACAAATGTGACAAAAAAAACGAAAAAAATAACCAAAATGTAGCAAAAAACAACAAAAATTTGATAAAAAAAATTGACGAAAAAAAGTAAAAAAAATTGACATAAAAATTACCAAAAAATGACAAAAAACGTGACAATGTGATAAAAAATTGACGAAAAAATGAAACTAATGTGACAAAAAAGGACAAAAAAAGGACAAAAAAATAACCAAAAAATGACAAAAATGTGATAAAAAATGTGATAAAAAATGGACGAAAAAATAACACAAATGTGTCAAAAAAGTTACAAAACCGAGTTGAATACCCAACAAAAAAATGATGGAAAAAAATCTGATGAGGAGAGGAAAAAGATCCACTCGGTTCAGGGGGGAGTTAAGAGTTTAACATCAGGCAGAGGAAGGTTTTGGCCTCCTGCTTTATAAATGAGCCCCTGTTTCTCCTCAGGCTGGTGTGTGAGGGAGACCTGCTGTCGGTCCCGGTCCTGAACCACCCAGACCTGACGCCGAGCTCCGCCTGGATCCACCGGTGACTGTTTCTATAATCTCTCTCTTTACACTCGCTCAAAGTGCTTTAGTCTTTAACATGAGTCTGTGTCTGCAGGAGCTCAAAGTGCTTTAGTCTTTAACATGAGTCTGTGTCTGCAGGAGCTCAAAGTGCTTTAGTCTTTAACATGAGTCTGTGTCTGCAGGAGCTCAAAGTGCTTTAGTCTTTAACATGAGTCTGTGTCTGCAGGAGCTCAAAGTGCTTTAGTCTTTAACATGAGTCTGTGTCTGCAGGAGCTCAAAGTGCTTTAGTCTTTAACATGAGTCTGTGTCTGCAGGAGCTCAAAGTGCTTTAGTCTTTAACATGAGTCTGTGTCTGCAGGAGCTCAAAGTGCTTTAGTCTTTAACATGAGTCTGTGTCTGCAGGAGCTCAAAGTGCTTTAGTCTTTAACATGAGTCTGTGTCTGCAGGAGCTCAAAGTGCTTTAGTCTTTAACATGAGTCTGTGTCTGCAGGAGCTCAAAGTGCTTTAGTCTTTAACATGAGTCTGTGTCTGCAGGAGCTCAAAGTGCTTTAGTCTTTAACATGAGTCTGTGTCTGCAGCTCAAAGTGCTTTAGTCTTTAACATGAGTCTGTGTCTGCAGGAGCTCAAAGTGCTTTAGTCTTTAACATGAGTCTGTGTCTGCAGGAGCTCAAAGTGCTTTAGTCTTTAACATGAGTCTGTGTCTGCAGGAGCTCAAAGTGCTTTAGTCTTTAACATGAGTCTGTGTCTGCAGGAGCTCAAAGTGCTTTAGTCTTTAACATGAGTCTGTGTCTGCAGCTCAAAGTGCTTTAGTCTTTAACATGAGTCTGTGTCTGCAGGAGCTCAAAGTGCTTTAGTCTTTAACATGAGTCTGTGTCTGCAGGAGCTCAAAGTGCTTTAGTCTTTAACATGAGTCTGTGTCTGCAGGAGCTCAAAGTGCTTTAGTCTTTAACATGAGTCTGTGTCTGCAGCTCAAAGTGCTTTAGTCTTTAACATGAGTCTGTGTCTGCAGGAGCTCAAAGTGCTTTAGTCTTTAACATGAGTCTGTGTCTGCAGGAGCTCAAAGTGCTTTAGTCTTTAACATGAGTCTGTGTCTGCAGGAGCTCAAAGTGCTTTAGTCTTTAACATGAGTCTGTGTCTGCAGCTCAAAGTGCTTTAGTCTTTAACATGAGTCTGTGTCTGCAGGAGCTCAAAGTGCTTTAGTCTTTAACATGAGTCTGTGTCTGCAGGAGCTCAAAGTGCTTTAGTCTTTAACATGAGTCTGTGTCTGCAGGAGCTCAAAGTGCTTTAGTCTTTAACATGAGTCTGTGTCTGCAGGAGTCCAGCCCTGTGGTTCAAAGTGCAGAGCGTCTCGTCCAAAGAGGAGGCGACTGGAGGACGTCTGGCCGATCGAGAGCACACCTCTCTGTTCATGGTACAGACTCTGTGTATTCACCGTGTAATCCAAATATGGTCATTTCCTTTGTGACGGCTAAATTTAAAGGGGGGGTATTATGCAAAATCGACTTTTTCAAGCTTTACATCATGTTATTCTGTCACTCCCTCATTAAAAACATGCCTGAAGTGTTGCCTTGGCACATTCACGTATTTCTGAGTAATCTGTAAAAACTCTGATGGCGGCCATTTTAGGGATAGGTTTGCCTGAGTCCTCCTAGGAACGCCCCCACCTCCTGGAGACGCCTCCGAGCTTTCGTCACCAGCCGAGTAACCAACCACTGCTCCTCAGCAGAACCCCCTCCCCACTGATGCCACAGACAGCGTGTGGAGGGGGCGTGTCGGAAAGGCTCAGAGGTTCTTAAAGAGACAGAGGCCTATTTCAAGACATTCACTACAGCCATTTTGAGAGAGACATTTTATACAAGGCAGTTATTCTAATTTACTGCATTTACAGACCAACAGAAGGTTTTCTCATCATTGTAGTGAGATATAGACTGGTGCTATGTGAGTGAAAACAGCAGAATACCCCCTCTTTAACCTCTTAACTCCCGCCTGAACCGAGAGCATTTTCTCCAGTTTGGCTTTACCCTAATCCTGTAGGCCAGTGTAACACCTCATTTGAAAGCTAAGACCCACAAAACTAAATTGATCTCATCTCATTTTTGTCAAATTTTCGTGACTTTTTTGTCACTTTTTCGTCATTTTTTTTTTTTTTTTTTAGTCCATTTTTTTGTCACTTTTTCGTCAAATTATTCGCATTTTTTTGTCAAATTTTGTCCATTTTTTGTAATTTTTTTCTCACTTTTTCGTCCATTTTTTCTCAATTTTTCGTCAAATTTTTCTCTCTTTTTTCTCAATTTTTTGTCCATTTTTGTCGTTTTTTTGTACTTTTTTTGTACATTTTTTGTACATTTTTTCTCACTTTTTCGTCAATGTTTTCTCACTTTTTTCACATTTTCATCCTCGTTTTCGTCTCAGTTTTGTTGCTATTTTCACACCTTTCTTCCAGAAGCTTTTGGATTGGGGTAAAGCTGGAGAAAATGTGCTCGGTTCAGGTGGGAGTTAAAAGGTTACACTCAGCAGGGTTCGCTGACGATGCTTTTATGTTAATGTTAATGAACACACAGGGGACTCATGCATGTTCCCACGCCAGATTGTAGCATTAGGCTCAATTCCATGCATCAACTCCCACTCATCCTGTGCCTATTGTACATGTTTTAGTGGCAGAGGAAACCAGAGGTAACGTACACAGGCTCCGTCATGGTGGAGCAGTGGGAGGGGCCGATGGCACATGCTGGTTTCCTACTGTAGCGAAGTGACTGAATAATGACAGTGTGGCGCTTTGAGAAACTTGGTAATACAGGCTTGTAAAGCGCAATTCAAGTTTTTATCATCAATACATTTTTGTCTGTTATTTTTATCTACAGCTTTATATCATTAAATTAATGTTTGTTCCCTGTTCACCTGCAGCGTCACCACACGGGACAGTCTTTACTAAAACCTCAGTGTCTGTGGTGTTTAGAGAACGACCATCTTGTGACTGTCAGTTTGTGTGTTTGTGTTTCAGGGCGTGTCCACGAACAGCCCCGCCCCGTTCGTGTGTGTGGGCGGGGCCTCTCTCTGGAGCCTGAACCCGCCGGGCCTGAGCGGCGCCGTGGAGCGACTGTGCGAGCTCATCCGGCCTCATCGCACTCACAGGTCAGAGTCACAAACAGCTCCGTGTGATTTAACCTCTTAACCCCCGCCTGAACCGAGAGGATCTTTTTCCTCACGTCATCACATTTGTTTTCCATTTCAATTTTTTATCATTTGTTATTACATTTTGTAATAATTTTTTGTCATTTTTTGTCACATTTTTGTCATTTTTTTCGTCAATTTTGTATCACATTTTGTCATTTTTTGTAAAAATTTTTTGTCAATTTTTTGTCAATTTTTTGTCATTTTTTGTCACATTTTTGTCATTTTTTTGTCTTTTTTTGGGGTCAAATTTGTGTCACATTTTTGTCATTTTTTGTCAATTTTTTTGGTCAAATTTTTATCACATTTTGTCAATTTTTTTGGTCAATTTTTTGTCACATTTTTGTCATTTTTTCTCATTTTTTTGTCTTTTTTTGGTCAAATTTTTTTCACATTTTTATCATTTTTTGTCACATTTTTGTCATTTTTTTCGTCAATTTTTTTCGTCAATTTTTTGTCAATTTTTTGTAATTTTTTTGTCATTTTTTGTCAAATTTTTGTCCTTTTTTTGTCTTTTTTGGGTCAAATTTGTGTCACATTTTGTCATTTATTTTTGTCAAATTTTTGTCACATTTTTGTAATTTTTTTGTCATTTTTTGGTCATTTTTTGTCACATTTTTGTCATTTTTTGTCACATTTTTGTCATTTTTTTGGTCAAATTTTTGTCACATTTTTGTAATTTTTTTGTCTTTTTTTTTTGTCAAATTTTTGTCAAATTTTTGTCATTTTTTGTCATTTTTTGTCATTTTTTTGGTCAAATTTGTCACATTTTTGTAATTTTTTTGTCATTTTTTGTCACATTTTTGTCATTTTTTTGTCCATTTTTTGTCATTTTTTTGTAATTTTTTTTGTCATTTTTTGTCACATTTTTGTCATTTTTTGTCACATTTTTGCCACTTTTTCATAAATTTTCCGTCACTTTTTAATCAATGTTTTCTCCCTTTTGTGTCACATTTCCATCATTGTTTTCGTCTCTGTTTTGTTGCTATTTTCCAGAAGCTTTTGGACTGGGGTAAATGTGCTGGGTTCAGGTGGGAGTTAAGGGGTTTAATAACTCTTTAATCTGCCTCTCAGTCGCCTGGGCCTGTGCTCGCTGCTGCTGCTCGGCGCCGCAGGAATCGGGAAAATGACGGTGATTCGAGCGGCGGCGAATCGACTCCACCTCCATCTGCTGAAGGTACTGAATCATCTGACAGGGCCCTCAGACCAGAAGCCTCACTGATGCTCCTCTGCTGCTCCTCTCGTGTTCCAGGCGGACTGCGTGTCTCTGTGCGCCGACTCCTTCGCCGCCTCGGAGGTGAAGATGGCGGCCATGTTGGAGCGGGCGGAGCAGGTGCGTCCGTGTGTCCTGGTGCTGAGGAACCTGCACCTCCTGCTGAGAGGGGGCGGAGCCGAGCAGGGGAGGCTACAGGCGGCTCTGGGACGACTCCTGCACGGACTGAACACCGGGTCAGGATCAGCCCATTATCTCGCCCGTCACATCACTGTAATATGTCTGTGTGTTGTGAGCAGTGTGACAAAAAAAAAATGACAAAAATGTGACAGAAAATGACAAGAAAATGACAAAAATTGACAAAAATTTGACCAAAATAACCAAAAAATGGCCAAAAAATGACCAAAAAATGACAAATAAAATAACCAAAAAAATTACAAAAAAATTACAAAAAATTACCAAAAAAATTACAAAAATGACCAAAAAAATGTGACAAAAATTGGCAAAAAATTGACAAAAATGACAAAAAATTACAAACTATGTGACAAAAATGACAAAAAATGACAAAAAGTACAATTTTTTTTACAAAAATGACAAAAAAATTACAAAAAATTACAAAAAAAATTACAAAAATGACCAAAAAAATGTGACAAAAATTGGCAAAAAATTGACAAAAATGACAAAAAATTACAAACTATGTGACAAAAATGACAAAAAATGACAAAAAGTACAATTTTTTTTACAAAAATGACCAAAAAATTACAAAAAATTACAAAAAAAATTACAAAAATGACAAAAAAAATGTGACACAAATTGGCAAAAAATGGACAAAAAAAGGACAAAAAATTACAAACTATGTGACTAAAAGTACAAAAAATGACAAAAAAATGACAAAAAAATGACAAAAAAATTTACAAAAATGACAAAAAAAACAAATGACAAAAAAATGTGACAAAAATTGACACAAAAAATTGACCAAAAAAAATGACAAGATTTTTTACAAAAATGACAAAAAATTTACAAAAATGACAAAAAAAATAAATAATTTTTGACAAAAAACAACAAAATCGCTGTAATATGTTTGTGTGTTGTGAGCAGTGTGGGGGGTTAAGTGGTTAAATCGCTCTGATATGTTTGTGTTGTGAGCAGTGTGGGGGGTTAAGTGGTTAAATCGCTGTAATCTGTTTGTGTTGTTAGCAGTGTGGGGGTTAACAGGTTGCATCTCTCTAATATGTTTCCAGCGTGGTGGTCGTGGCCACGGCCCCTCGAGCCTCAGACCTCTCCTCCTCCGTGGTGCCGCTCTTCCTCCACCAGGTGTCGCTGTCGGGCCCTGAGGAGCCTGAGAGGAGGGACATGCTGAGAGGACTGACCCGCGGCCTGGAGCTGGGACCCGACGTGGACCTGGAGAGACTCTCCAAACTCACGGCTGTAAGACACACTGCAGACTCTGCGTGAGGACGGGAGGGCATCTGACTCACCTGTGTGTCCTCAGGGGCTGGTGCTGGGAGACCTGAGCGCTCTGGCGGCCGAGGCCACGCGAGCGGCGAGACGCAGACTCCTGCACATCTGGTGAGAGGCTGGTTATTACAAAGATTAGCTCAGAGGGATTTACGAGCTTGTATAGCTTTGAAATAAACTGAAAAATAATCGGTTCACCTTGCAGGGTGTGCGCGGGGCCTTAAAAAGTCTTTAAAAGTCTAAAATTCAAGAATCCAAATTTAAGGCCTTAAAAAGTCTAAAATTGGGCCTATTTGGATAAAAAAAAAAGGACAAAAAAATGACAAAAAATGACAAAAAGAAATGACAAAAAGAAATGACAAAAATGTGACAAAAAAAGACCAAAAAAAAGACAATAAATTTACAAAAATGAGTTGAATTGAGTTGTTCGTCCTCAGTGTGGGCCGCAGTGAGGAGGAGCTGTTTGGAGGTTCCTCTGTAGTTCCTAAAGCCTCCTCTTTTTCGTCCTCAGTGTGGGCCGCAGTGAGGAGGAGCTGTTTGGAGGTTCCTCTGTAGTTCCTAAAGCCTCCTCTTTTTCGTCCTCAGTGTGGGCCGCAGTGAGGAGGAGCTGCTGCTCAGTGGGGTCAGTCTGCAGAAGCAGGACTTCATGGCGGCTCTGAAGACTCTGCAGGACGCTCAGGCTCAGACCGTGGCCGCACCAAAGGTCAGAAGGAAACAGAAACTAGATCTAGAGCTCTTAGGTCTTTATAAAAACAGAACTATCTCCTGTGGTAGATCCCGTCCGTGCGGTGGCAGGATGTGGGCGGGCTGCAGCAGGTGAAGAGGCAGATCCTGGACACGGTGTCTCTGCCCCTGACTCGCCCTGAGCTGCTGACTCTGGGGCTGGAGCGCACAGGCCTGCTGCTGTACGGACCTCCAGGCACCGGGAAGACCCTGCTCGCGAAAGCCGTGGCCACAGAGTGCAGCATGAACTTCCTCAGGTACAGAACCACGTTTAGACCTGGGTCAGGGAGCATGAACTTCCTCAGGTACAGAACCACGTTTAGACCTGGGTCAGGGCAGCATGAACTTCCTCAGGTACAGAACCACGTTTAGACCTGGGTCAGAGAGCATGAACTTCCTCAGGTACAGAACCACGTTTAGACCTGGGTCAGAGCAGCGTGAACTTCCTCCGGTACAGAACCACGTTTAGACCTGGGTCAGGGAGCATGAACTTCCTCAGGTACAGAACCACGTTTAGACCTGGGTCAGGGAGCATGAACTTCCTCAGGTACAGAACCACGTTTAGACCTGGGTCAGGGAGCAGCATGAACTTCCTCAGGTACAGAACCACGTTTAGACCTGGGTCAGGGAGCATGAACTTCCTCAGGTACAGAACCACGTTTAGACCTGGGTCAGGGCAGCATGAACTTCCTCAGGTACAGAACCACGTTTAGACCTGGGTCAGAGAGCATGAACTTCCTCAGGTACAGAACCACGTTTAGACCTGGGTCAGAGCAGCGTGAACTTCCTCCGGTACAGAACCACGTTTAGACCTGGGTCAGGGAGCATGAACTTCCTCAGGTACAGAACCACGTTTAGACCTGTGTCACGGAGCAGCATGAACTTCCTCAGGTACAGAACCACGTTTAGACCTGGGTCAGAGAGCATGAACTTCCTCAGGTACAGAACCACGTTTAGACCTGGGTCAGAGCAGCATGAACTTCCTCAGGTACAGAACCACGTTTAGACACAACTGACCTTTAACCTTTCATGGGTCGACTGTTATATCTCTATGCAGTTAGTTACTAGAGCTTCAGCAGCATTTTCCCAATTGGACCGTCCTTACCCAGGGGAAGGGGAAGCGACATCACCAACAGCTCAACAAAAAAATGACAAAAATTCAACAAAAACTCAAAAAAAATGTGACAAAAAAGTGATAAAAAAAAATCAATCAAAATGTGACAAAAATTCAACAAAAAAAGACGAAAATTCAACAAAAATGTGACAAAAATTCAACAAAAACTCAACAAAAAATGACAAAAATTTGACAAAAAAGTGACAAAAAAGTGACAAAAATGTGACAAAAAAGTGACAAAAATTCAACAAAAAAGTGACAAAAATTCAACAAAAATGTGACAAAAATTCAACAAAAAATTGACAAAAATGTGACAAAAAAGTGACAAAAAAGTGACAAAAAATCAACAAAAAAAGTGACAAAAATTCAACAAAAATTTGACAAAAAAGTGACAAAAATGTGACAAAAAAGTGACAAAAATGTGACAAAAATTCAACAAAAATTTGACCAAAAATGTGACAAAAAAGTGACAAAAATGTGACAAAAATTCAACAAAAATGTGACAAAAGAATTAAAAAAACATAAAAAAGGTACAGAACCACGTTTAGACCTGGGTCAGGGAGGAGCATGAACTTCCTCAAGTACAGAACCACGTTTAGACACAACTGACCTTTAACCTTTCATGGGGTCGACTTTTATATCTCTATGCAGTTAGTTACTAGAAAAAACATTGACAAAAAATGGAGAAAAATGTGGCAAAAAAATGACAAAAATTTGATTAAAAAAAAAAGACAAAAAAATTACAAAAATCCAGCAGAAAAAAGACAAAAATCCAGCCAAAAAAACTTTCTGGTGGCCAATGAAATAGTTCTGCTGGGCCTGCTCTAAACAACAACAACAAAAAAGCAGTATATAAAGAAATATATATAAATATATTGTTTTATATGAATCGATTTGACCTACCAACTCGATTTTTAAATCAAATCGATTTTTTTCCCCAGCCCTACTGCATTTTCTCCAGTTCGGCTTCACAAAAACACAACAAGGAAAAAGTTTAGATCTGTTTTCAGTTTCATAGGTCTTTCAAATGAGCCGTTTCTCTGGCCTCTGTGACCTCTTAGATTTGGGTAAAGCTGGAGAAAATGCCCTCGGTTCAGGCGGGGGTTCAGAGGTTAAACCGGCTCTGGTTGGTTAGTCTCACAGTTTTTCTGACTTTATGTGTGACTGAGACACAAGTTGAGAGGGCAGCGGGGGAGGAGGAGGGGGAGGAACCGGTGTGGAATAATGGGGGAAAATAAAGGGAAAAATGTGGAAAAAAATAGGGGGAAGAAATGAATAAAAATTGGTCAAAATAAAAATAAATGGCCAAAGAAATGAGAAAAAAAATATGGGGCGTTTTCTACATAGTGTCCCTAGAGGGCGCACCATCACATGACATTCCATGGAGACTCTCACAAAGGGGGGGAGGGGGCGGAGTCTCGAGAGAGTTTTTATTGTACGAGCCGTGGACATGCTGAGAATCACTGTTTTATGTCATATACGAGATGTTCTGCCAGGAATTTGTTTTAATGACACTGTTTCTCGCATTTTTCGATCACTGTAACAGGTGTTTGAGCTCTTTTTGCCATAATAATGTTTCTCAAATTCATCTTGGGGCCAGAGGTTTTGTGCTGGAGGGCCAGATTTGGCCCCTGGGCCTGACGTTGCCTTCCCCTGGTTTAGAGTTTACGTATTAAACATCCTTAAAGTCACACAGGGGGTAGGACACAGGAGAGGGAGAGAGGGAGAGAATAGAGAGGGAGGAGGGAGAGAGAGAGAGGGGGAGGAGAGAATAGAGAAAGAGGGAGGAGAGAGGGAGGCATGGGCTAAAATACGGACGCAAAGAGAAAAGTAACTGACTTTTGACAAGAATTAAGTAACATTTAGTTATGTTATTAAGACTCTATGGTTAAAGTCCAGATGTATTTTATTTTTATTTATTTGCCTCCGTCCCTGGTGAGGCTTTTGAGAGGGTTTATTAAAGAACAGAAAGATGAAAAACAATAAAAAGCATAAAAGAATACAACAGTAAAAAGAAGAGAGACATATCCGACCACTTCCCATCCCTAGTCCAGCCACACAGTTCAGTCTCACATTTTTGTTTGTTCTTCACAGCTTTTGTGAGAAAAGTCTCAGGTCCATTTGGGACTTTAGCTCCAGAGGAAGAGAGTTCCATAACTGAGTCCCTCTGACTGAGTCCCTCTGACCCAGAGCAGTTCCTCTGCAGCTCCTGCTGACTCCAGCTCTGGAGCCCACTCCTTGGTAACATTATATTAGGTTATATATTGTACCATTATAATATGAGCTGAGAACTATCGATCTAACTCACACTCTGGTCCCGGAGCCTCCCCCACCACCCCCACCTCCCCCACCTCCTTAACAAAGGTTAGAGGGCAGCGGGGGAGGTCGGCTTTGTCCTGCAGAGTGACGGGGGTTGTTACATTTCCCTCCCAGCCTCAGTCCGAGCCTCACTTTGAGCCTCAGTCCAAGCCACAGTCTGACCCTCAGTCCGAGCCTCACTTTGAGCCTCAGCCTGACCCTCAGTCTGACCCTCAGCCTGACCCTCAGTCTGCCCCTCAGTCTGCCCCTGAGTCTGCCCTTGGTGCTGCCGCCATGGCCCTCCTGCGTGTGGACGGGATAAGGAAACATCTACTGAACATCTCGATGGCGGCCGTGGCCTCGCTGTTTCTCGGGTCGACCACATTCTTCATGTTTCTGAATTACCGCCTCGGCGCTCTGTACCAGCCGCTCCCGTCGCTCCTCATCGGCCTCTTCGCTCCGGTCGCCGTGGGTTACGCCGCCCTGGCTTGTTACAGACGGGGCGGCTGGAGCGACTGGCTGTACCCGGTGTTCTTCACCTTCATCATGGTGTTCAACGCCGCGCTGTACGTGCTGGTCATCGGCCTGACGGCGCAGAAGGGGGAGGGGCTCCAGAGCGAGCAGTGGGAGGAGGCGGGGCCAGAGTTAATCGGGACTTTTGCGACGGCTTTTCTATCAGGAACTCATCTCATGGGGTTCATCATCTGGAACAGCTACAGGAGGTCACAGGACGAGACGAAAGATGGACCGGAGCTGAACGTGTGAACTCACGGCGAGGAAGGAAACGCTTAATCCAGCTTTTTATACACCGATACTTTGAGGATCTGCCGATATCCGATATTTACCGATTCCAAAAGACTTTCTTAAAGGTGTCTTTCTCACAGTGACAAATGTAATTGTCTCTTTTCTCCATTTTAAAGTGCATTTGACACAGGCTAAAACCACCCGCCTAAACCAAATACATTCTGTCCTCTTTGGCATATATATATATATATATATACATATATAGGTCTGTGTAACACCTCATTTGAAAGCTAAGACCCACAAAACTGATCTTTTTCCTTGGTTTGATGCTGTGTTGTGTCACCTTTTGTATGTTTTTTCTTTCTTTCTTTTCCATTTTTGTTGAATTTTTGTCACATTTTTGTTGAATTTTTGTCACATTTTTGTTGAATTTTTGTCACATTTTTGTTGAATTTTTGTTGAATTTTTGTTGAATTTTTGTCACATTTTTGTTGTATTTTTGTCACATTTTTGCTGAATTTTTGTCACATTTTTGATGATTTTTTTGTCATTTTTTTGTTGCATTTACATCCTTGTTTTCTTATTTTTTTGTGGCTGTTTTGGTGCTTTTTTCCCAAGAAGCTTTTTGATTAGGGTAAAGCCAAACTGGAGAAAATGGGATCCGTTCAAGGTTAACACAATTATATTTAAGGTTTTGCTAAAGATTGTTCCAGTTTTCTTTTGTTTGGCCATTTTTGTGATGTTTATAGTTTCACTTCCTTATTGGACACAGACAAGAAGTGACATTTGTTAAGCGTTGACGTCACAGCTCGACTTCCTGGTTCGCAGATGTGCGAGAAACTACAAAAAACTCTTTAAAACCACAATCAATATTTGTGAAACTCCACAGAGAGTTACTGAACAGACTTATTTATCAGAACCATGAGCCAAACATGCTGAACCTACTGCTATAAAAGTCAGATTTACCAAAATGCTAATGCTAACAGCTACGCTAACCCCGGAAGTAGTGACTTTAGTATATACTTTTTTAGCAGTAGGTGCGGCATTTTTGGCTAATGAATCTGAGAAATAAGTCGGTTCAGGAACTCTCCGCTGAGTTTCACAAATATTGATGGTTATTTTTAAGAGTTTTTAAATGTTTTTTCTCATATTTGCTGGACTGCTAGTACCTGGAAGTCGTGACGTCAAACAGTTGAGTCAAACTGCTACTTTATCTTCGTCCCTTCCTGTCAGCAGCTTAAAAAATCAAATCAATTAGTAACTTTTCTGCCCAACATTTCTTCATTAAGATTGCTGCTTCACTGAAATAAAATGATAATTATGCAACTGATTGTGTCTAATCTAAATAAGTAAGATTTTACTGTCATGATGTTACAGATCAATTATATCTATTGAAATGCTCTCGGATAAACATTACACAAGGATCACTGGACTTTTCTGCACTAAATATCTTTGGGTTTATGACTTTAGGTTAATATAAACAACTCCCATGAAGTGTCTGATCATTACAAATACGTAAGGTCAGATATTTGTTAAACTACAATACAAACACTTGGCTTCAGCAGTGGTTATTTTATTTTATAAGCTACTTTAGGTGTTTGAAGCATAGTTTCTGTTCCCATCCTTGATTTGTTGACGTTAGCATTAGCATGTTCCCGCTAGCTTTAGCATACTGATGCTAACCGCGGTATTTTGCGCGGCGATCAAAAACACATTCGCGGGGGTTAAAACGACATCAGCGGTTGGATTCTCCGGGTTCTTAGCTTTAAAATGACATACAGCATGTCCATATTCACCGCGGTTTAGGCGGAGAAAGTCGTGTTTTTAAGGTGGTGACAGTCAAAAGCTGGTATTGGTTCAGTATCAGATATTTGTAGCCGATACCCGATGTAGTATTTGTCCAGTATCGGTGCATCCCTTTGTGCTGGAATAAATTTGAGGAAGTAACTGTACTGTCAGTTTTCTGTCATTAAATGCTTTTATTATGAAGGTATGCAGTACTTTTTTGATACTGATGCCTAAACGATACTTTTCCCGATACCACAATATTTGTCGTCTAAAACCAGAAACCAGAATAATAATGAGTGGAAGATAAAGTAAATGTACAATATCGGGTTCGATGTCAGGAAATGTGTGGATAATGGGGAAATTGGGAGAAATTGTGGCAAAAATAAGGAAATAGAGAAAAAAAAAAGCTGAAAAATAATAATTCTGTGGAAAATAAACAGCGGGCCGGACTGTAACCGGGCCGGGGTTTGACCTGGACTGTGCAGGGGGGGGGGGGATAGTGAGAGCTAGAAACAAGTTTGGGCAAAAACTAAACATCTCACAGTTTGAACAAAACCAAATCAGCTACAACTGTTTGTCTGTTTTTGACCTTTTATTTTGAAATAACGTTAAAGCGTTGACAGGAAGTGGTGGTTACCCGACACCACAACAGGAAGTGACTGTTGTTCCCGATGTTCCTGTTGTGATTGTGTCTGTTGTTGTTTCAGTGTGAAGGGCCCGGAGCTCATCAACATGTACGTGGGGCAGAGCGAGGAGAACGTGAGGCAAGGTCTGTGAGAAAACTCTTTAAAATGCAGTCAGTGAATAGTGTCAGAGTTAAGGCCTCAAAGGTCATTAAAAAGCGTTTAGTTAGATTCAAACTGGATTTAAATGACACAATGTGGAGCTGCCTCTTCGTTAACGTGCACCTTTAATGTATCTCCTCTGCCCCCCTGCAGTGTTCGCCCGAGCGCGCTCCGCCGCCCCCTGTGTGGTTTTCTTCGATGAGCTGGACTCTCTGGCTCCCTCTAGAGGACGCAGTGGGGACAGCGGGGGCGTCATGGACAGGTCTGTGACCACAGAGTGTTTTTATATAACTCTCTCTCTCCTCATAGTGTTTATATATCACTCTCTCTCTCCTCAGAGTGTTTATATATCACTCTCTCTCTCCTCAGTGTTTTTATATCACTCTCTCTCTCTCCTCAGTGTTTATATATCACTCTCTCTCCTCAGTGTTTATATATCACTCTCTCTCCTCAGTGTTTATATATCACTCTCTCTCTCCTCAGTGTTTATATATCACTCTCTCTCCTCAGTGTTTATATATCACTCTCTCTCTCCTCAGTGTTTATATATCACTCTCTCTCTCCTCAGTGTTTATATATCACTCTCTCTCTTCAGTGTTTATATATCACTCTCTCTCTCCTCAGTGTTTATATATCACTCTCTCTCCTCAGTGTTTATATATCACTCTCTCTCTCCTCAGTGTTTATATATCACTCTCTCTCTCCTCAGAGTGTTTATATATCACTCTCTCTCCTCAGTGTTTTTATATCACTCTCTCTCTCCTCAGTGTTTATATATCACTCTCTCTCTCCTCAGTGTGTTTTTATATCACTCTCTCTCTCCTCAGAGTGTTTATATATCACTCTCTCTCTCTCCTCAGAGTGTTTATATATCACACTCTCTCTCCTCAGTGTTTATATATCACTCTCTCTCTCTCCTCAGAGTGTTTATATATCACTCTCTCTCTCCTCAGTGTTTATATATCACTCTCTCTCTCTCCTCAGTGTTTATATATCACTCTCTCTCTCCTCAGTGTTTATATATCACTCTCTCTCTCTCTCCTCAGTGTTTTTATATCACTCTCTCTCTCCTCAGTGTTTATATATCACTCTCTCTCTCCTCAGTGTTTATATATCACTCTCTCTCTCTCCTCAGAGTGTTTATATATCACTCTCTCTCTCTCCTCAGTGTTTATATATCACTCTCTCTCTCTCTCTCCTCAGTGTTTATATATCACTCTCTCTCCTCATAGTGTTTATATATCACTCTCTCTCTCCTCAGAGTGTTTATATATCACTCTCTCTCTCCTCAGAGTGTTTATATATCACTCTCTCTCTCTCCTCAGTGTTTATATATCACTCTCTCTCTCTCTCTCCTCAGTGTTTATATATCACTCTCTCTCTCCTCATAGTGTTTATATATCACTCTCTCTCTCCTCAGAGTGTTTATATATCACTCTCTCTCTCCTCAGTGTTTATATATCACTCTCTCTCTCCTCAGTGTTTATATATCACTCTCTCTCTCCTCAGAGTGTTTATATATCACTCTCTCTCTCCTCATAGTGTTTATATATCACTCTCTCTCTCCTCAGTGTTTATATATCACTCTCTCTCTCTCCTCAGTGTTTATATATCACTCTCTCTCTCCTCATAGTGTTTATATATCACTCTCTCTCTCCTCAGAGTGTTTATATATCACTCTCTCTCTCCTCAGAGTGTTTATATATCACTCTCTCTCTCTCCTCAGTGTTTATATATCACTCTCTCTCTCTCTCTCCTCAGTGTTTATATATCACTCTCTCTCTCTCCTCAGTGTTTATATATCACTCTCTCTCTCCTCAGAGTGTTTATATATCACTCTCTCTCTCTCCTCAGTGTTTATATATCACTCTCTCTCTCCTCATAGTGTTTATATATCACTCTCTCTCTCCTCAGAGTGTTTATATATCACTCTCTCTCTCCTCAGTGTTTATATATCACTCTCTCTCTCCTCAGTGTTTATATATCACTCTCTCTCTCCTCAGTGTTTATATATCACTCTCTCTCTCCTCAGTGTTTATATATCACTCTCTCTCTCCTCAGAGTGTTTATATATCACTCTCTCTCTCCTCAGTGTTTATATATCACTCTCTCTCTCCTCATAGTGTTTATATATCACTCTCTCTCTCCTCAGAGTGTTTATATATCACTCTCTCTCTCCTCAGTGTTTATATATCACTCTCTCTCTCCTCAGTGTTTATATATCACACTCTCTCTCCTCAGTGTTTATATATCACTCTCTCTCTCCTCAGAGTGTTTATATATCACTCTCTCTCTCCTCAGTGTTTATATATCACTCTCTCTCTCCTCAGTGTTTATATATCACTCTCTCTCTCCTCAGTGTTTATATATCACTCTCTCTCTCCTCAGAGTGTTTATATATCACTCTCTCTCTCTCCTCAGAGTGTTTATATATCACTCTCTCTCTCCTCAGAGTGTTTATATATCACTCTCTCTCTCCTCAGTGTTTTTATATATCACTCTCTCTCTCCTCAGTGTTTGTATATCACTCTCTCTCCTCAGTGTTTATATATCACTCTCTCTCTCTCCTCAGAGTGTTTATATATATCTCTCTCTCTCCTCAGTGTTTATATATCACTCTCTCTCCTCATTGTTTATATATCACTCTCTCTCCTCAGTGTTTTTATATCACTCTCTCTCCTCAGTGTTTTTATATCACTCTCTCCTCAGTGTTTTTATATCACTCTCTCCTCAGTGTTTTTATATCACTCTCTCTCTCCTCAGTGTTTATATATCACTCTCTCTCCTCAGTGTTTATATATCACTCTCTCTCTCTCTCCTCAGTGTTTTTATTTCACACTCTCTCTCCTCAGTGTTTATATATCACTCTCTCTCCTCAGAGTGTTTATATATCACTCTCTCTCCTCAGAGTGTTTATATATCACTCTCTCTCTCCTCAGAGTGTTTATATATCACTCTCTCTCCTCAGAGTGTTTATATATCACTCTCTCTCTCCTCAGTGTTTTTATATCACTCTCTCTCTCCTCAGTGTTTTTATATCACTCTCTCTCTCCTCAGAGTGTTTATATATCACTCTCTCTCCTCAGTGTGTTTATATATCACTCTCTCTCTCCTCAGTGTTTATATATCACTCTCTCTCTCCTCAGAGTGTTTATATATCACTCTCTCTCTCCTCAGTGTTTATATATCACTCTCTCTCTCCTCAGAGTGTTTATATATCACTCTCTCTCTCCTCAGTGTTTATATATCACTCTCTCTCTCCTCAGTGTTTATATATCACTCTCTCTCTCCTCAGAGTGGTCTCTCAGCTTCTGTCGGAGCTGGACACTCTTCAGTCGACTGGAGTCTTTGTGATCGGAGCCACAAACCGCCCCGACCTGATCGACCAGTCTCTGCTGAGGCCCGGGAGGTACGAGAAACACAAACATCACCCACGGAAACACAAACATCAGGGTTTAAACCGTTATCCTTATTTATATTTATACACTGCTCACAAAAACTTAAGGCACACTCAAAAAACACATCCTAAATGTCAATCAATTCGATTTTTCGGATGAAAATCTTTATTCATAGTGTAGGGCAATGTGTTGAGAACAAAATAACATAAGAATGATAAATGGAAATCAAATTCTCAGCCCCTGGAGGTCTGGATCCAAAATTATAGTCAAAATCAAAATGACAAATCAGGTCACTGGTTGATCCAAATTCTGTAGAAATTCCTCCAAACGAGTCTGTATCATCCTCAGTAGTGTGTGTGGCCTCCACGTGCCTGAATGCACTCCTTACAACGCCTGGGCATGCTCCTGATGAGACCACGGATGTCCTCCTGAGGGATCTCCTCCCAGACCTGGATTAGAGCATCAGTCAGCTCCTGGACAGTCTGTGGTGCGACGTGGCGTTGATGGATGGACCGAGACATGATGTCCCAGATGTGCTCTATTGGATTTAAGTCTGGGGAACGGGCAGGCCAGTCCAGAACATCAATACCTTCATCATACAGGACCTGCTGACACACTCTTGCCACATGTGGCCTGGCATTATCAGGCATCAGAAGGAACCCAGGGCCCACAGCACCAGCATATGGTCTTACAATAGGTCTGAGGATCTCATCCCGGTCCCCAATGCCAGTCAGGGAACCTCTGGCTCGCACATGGAGGGCTGTGCGGCCCTCCAATGAAATGCCTCCCCAGACCATCACTGACCCACCACCAAACCGGTCATGCTGGATGATGTTGCAGCAGCAGAACGTTCTCCAGGGCGTCTCCAGACTCTGTCACGTCTGTCACATGTGCTCAGGGTGAACCTGCTCTCATCCGTGAAGAGCACAGGCACCATTGGCCAATCTGTCAATCGCTGTGTTCTCGGGCAAATGCCAATCGGGCTGCACGGTGTTGGGCAGTAAGCACCGGCCCAACGCCCTCATACCCCCCTCATACCGCCCTCATACCACCCTCATACCACCCTCATGGAGTCGGTTTCTGACCGTTTGAGGACCAACATGCACATTTGTGGCCCTCTGGAGGTCATTTTGTAGGGCTCGGGCAGTGCTTCTCCTGTTTCTCCGTGCACAAATGAGCAGATAGTGGTCCTGGTGCTGGGTTGTTGACCTCGGTCGCCCCCCCCCAGGTCTCCTGGTGTACTGGCCTGTCTCCTGGTATCTCCTCCATGCTCTGGACACTGCGCTGGGAGACACAGCAAACCTTCTTGCCACAGCACGAATGGACGTGCCATTTTGGATGAGCATCACTCCCTGAGCAGCTTCTGTGGGTTGTAGATGCTCCTCATGATGCCTCTAGTGGTGAGAACACTGGACAAATGCAAAAGTGTTCCAAAAATACGGTCCAAAGGATGAAGACAGGGAAATGGTCTGTGGTCATGTTGCTCCTCTGGGATTCAGAGGGCATACGTGTGTGCGAAGTACTCAGCTGCGATATAAGAATAGAGAGAGCACATGCGTTTAGCTGCTTTTTTACTTCAGCACGAAAGAATTGTTCTTCACAATGACAACAGCAGTAATCAAAACAATGCAATTACTATGCTAAATGGCCTTAAAAGAGTCCAAAAGTCCATGTGGCCATAGCGAAATAAACTATACTATGAGTCAGATATGACAATTTCTTCAAAAGCAACACAATTAAAATACCAAACATTCTTTATTTTAATGTACTTTTTAACCTTTTTACCTTTTTATCATGAAATTAATCACTATTTATCTCTATTTATCTTTTTAACTGTGCAACTATTTATGAAATCCCTATTCTTAATATAAAACTAAGCCAACTACAAAATGGCTGCACTGTATCTAATACAGTAGTACAATGGCATTACTAGTTTCCCGTCATAAACCATAGTTATACCTTGGTGATAACATAACCTAGTCAATGTCTCATAGTAATGAAACATGTTTTATTTATGTCCTAAATAAACAATACTCAAATGGTCCTCCTGGATAATGTATTTTTCCCGCGTTGTAATTTCCCTACCCTTGACCATTAGCTCCAAAAGTTAGCATTGAACACGATCACAATTCTACTAAAAAAACGTATTAAACTTAGTTTCTGCTAGACTCACACTTGACAGTTTTACCACAAAAACCTTCTGACTAAGATAATATACTTCAACTTTGCGAACTTATAGTGTTACCAACCTGCGATATAAGAATAGAGAGAGCACATGCGTTTAGCTGCTTTTTTACTTCAGCACGAAAGAATTGTTCTTCCTCTGCGATGCCTCAGCTATTCTCTATCGATGCGCGACATGCGCCATCTAGTGGTCAAGGGTAGGGACTACATCTAACTCAACAGAGATGTATTCGAACCAAATGACATTTAATATATATAAAAAATACTTAAATGTCAATGTCAAAAATAAAAATTGTAGGGGTGCCTATTTTTAATGAACTTATTTCCAGACCTCTACACTCTCCCCTACTTAAAATAAATGTCTCCCGACATTTCACGCTTTAGGGTGACTTAGTTAACGAGAGTGTACCAGTTATAAGCATACGGTTGGGGCTGGATGGGGTATGGATAAGGCATAAAGTTCTGAACTGTTGGCACGTGAGTTGGGAGAAAGAGAGGTCTCACATTTGCAGTCCATGGCTGAGATGATGGTTGTCCCAGAGCATCGTAAGTAAGTCTCTCCACCGGTTGTGCTCTCCTCTGTGACCTTCTCGTTTCCTCCTGTTCTCCATTATTTCCATCCATTTCCTCCATTTGTCCTTGTTCCTCCTGCAACACAGCTGGTCCAACCATTTGCTCCTCAACAACTTGCTGTATGGGTACAGGTTCCTGTCTCACTGGTGGGCGAAATTCTCTAGCCGTGGCATTGAGTCTTTGCTGGTTTTGAGCATTTTGCACTGGCACGACAGGTACTGGTTGCTGAGCGTTTTGGTTTGAAGCACTTTGCTGAGGATTTACAAGTCTGTATACAGGAATGTTACTCCAGAGGTTGTAACGATAAGTGTACTCTTCCTCGTCCTCCGAGCTATCACTGTCTCTTTTCTCACTGTCTGGATTTGTTTCAGTTCTTTTGTCTTTTTTCTGTTTCGACTTTTTGCATACAGGCAGTTCTTCTTCCAATGGCAAATCGTTTACTGGCAATAACAGATTTCTGTGTAACACTCGAATGACTTAACTGCCTCTTTCCACTTGTACTTTATAGACTGGTCCATCGCCTACTCTCTCAACTACGCGATGTACTTCTGATTCCCAGTACGCACGCAATTTTCCCGGACCTCCTCTTTCAGAGAGGTTCCGAACCAGCACTCTGTCGCCTGGTTTTGCACACCTGCAAAACCATTCCTCTTTTGGAGTGATCTTGCTAATTGCCTCTCATTTCCACCTGTGTCTGTTTAATTTCCACAACACCAAGTGAAACTGATTCACAATAAGCGTGGCTTCCTAACTGGACAGTCTGATATCCCAGAAATTTGACTGACTTGGAGTTACATTGTGTTTTTTGAGTGTGCCCTAAGTTTTTGTGAGCAGTGTATATACAAATGCATAAACATTTCATTGGGAAATTGCACAGACTTTTTTAAAATTGTGTCATAAAACAAATCTATTAACCCCTTAACTCCCACCTGAACATTTTCTCCAGTTTGGCTTTACCCCAGTCCAAAAGCTTCTGGAAAAAAGCTGTGAAAATAGCAACAAAACTGAGACGAAAACAATGATGGAAATGTGACAGAAAAGTGAGAAAACATTGACAAAAAAGTGACGAAAAATGGATGAAAAAGTGGTAAAAATGTCACAAACATTTAACAAAAAAATGACAAAAAATTGATAAAATTTTTTACGAAAAATAAAAAAATGTGACAAAAAAATGACAAAAGAATTGACAAAAAATGACAAAAAAATAACAAAAAATGTGACAAAAAATGACTAAAAAGTTACAAAAATGAGTTGAATACCCAACAAAAAAATGCTGGGAAAAAAATCTGAGGAAAAAGATCCTCTCGGTTCAGGCGGGAGTGAAGAGGTTAATGAATGTTTTTTGGTCGTTTACCAAAGTGTGATGTTGTTCCTGTGTTGCAGGTTTGATAAACTGGTTTATGTCGGGGTGAACGAGGACCGAGAGTCTCAGCTGCAGGTGCTGCAGGCCGTCCTGAGGAGGTCAGCTCACGTTAAAGACTTTAAAGACATTTCTCTTTATCCTGCGTCAGGTCCACTCGTTTTTACTCAGAAGTTTCCACTTGTGATTTATGAAGCTTTGAACCATAAAAACAAGTAGAAATGAGTTTGTGTTTCCTCCAGGTTCCACTTGGAGCCGTCCGTGGACCTGTCGGCCATCTTGGATCGCTGCCCGGGTCACATGACGGGCGCCGACCTGTACGCGCTCTGCTGCGACGCCATGACGAGCGCCGTGAAGAGGAAGATCAGCCTCATCCAGCAGAGTGAGACAAACACAAACACGATGATGGAGCCGTATGTTAGCAAAAGGAAAAGTCAATTGGAAAATAAATAAATAAATGCAAAAAACAAATTCTGAACAGGGCAATCTGCAAAGGGCAGAAAAACACTTTTACATATTTCTCCTCAAATCAATTCCTTTTCCCCCAATGTTTTAACCTCTTAACTCCCGCCTGAACTGAGAGCATTTTCTCCAGTTCAGCTTTACCCAAATCCTGTAGGCCAGTGTAACGCCTCATTTGAAAGCTAAGATCTACAAAACTCATCTAAATGGATCTTTTTCCTCACGTCATCAGATTTTTTTACATTTTTTTGGAGGGGTTTCAACTCATTTTTGTCTTTTTTTTCTTCATTTTTGTAACTTTTTGTCACATTTTTGTCGGGTTTTTTTTTGGTCATTTTTTTGTCAATTTTTTGTCACTTTTTGGTCATTTTTGTGATTTTTTGTCAATTTTTTATCACATGTTTGTCTTTTTTTGTCATTTTTTGTGTGAATTTTTTTAATCGATTTTTTGTCATTTTTTTGGTCAAATTTTTATCACATTTTTGTCACATTTTTGTCAATTTCTTGTAACATTTTTGCCACTTTTTCATCAATTTTTTGTCAATGTTTTCTCACTTTTTTGTCACATTTCCATCATTGTTTTCGTCTCAGTTTTGTTGCTATTTTCTCACCTTTTTTCCAGAAGCTTTTGGATTGGGGTAAAGCCAAACTAGAGAAAATGTACTCGGTTCAGGTGGGAGTTAAGGGGTCAAGAAATGTTCCTCCATTTTATCCTCATTTCTTCTGAATTTTCCCCTAATTTTATTGATTGACTGCGGAATTCTTCCGCAGTCAATTATTGGTTTTCATGTTCTTTATTATTATTCCTCTTCCATCTTTTTCCTGATTTTCTAGAGCTTTCAGCACCTTCATGCTTTGTGCAATTTATGCAAGTTATGCATCAAAACGTTACGCATGTTGAGGAGAAGGGTGCTGTTACTTTTGGGACTTCTGCAACTTACGGTTTTTCCGCAATCGGCCAAAATGTCGGAGATTTTTCCCATTGACTTATAATGGGGCTGCCGCAAATCCATGCTTTTCTGCACTTTTTTCTGCATTTTATGCAATTTCTGCACTTTGTGCATGTTCAGCTTCTGCAACTTGTGGGTTTTGAGAAAAAACTGGCCTTCTGCAGATTTCCAGTTTTTTTATACGAGAGTTTGAAATTTTTGCATTAGTGTGTATGGGGGGAATCCAGCCAATCGGGGAAACTCCAGGACTTTCAGCCATTTGTGCAGCTTCTGCCAATCAAGCACTGAGGCCATTTCAACAGTTTGACCAGTTTATGGAATATAAAAGTTTATGCAATATTAATAATTTATGCAAATTAACCACTTTATGGGATTTAACCAATTTATGCATTTTAAAGCCTTTATGCAACTGACGAGTTTATGCCATTTAGGATTTATGAATTTTAAAGCGTTGATGCAATTTACATAATTTATGCAAATTAACCCATTCATGCATTTTACAACTTTATGCAGTTTATACAGTTTATGCAACATGACATTTTATGCATTTTACCAGTTTATGCAAATTTGATTATGCAATTTGAACAGTTTATGCAATTTCTGCATTCGCTTCCCGCATTTCCGCAGTCAATCGCAATGGTGCAGCCATTGCATTTCTAGTTTACATTTTATTCCATATTTTTCTCATAAATTGTACTAATTTGTTCCCCCATTGTTCCCAATTTCGATGTTGTGAGTTCTTCCAAACAGCCGTTTCCATATTATCTTAGAGACCTGTGGTTCCCAAAGGGGGGTCCGGGCTCCTCAGAGGCGCTACAGGGGCCCCGAAGTGACACTGAAAAAGATATAATGTATGACTTTAACCCAGTCCTGGAGTCATAACTCGGTGTTGCTTTTTATGTCATTTTAAGTTCGTTTTGAATCGAGGACCTTGTTATAACTGGGGACCCAGAGATATGTCAAACTTGGAAGAATTTCAAAGCAAAAAAGAGGAAACTGAACTTTATTTTGAAAAGTGAGTTCAGTGAAATGCAAGGCCGTGGGAAGCCAGGGTGCTGAGGGCGCTGCAGCACCCCCTGGTGGACAGTTTGTGAACCGTAGGCAATATCAACCCCTTAACTCCCGCCTGAACCGAGCACATTTTCTCCAGCTTTACCCCAATCCAAAAGCTTCTGGAAAAAAGGTGTGAAAATAGCAACAAAACTGAGACGAAAACATTGACGAAAAAGTGACAAAAAATTTACAAAAAATTGACGAAAAAGTGAGAAAAATTTGACGAAAAAATGGACGAAAAAGTGATACGAGTTTGACCCAAAAAATGAGAATAATTTGATGAAAAAGTGACAAAAAAATTGACAAAAAATGACGAAAATGGGGAAAAAAATTGACAAAAAAGTGAGAAAAATTTGACGAAAAATTGAGAAAAAAATTGACAAAAAAGTGATAAGAATTTGACAAAAAAATGGGAATAATTTAACGAAAAACTGACAAACAAGTCACGAAAATTTGACAAAAATGAGACGACTGCCCAACAAAAAAAGTGATGAAAAAAAATCTGATGTGAGGAAAAAGATCCATTTAGTTTTGTAGGTCTTTCAAATTAAGCGTTACACTGGCCTACAGGATTTGGGTAAAGCTGAACTGGAGAAAAAGCTCTCGGTTCAGGCGGGAGTTAAGAGGTTAATGCACAGAAAAAGTATTTTGGGGGTACATTTTGTCCCTCAGCGCCCCCTAACTGAAACATCTTCCCACAGCTCTGGTGAAATGTGAAGTTCTGGGAGAATTTGAGGTTTATTTTGAACAGAACCTTGACTTTTACTCACAAATAATCCACTTTATTTAGAAACGGTCACTCAAAAGCAACACCTTTGAGGAAGGAGGTATACGGACTTGCACCGAGCGGAGTGTTTACTCGACTTTCCTTCTGTTTGTGCGTCAGGTTTGGACGAGGAGGAGACGCCGCTACTCCTCAGTCCGGACGACTTCTACAGCGCCGTGAAAGACTTTAAACCTTCTGTGTCGGAGCGAGAGCTGCAGCGCTACAAGGACCTACAAGAAACACTGACGGAGAAATGAACTACAAGGACCTACAAGAAACACTGACAGAGAAATGACCTACAAGGACCTACAAGAAACACTGACGGAGAAATGAACTACAAGGACCTACAAGAAACACTGACGGAGAAATGAACTACAAGGACCTACGAGAAACACTGACGGAGAAATGACCTACAAGGACCTACAAGAAACACTGACGGAGAAATGAACTACAAGGACCTACAAGAAACACTGACGGAGAAATGAACTACAAGGACCTACAAGAAACACTGACGGAGAAGTGTTTGGTATCCACGTGTAGCAGGAAAGGCTGTAATGCAAATATGGTCATTTCCTGTGTGGGAGACAGGAGAAGTTTGGGAAATTTTGGAACATTTTTAGATTTTATTTTTTTATTTTCTGAACATTTTTGAAAATTTCTAGAAAAAATTTGGAAAATTTCGGGGAAAAATGAAAAAAAATTGGGAAAAATTTGAAAATTGTTTAAACTTTTTTTTTTATGTTTTCGAAATTTCCGATTAAGGGAATCATTTTGGATTAATTTTTTATTTTAAGAACATTTTTGAAAATTTCTAGAAAAAATTAGTAAAATTTCTGGAAAAAATTTAATTTTGGGGGGGAAAAAATTGAAAATTGTTTGAATTTTTTTTGTTTTGTTTTGTTTTTTTAATTTTTTTTATGTTTTCGAAATTTCCGATTAGGGAATCATTTTGGATTTTTTTTGTTTTTTTTTTTTATGGAAAATGTTGGGGTCGCTCCCTGGTCTTTCCCACGATTATTCATTCACAAACACTGATATGTTTGGTATCCACGTGTAGCAGGTAACGCTGTAATCCAAATATGGTCTTTTCCTGTGTGGGAGACAGTTTGGGAAATTTTGGAACATTTTTAGATTTATTTTTTTTATTTTCTGAACATTTTTGAAAATTTCTAGAAAAAATTTGGAAAATTTCGGGAAAATGTAAATTTTTTTGGAAAAAATTGTTTTTTTTTATGTTTTCGAAAATTTCCGATTTGGAAATCATTTTTTATTTTTTTATTTTTTTATGGAAAATGTTCATGCTCAAACATGTCTGTGTCGCTCGCTGGTCTTTCCCACCCTTATTCATTGACAAATACTGACATGTTTGGTATCCACGTGTAGCAGGAAAGGCTGTGGTCGAGACGCTGTAATCCAAATATGGGCATTTCCTGTGTGGGAGGCAGCAGCGGCTAAAGACGGGGGAAATATACACAGGGTGCAGACAAAGGGACTAAACTTTAAACACTCTTTAACAACATTAATAATAACAATATATAGCAATAATAACGAGTTAAATCAAAAACTAGAGAAGATCCAGAAGGAAACTTAGTCACAAAACATAAAATGACAGAAGTTTTTCCTCATAATCCACGTGTTTAAATGTTTTCCCTCTGCAGTTTCTCGTCTTTAATCCGTGTGACGAAGGAGAAGTTTATAAATAATGAAATGTAAATGCTGTAAATGAACACATGTAAATTAAAGGTGATTTATTCTGAAGCGTCTGTGTGTAATGAAACAAACTGCTTCACCAGCTCGTTTCTGCTGTTGTACCAGTGTGCGCCAGAAGGTGGCGGTGGTGGCGCGTGAGAATGAGCCTCCCGCAGGTAAACAAGTCATTCACGTCTCTGTGCGGGAGGTTTAAGAGCGCGTGACATGAAGCACGTGACATGAGGTCAGGACTATGTTTTATTTCCTCAGACTGTGTTTTTGAGGCTGTTCTTTACATGTGAAGTCACTGAACTGCAGACCCGGAGGGGGCACAGCGCCCTCTGCTGGAACAGCGGATCCTCCACGGTGTTATTGAATCTATCAGATTATTTTGTGCAGTTTAGAATTTAGTTTCCATGTTCAGTTTGAATGTGTTTGCTAGAGAAGTATGTGCTGTATTGTTTATTATTGAAAAAATTGGGAGGCTGGAGTGCTACATGGATGTAAAAAGATGTGTAAGTTTAGTCTTTTGGGTGCTCTTCAGTGCAAAGAACATTTTTATTGTTAAAAACAACAGTCTCGTTTTAATCCGAGAAGGAAAGTTCTTCAGTTCCAGAGCGACCTTCAGTCCTTCAGTCCTTCAGTCCTCAGGTCTCTAGATGTTGTAGGACTGTCTTGGCTGACGCGTCTCTGCAGCATCGCTTGGTGGTCGGGGACAGTGCCCCTGGATGGGCAGACTGGGGGGTGGTCCCTCTCTTTAAGAGGAACCACCTCAGCCTCTCCGGTAAAGTCTACTCCAGGGTGCTGGAGAGGAGGATCCGGCCGATAGTCCAGCCTTGGATCCAGGAGGAACAATGCGGTTTTCGTCCTGGTCCTTCTACACTGGACCAGCTCTACACCCTCCGTCGGGTGCTCGGGGGTTCAGTCCACATTTGTTTTGTGGATCTGGAGAAAGCGGTCGACCGCGTCCCTCGTGGTGCCCTGTGGGGGGTGCTCCGGGAGTATGGGGTCCGGGGCCCTCTGCTAAGGGCTGTCCGTTCTCTGTTTGAGCAGCAGGAGCTTGGTTCGCATTGCCGGCAGTAAGTCAGACCTGTTCTCCGCCAGGGCTGCCCTTTGTCACCGGTTCTGTTCATTACTTTTATGGACAGAATGTGTAGGGGCCGGAGGGCGTCCGGTTTGGGAGCCTCAGGATCTCATCTCTGCTGTTTGCAGACGATGTTGTTCTCTTTGACCTTCAGCTGCTCTGGGGCGTTTGCAGCCGGGATGAGGATCAGCTCCTCCAAACCTGAGGCCATGGTTCTCCTTCCCCTCTTCCCCGGTGGGGAGTCCTTACCTCATGTGGAGGAGTTAAAGTATCTCGGGGTCTTGTTCACGAGTGAGGGACGGATGGAGCGAGAGATCGACAGACGGATCGGTGCAGCGTCAGCAGTGATGATGTCGCTGTATCGGACTGCCGTGGTGAAGAGGGAGCTGAGTCGACCCCGCCCTCACCTGTGGTCATGTGATTTGGGACCGAAAGGACAAGATCGCGAATACAAGCGGCTGAAATGAGTTTCCTTCTCAGGGCGTCTGGTCGTGAGGAGCTCAGTTACCCGGGAGGAGCTCGGAGTAGAGTCGCTGCTCCTTCACGCCGAAAGGAGCAGCTGAGGCTCAACTGGTGACATGGTGGCACAGTGGTTAACTCTTTTGCTTCACAGCTTGAAGGTCTCGGGTTCGATTCCCACCTGGACGGGGCCTTTCTGTGGAGCTGCATCTTTAAAGTCCTCAGTCGGCTGTGATCCTTCAGGGACTTTACAGCTTGAGCTCGTGATCGACAGAAACATGAGTCATACACATATACACACATATACACATATACACACACACTCATATACATATACACATACATATACACACACATACTCAGGCTCAGAGTCTTGTCTCGAGTCTCCACAGGTTTGTCCCAGACGCACGCGGAGCTCCTGGCCCCTCCCACGTCGTCGCCATCTGCCAATCCGCTGCCTCCAGCTGAGCTCGCGCCGCTGCGCTCGCGGGCGCGGGGAGCAGACGCGCGCGGAGCCGGAGCAGACAGGAGCTCGCGCCGCAGCAGAGGATAATGATGATGATGACGGACGGGATGAGGAAGGTGAAGGGCACGAGGATGTGAGGCTCGCGCGGACCCGCTGAGGGGGGGCAGGATGGCGGGAGGACGGCGCGGGCTCGTGGCGCCGCAGAACACCTTTCTGGAGAACGTGGTGCGCAGGTCCAGCGGTGAGTGCAGGTGTTTGTGTGTGTGTGTGTGTGTGTGTGTGTGTGCATGTGTGTGTGCGTGTGTGTGTGTGTGCGTGTGTGTAAGCGTGTACATGTGTGTCTGTCGGTGCGTGGGCAGCGCGTGTGGATTCTGAGTGTGAAGAAGGGCTCGTGAGTCAGGGACCCGCACGTGCCACTGCAACACAAGATCCGCAAAGATCCTGTTTATGTCTGAGTCTGAGTCTGGGCCGGGTCTGGGCCGGGTCTGGCCCGGGTCTGGGTCAGACCTGAGTCCCGGGTCTTACAGGAGCGGAGTGTGAGTGACTCCTGTTTACATGGAACCTCTTACCCCCCACCTTCACCTGTGAAAATAGCAACAAAACTGAGACGAAAACAATGACGGAAATGTGACAAAAAAGTGACGAAACATGGATGAAAAATGACAAAAATTTGAGAAAAAATTGACAAAAAAAAAGTGACAAAAAATTGACAAAAAATTACAAAAAAATTACAAGAAAATGTCAAAAAAATGTCAAAAATGTCACAAAAAATGACCAAAAAATGTGATAAAAATGTGACAAAAAACAAAACTTTGAGAAAAAATTGACGAAAAAAAAAAAAAATGTGACAAAAAATGTGACAAAAAATGGACAAAAAAAGGACAAAAAAATGATTGGCCTATAGCGGGGTAGTCAACGTCTGGCCCCAAAGATGATTTAGAGAAACATTACTCTGCAAATAAGGGATCGAACACCAGTTACTTTAAACATGAGAGAAACAGTGTGAGTGTTTTTCAGATTTTCTGGCAGAATAATCCATTTGTCATCATCAACTGGTGGGTTTTCTTCAATATTTTCCAGAGGTATTTTCCAAAGGTTTTATCTCATCAAAGACAAGACCAAATCTACTCAAACCTTAGATTTAATCTCTTAATTCAAGTAGATTTATGTCATTTCTTCCTTAAAACGAGAGTGCACTTCCTTCTAATGTCAGTGTTGTTCATCATATATGACCTCATTGGGTGTATTGACAGTATTTCTACCTTACCCAAATCTAAAAGCTAAAAAGAAAAGCATCAAAATAGCGAGAAAAAGAGGATGAAAACATGAGAAAAACACGGACAAAAAATGATAGAAAAAATCATTTAAAAAGCAACAAAAATATGACAAAAATGTGGCGACGTGACGGAAAGTTTCCATCACTTTTGTAGGTCTTAGCTTTCAAATGAGGCGTTACATTGTTGATCTCCAGTCGAGAAGCTTTTAGATTTGGGTAAAGCCCAGTATAAAAAAACATGAATCTAAAAGGAATTCCGTGGAGTATGGTGCACCACAAGGTTCAATTTTGGGACCAGTATTATTCATTATTTATATGAATGATTTTGCTTCTGTTTCTACGACCACCTTTCCCGCCCTTTTTGCTGATGATGCCAATCAAAAAAATGATTGGGGAAAATGCACTCATTAATGTTAAGGCGGGTCCCATTTTCTCCAGTTTGGCTTTACCCTAATCAAAAAGCTTGTTGGAGAAAAAAGCACCAAAAATGTGACAAAAATGTGACAAAAATGTGACAAAAATGTGACAAAAATTCAACAAAAATTCAACAAAAATTTACAAAAATGCGAAAAAAATGCGACAAAAAAATTACAAAAATTCAACAAAAAGTGACAAAAAGCTCAACAAAAATGTGACAAAAATGTGACGAAAAAAAATAAAAAATAAAAAAACATACAAACACATGACACAACACAGCAACAGTGCGAGGAAAAAGGTCAGTTTTGTGGGTCTTAGCTTTCAAATGAGGTGTTACACAGCCAAAAGAGGACAGACTGCATTTGGTTTAGGCGGGTGGTCAGAGGTTGAAATATGTATTTGTGGAAGTGTCACAATTACGTTCATTTGGGCCAGGCTGGTCAGAGTCCAGGGCTGTTTTTCAGTCCCAGTCCGGCCCTGTCTCTGGCAGTTCTAATAGAAGTTTGACGGCCTCTAAGCTTTGTCCTCAGGGCCGCACTTTGAGTCTCACGTTCAGTGTCTCCTTTAAATGAACGTCTGAGCCCGACTTTAGTAAATCAGGAGGTTTAGTTTGTTTTTCACTGTTCTAACCCGGATCTGTTTCTCTCAGACACAAACTTCGTCCTGGGAAACGCTCAGATCGTGGACTGGCCGATCGTCTACAGCAACGACGGCTTCTGCAAACTGTCGGGATATCACCGCGCCGAGGTCATGCAGAAGAGCTCCACCTGCAGGTCAGACCGGGCACTTCTGTTCATGCACAGCTGTGAGGAGCAGACGTTAGAGGAGCTCCATAAGACTCCACACTGCTCAGGCTCAGACACATCCTGAAGCTCCTCATAGTCATGTTCAGCCCAGCTCCACATTCTCCTCCTTAAATCCCTTTAAACGGAGAGAAACTGCAGTGACACAGTAAACCCCGGCTCAGAGACGGCTTTATATTTATAAGTGTTGTAATTAAAAGTGACTCCCGGAGGACGTTTGTGTGAACACAGACAGAAACAGGCTTCACACTGCAAAAAGTATTTCACTAGATCAGTATAAACATCTCATTTTGAGCATAATAATCCAAATTTTAGTTGCTTTGACTGGTTAAGAAGTTGTTGGGCATTTGTTCTAGATTATTTCACTTGTTCTGAGATGTTTCTGACTCGTTTCAATACATTTTGTCCTTATTTCAGGTCATTTTCTTTGCCAATGGGGTAAGAAAATTGGTTTTATCTCATTGGCAATTTTACTTTCTTATTTCAAGCGAGATTTACCCTAGAACTGGTCTGAAATGTCCTCAAACAAGCAAAGAAAACTGGGTCCAATCAGGAAAAGTGTCTAAATGAGTGAAAACCGCTCAAAACAAGATACATTTCCTCAATTCAGGTCATTTAAGACAACGCTTGATATTTACTTTTTGTAGTGCACCTCCTGTATCTGCAGTACTTCATTACCTGCTGTACTTGTACTGCACATACGTGAGTATCCGAGTCATGTGTTGCAGTTTCATGTACGGGGAGCTGACGGACAAAGAGACCGGAGAGAAAGTGCGACTGACCTTCGACAACTACGAGATGAACTCCTTCGAGATCCTCATGTACAAGAAGAACCGTGAGTACTGAGGCCAGCAGAGGCGGAGACTCAGTCACATGACCGGACTCCAGTCACATGACCGGACTCCAGTCACGTGACCGGACTCCAGACACATGACCTGACCAGTCACATGACCGGACTCCAGTCACGTGACCGGACTCCAGACACATGACCTGACCAGTCACATGACCGGACTCCATTTTTTTTTGGTCATTTTTTTGTCACATTTTTTTTAATTTTTTCGTCAATTTTTTTAATCCAATTTTTGTCCTTTTTTTGTCAAATCTTTTTCACATTTTTGTAATTTTTTTGTCATTTTTTTGTGACATTTTTGCCACTTTTTCATAAATTTTTCGTCACATGACCGGACTCCAGTCACATGACCAGACTCCAGTCACATGACCGGACTCCATTTTTTTTGGGTCATTTTTTAAGCAAATTTTTGTCCTTTTTTTGTCAAATCTTTTTCACATTTTTGTAATTTTTTTGTAATTTTTTTGTCACAATGTTGTCATTTTTTCGTCAATTTTTTTGTCAATTTCTTGTGACATTTTTGTGACATTTTTGCCACTTTTTCATAAATTTTTCGTCACATGACCGGACTCCAGTCACATGACCAGACTCCAGTCACATGACCAGACTCCAGTCACATGACCAGACTCCATTTTTTTTTGTCTTTTTTTTCCACATTTTTAGAAAAAAAAAAGTTTTTATCAATTTTTTGTCATTTTTTTGTCACAATTTGTCACATTTTTGTCATATTTTTCGTACATTTTTTTGTCAATTTCTTGTGACATTTTTGTGACATTTTTGCCACTTTTTCATAAATTTTTCGTCACATGACCGGACTCCAGTCACGTGACTTGACTTGAGTCGCATTTTTCGGGACTTGAGTCTTACTTGACCAAAGCTCCAAAAAGACTTGACTTGGGACTTGCTGTTTGTGACTCGAGACTTAGCTTGGACTTGAGGCCAGTGACTCTCAATGACTCGCTGTGACCTCCATGCCCGACTGAAGAACAGGCTCAGAGCTCACAGCGACTTCTCTGTTTTTCAGGGATGCCCGTCTGGTTCTTCGTCAAAATCGCTCCCATCAGAAACGAGCAGGACAAGGTGGTTCTGTTCCTCTGCACCTTCAGCGACATCACGGCGTTCAAGCAGCCCATCGAGGACGAGACCACCAAGAGTACGCACAGTTCATATACTTTACTCCTGTGTCTCTGCCGTCTGTCGTCACTGTGGTGTAGTAACCGTGTCCTCTGTCCTGGGGTGTCGTAATAACCGTGTGGTCTGTCCAAAAATGTGATGAAAAAATGACGAAAAAATGACAAAAATGTGACAGAAAATGACCAAAAAAAATGACCAAAATGTGACAAAAATGTGATAAAAATTTGCCAAAAAATGACAAAAAATTGATGAAAAAAATGACGAAAAAATGACCAAAATGTGACAAAAATGTAATAAAAATTTGACCAAAAATTGACAAAAAATGACCAAAAAAATGACAAAAATGTGACAAAAAATGACAAAAATTTGACAAAATGTGACAAATATTTGACCAAAAAAATGACAGAAATGTGACAAAAAATTGACGAAAAAATGACAAAAAAATGACAAAACTGAGTTGAATACCCGACAAAAAAAATGATGGAAAAAAAAAATCTGATGACGTGAGGAAAAAGATCCTCTCGGTTCAGGCGGGAGTTAAGAGGTTAAACAATATAACGGAACATCATCCCAGCGTGAGGGAAAGTTCCTCATGTCATGTCATCTCAGAAATGGGCAAATAATGGACAAAAAAATGACCAAAATGTGATAAAAATTGGACGAAAAATTGACGAAAAAGGGGTGTTGTAATAACCGTGTCCTCTGTCCTGGGGTGTTGTAATAACCGTGTGGTCTGTCCCAAAATGTGATAAAAATTTGACGAAAAATTGACGAAAAATGACAAAAATTTGATGAAAAAGTGATGAAAAAATGACAAAAATTTGACAAAAAATTGACCAAAAAATGACCAAAATGACCAAAAAAATGACAAAAATGTGACAAAAATGTTATAAAAATTTGACAAAAAATGACCAAAAAATTACCCAAAAAATGACCAAAATGTGACAAAAAATTGACGAAAAAATGACAAAAAAGTTACAAAACTGAGTTGAATACCCGACAAAAAAAATGATGGAAAAAAAAATGTGATGACGTGAGGAAAAAGATCCTCTCGGTTCAGGCGGGAGTTAAGAGGTTAAACAATATAACGGAACATCATCCCAGCGTGAGGAAAAGTTCCTCATGTCATGTCATCTCAGAAATGGGCAAAAAATTGACGAAAAATGAATAAAAATTGACAAAAAAATGACCAATAGATGACAAAAATGTGATAAAAATTTGACGAAAAATTGACGAAAAAGGCGTGTTGTAATAACCGTGTGGTCTGTCCTGGGGTGTCGTAATAACCGTGTTCTCTGTCCTGGGGTGTTGTAATGACCGTGTTCTCTGTCCTGGGGTGTTGTAATAACCGTGTTCTCTGTCCTGGGGTGTTGTAATAACCGTGTGGTCTGTCCTGGGGTGTTGTAATAACCGTGTTCTCTGTCCTGGGGTGTTGTAATAACCGTGTGGTCTGTCCTGGGGTGTTGTAGTAACCGTGTTCTCTGTCCTGGGGTGTTGTAGTAACCGTGTTCTCTGTCCTGGGGTGTTGTAATAACCGTGTGGTCTGTCCTGGGGTGTTGTAATAACCGTGTTCTCTGTCCTGGGGTGTTGTAATAACCGTGTGGTCTGTCCTGGGGTGTTGTAGTAACCGTGTTCTCTGTCCTGGGGTGTTGTAATAACCGTGTTCTCTGTCCTGGGGTGTTGTAGTAACCGTGTTCTCTGTCCTGGGGTGTTGTAATAACCGTGTTCTCTGTCCTGGGGTGTTGTAGTAACCGTGTTCTCTGTCCTGGGGTGTTGTAATAACCGTGTGGTCTGTCCAAAAATGTGATGAAAAAATGACAAAAAAATGACAAAAATTTGACAAAAAAATGACAAAAAATGGATAAAAAAATGACAAAAAAATGACAAAAAAAATGAGAAAAATGTGACAAAAATGTGACAAAAAATGACCAAAAAAAATACAAAAATGTGATAAAAATTTGACGAAAAAAATGACAAAAATGTGACAAAAAATTGACGAAAAAATGACAAAAAAGTTACAAAACTGAGTTGAATACCCGACAAAAAAAATGATGGAAAAAAAAATCTGATGACGTGAGGAAAAAGATCCTCTCGGTTCAGGCGGGAGTTAAGAGGTTAAACAATATAACGGAACATCATCCCAGCGTGAGGGAAAGTTCCTCATGTCATGTCATCTCAGAAATGGGCAAAAAATTGACGAAAAATGAATAAAAATTGACAAAAAAATGACCAAAAGATGACAAAAATGTGATGAAAATTTGACGAAAAATTGACGAAAAAGGCGTGTTGTAATAGCCGTGTTCTTTGTCCTGGGGTGTTGTAATAACCGTGTTCTTTTTCCTGGGGTGTTGTAATAACCGTGTCCTCTGTCCTGGGGTGTTGTAATAACTGTGTTCTCTGTCCTGGGGTGTTGTAATAACTGTGTTCTCTGTCCTGGGGTGTTGTAATAACCGTGTTCTTTTTCCTGGGGTGTTGTAATAACCGTGTTCTTTTTCCTGGGGTGTTGTAATAACTGTGTTCTCTGTCCTGGGGTGTTGTAATAACTGTGTTCTCTGTCCTGGGGTGTTGTAATTACTGTGTTCTCTGTCCTGGGGTGTTGTAATAACCGTGTTCTTTTTCCTGGGGTGTTGTAATAACCGTGTCCTCTGTCCTGGGGTGTTGTAATAACTGTGTTCTCTGTCCTGGGGTGTTGTAATAACCGTGTTCTTTTTCCTGGGGTGTTGTAATAACCGTGTCCTCTGTCCTGGGGTGTTGTAATAACTGTGTTCTCTGTCCTGGGGTGTTGTAATAACCGTGTTCTTTTTCCTGGGGTGTTGTAATAACTGTGTTCTCTGTCCTGGGGTGTTGTAATAACTGTGTTCTCTGTCCTGGGGTGTTGTAATAACTGTGTTCTTTTTCCTGGGGTGTTGTAATAACCGTGTCCTCTGTCCTGGGGTGTTGTAATAACTGTGTTCTCTGTCCTGGGGTGTTGTAATAACTGTGTTCTCTGTCCTGGGGTGTTGTAATAACCGTGTTCTCTGTCCTGGGGTGTTGTAATAACTGTGTTCTCTGTCCTGGGGTGTTGTAATAACCGTGTGGTCTGTCCTGGGGTGTTGTAATAACTGTGTTCTCTGTCCTGGGGTGTTGTAATAACTGTGTTCTCTGTCCTGGGGTGTTGTAATAACCGTGTTCTTTTTCCTGGGGTGTTGTAATAACTGTGTTCTCTGTCCTGGGGTGTTGTAATAACTGTGTTCTCTGTCCTGGGGTGTTGTAATAACCGTGTGGTCTGTCCTGGGGTGTTGTAATAACCGTGTTCTTTTTCCTGGGGTGTTGTAATAACTGTGTTCTTTGTCCTGGGGTGTTGTAATAACTGTGTTCTCTGTCCTGGGGTGTTGTAATAGCCGTGTTCTCTGTCCTGGGGTGTTGTAATAACTGTGTTCTCTGTCCTGGGGTGTTGTAATAGCCGTGTTCTCTGTCCTGGGGTGTTGTAATAACCGTGTCCTCTGTCCTGGGGTGTTGTAATAACTGTGTTCTCTGTCCTGGGGTGTTGTAATAACTGTGTTCTCTGTCCTGGGGTGTTGTAATAACCGTGTTCTCTGTCCTGGGGTGTTGTAATAACCGTGTTCTCTGTCCTGGGGTGTTGTAATAACCGTGTGTTGTTCTCAGGTTGGGGTAAATTCGCCCGTCTGACCCGCGCCCTGACCAGCAGCAGAGGCGTCCTGCAGCAGTTGGCTCCGGCCGTGGCCAAGGGGGAGAACGTGCACAAGCACTCACGGCTGGCCGAGGTACGAGCCTCACACCACACAGAACAAAACATTAACAACAGGAACATCCCAGGACAGTCAGGACAGTCAGAAACATCCCAGGACAGTCAGGACAGTCAGGACAGTCAGGACAGTCAGGACAGTCAGAAACATCCCAGGACAGTCAGAAACATCCCAGGACAGTCAGGCCTGACGCTGCAGAGGAACAAACGTTCTCTGGATCTCTGACAGAAACATGTGACAATGTTTTCTTACAATACGATGTGTTCAGATAAGAATGAGGGACGGGGCCTTTCTGTGCAGGGCTGGGAACCATTAACCTCTTAACCCCCGCCTTCTCTCCAGTGCGGCTCTACCCAAATCTAAGCCCATAAAACTGACTTTCTCATTATTCATGTTTCATCACATTTTGGTTTCATTTTTGTCAAAGTGAAGTTTTCCTCCAAGAAGCTTTTAGATTTAGGTAAAGCCAGACTGGAGAATATGTGCTCAGTTAAGGCGGGGCTTAAGAGATTAAACAATACTTTCTGGTATCAGAACAAACATTAATGTTCTACTGGGATCACAAATATAAAGTATCGAAAGCAGGAACCGAAAAAGATCTTATGTCTTTAAACTGGGTTCTCAACAGTGTTAATTTTAACAACATGTATTGTTTTAGTTTTAGTCTTTTAACTAAAATGTAATTTAATTTTAGTTGAGATTTAGTCTAAAAAAAACCTTTTTAATTTTAGTCTAGTTTTAGTCGACTAAAATTAAGACTAATTTTGTCGACTTTGCATTGATAATATTCATTATAATCATATTTAATCTTGTTCCTCTGCTTCATGGAGCTGCTCCACATGAACAAAGCTCAGAGCTGATCCTTTGGCAGAGGATTTACATATGAGGCTCCTTTAGACGCTCAATAGAAGTTTGGATGATTTTAGTCTCTCCTTTTCATTTTTATTTAGTCTTATTTTAGTCGACTAAAATATCTGGACATTTTAGTCATAGTTTTAGTCTCATGGGGAACCTTTTAATTTAGTTTTAGTCCAATTTTAGTCGTCAAAAATATCACTTTGACTAAAATGAAGACTTTTTAGTTGACGAAATTAACACTGGTTCTCAAACAGGCGGCCCGCGGGCCAGATCCGGGCCCTGGCCTGTAGAGCATAAATTAAAATCCAGAGTATGTCCAAAAAAAAGAGCACGTTTCTCGCCCTTTCCTGTGCGGAGTTATGCATTTCTAAAGAATAACCAGAATGCTCACTCCAGCCACTAGGGGGCAGCTTAACTTAAAAACGGGAAAGAGTTCCACACGTGTCCAGCAGAGGGCACTGACATAACAAGAGCTCAGGATATGAACACATTATAGCCCTGTGATAAATGGTCAGTCTGTCTCAGGGCGGCTGTGGCTTCAATAACAGCTTACCACCATCGAGTGTAAATGAATAATGACCATGTAGCACTTTGAGGAACTTGTCACACAGGCTGGTAAAGTGCAATACAAGTATAAGCCGTTGTTATTGATGAAGCTACAGTCAAGTTGGGGCTTTGACCAAATCACAGCTTATTATTATTAATCATTTATTGGAAAGATGTTTCTCTATAGTATTTTCCTGTTTACTTTATATGTGGCCCCCGACCCGCCGATAATATGAGAAACCCCCCCAGGCCTGGATTCATATTCATAATAATAATAACACAAACATTGTCACGTTATAACAGTATAAACATTAACGTCTCCTCTTCTGCCCCACTGTCATCTGGGGTCCCACAAGGATCTGTTCTTGGCCCGGTCCTGTTTTCACTTTATCAGCCTTTGTTCACAAAACATGTGATTTTCCACCGGGCCATGAACCCCTTAACTCCCACCTGAACCGAGCACATTTTCTCCAGTTTGGCTTTACCCCAATCCAAAAGCTTCTGGAAAAAAGGTGAGAAAATAGCGACAAAACTGAGACGAAAACAATGATGGAAATGTGACAAAAATGTGAGAAAACATTGACAAAAAAGTGACGGAAAATTTATGAAAAAGTGGCAAAAATGGCACAAGAAATTGACCAAAAAAATGACCAAAAAATGACCAAAAAATGACAAAAAAATGACAAAAAAGTAACAAAAATTGACGAAAAATGACAAAATTTTGACAAAAATGTGACAAAAAATAGACGAAAAATGACAAAAATGTGACAAAAAAAATGACAAAAAAATGACAAAAAATTGACAAAAAATTGACAAAAAATTGACCAAAAAATGACGAAAAATGGATGAAAAATTGACGAAAAATTGACGAAAAATTGACGTAAAATGACAAAAATTTGACCAAAAAATGACAAAAAATGGATGAAAAATTGACGAAAAATTGACAAAAAATTGACAAAATGTGACCGAAAAATGACAAAAATATGATGAAAAATTGACAGAAAAATGACAAAAATTGACCAGAGAAATTACAAAAAATTGACAAAATGTGACCAAAAAATAACAATAAATTGATGAAAAATTGACGAAAAAATGTCAAAATTGTGACAAAAAATGTGACAAAAATGTGACAAAAAATTGACAAAAATGTAATAAAAATTTGGCTAAAAATTGACAAAAAATGTGACAAAAATGTGACCAAAAAATGACAAAAAAGTTGAATTGAAGTTGAATACCCAACCAAAAAAATTATGGAAAAAAAAAATCTGATGACGTGAGGAAAAAGATCCTCTGGGTTCAGGCGGGAGTTAAGAGGTTAAACAATATAACGGACATCATCCCAGCGTGAGGGAAAGCTCCTCGTGTCCGTGGTCGTAATGTTGTGGCCGGTCCAGCTCGCTCTCCTCTCGTGCAGCCGCTCTGTCTGTCACATATCTGTAGTGGTAAATATTTAATGCCTGCAGTACTTACATTTACAGAGCGTGTCCGGGAACAGCGGCTCACAGATGCTTTTCACGGGACATTCTCGGAGGTCAAAACTCCAACACGAGCCGCGGTCGAACAGGCGACTGAAATGGTTCCGGGGGAAGGCGGTTCCTCCGATGTTCCTTCATGCTTCAGCTGTTTATTGAGGTTTTTATTTAGAAGAGAAAAGGAGGACGTTCAGACACGTGGACGTCAGAATCAGCCCAACATGCTTTAATGGAAAGTCCATTAAAGTGTGAAAGGGCGAGAGCGTCAGGGATGAAGGCGCGAGACTCAAGTCACATGACTTGACTCAAGTCACATGACTTGACTCGAGTCACATGACTTGAGTCGCAATTTTCGAGACTTGAGACTTACTTGACCCAAGCTCCAAAAAGACTTGACTTGACTTGGGACTTGCTGTTTGTGACTCGAGACTTAACTTGGACTTGAGGCCAATGACTCTCAATGACTCGCTGTGACTTTATAGTTATTATTTATTTGAGTGAAACTGTCGAAAGATCAGGATTTATTTTGTAAAAGCGGCGCATCTATGTTTACATTATGGTAATTAGCCACATGCGTGTTCGGGACTGAAGGCTACGCAGAATCTACTTTGAGCAGGGGCGAATCCGAGTATACAGGGGCCGGGGCAGTACAGGGGAACCACTGACAGAAAAACTGCCAGAAACTAACAAAAATAAAAATATTATTTTATATTTATATTTCACACTTCAAGGAAAAGCAGCTCATGTTTAAAAGACTCTGTTTCATTTTCTTTAAGTCCCCCCTCCCCCCCGGGCCCCCTTCCTTTAAATGCTGTCCCAGTAATTTTGTACATTTATTTTATTTTATTTTATTGACCTTTATTTAACCAGGATAGTCCCACTGAGATTAAGAAGTTCATCCAAATCGCTGCCTTTCGCTTTGATGTTGTAACTGTTTTGCACTTTGGACATTTTCTCCATGAGCCTCACGATGTCACAGAAATAGTTTTAACTTAATACGGCTGTTAAAGAATTTTGAGGAATTTAGAAAAGTAGCCAGGCTAGCAATAAGTCTAGCCTTGCTGCTGCTAGCCTAGCCACCAATGGGCGCTGGCTGCTCTGCTTTATGCCCACGACACTGGGGGCCGCCATTGCTGTAGTACCTCCATATCGCCACTAGGCCCCCATTGAAAAGCATTGGAGTTTAGACGCCTTAAAAACAACTTTAACGCCTGGTTTCTGTTTTTTCAACACTAGACTAGATCTTCCCCCTGAGATAACGCTGGGTTAATCACAATATATGAAACCAGGCTGGTTTTCGTAAGAAGAATTTTGGAAATCTCGTACTTAATGAGGGTCAGACTGTTAGCATTGGAGCAGCGCGAGCTACACGTCACGCAAGGGCGGAGTCTGTGGTGAAGATCCCGCCCTTTTTAGAAGTTAGCCTTCTCCGTTATTGTATACATGTATTAATGGGCTGTTGAACCACTTTGCTCCTCCCCATGTATTTGTATCTTTATTTAGTAGAAACTATATTCATAATTCTGCATTTGTTACAGTCGTTTTTGAATAATTAGAGAAAATGTAAATTTTTCCCCAAAAAATTCCCCCTTAACTGTTTTCAAACATGACCATATATGGGCGATTCCAGAGATGCCGTCTGTATATATGCTTGTCCTCATACTCGTACTCATTAATGAAGTCCCGATACCAGAAGCCGATACCCCCTGCCGTGTCCGGCGCTCCTACAGGAGCAGCTCCACTGAGGAGAGAAAACAACAACAAACAAATCCAATATTCCACATAGAGCTGACTTTATTACAGACGACACTCCATAAACCAGAGTCTGAGCTGGATTTAACCAGAGCTAAATGTCTGCAGTGTTTACAACATAGAGGCTAACGTTGCTAACTAGCCGCTAACTCGTGGCTAACAGTTCTGGCGATTCTGACGCCGTTTTATGCCCAGGTGGTTTATTCATCTGAAAAACTAACCCAGCAACTAAAAAGTCCTCAGAAAATTAAAGAGATACAGCATGTTTATATTGAGAGAAAATGAGCTGCAGCAAAACATGATATTACTGCGCGGATGTCAAAGTACTCCTGGTATTACTACGCCTTACGATATAGTTCCTCTTTTATCCACTTAGAAAATCCACATTGTTTCATTTTGTGCATCAAACTGATCACATGTCCAGTATCGTCCTCCACACAGAGTCAGGATTCTGAGATGATTAAAAGTGGTGTGTCTCCTCAGGTGTAAGTGTTAGAGTATAAAGTGTTCTCAAACATGATTCTGAGATGATTAAAAGTGGTGTGTCTCCTCAGGTGCTGCAGCTGGGCTCGGACATCCTGCCCCAGTACAAACAGGAGACGCCCAAGACTCCGCCCCACATCATCCTCCACTACTGCCTCTTCAAGACCACCTGGGACTGGGTCATCCTCATCCTCACCTTCTACACCGCCATCATGGTGCCCTACAACGTGTCCTTCAAGACCAAGCAGAACAACGTGACGTGGCTGGTGGTGGACAGCATCGTGGACGTGATCTTCCTGGTGGACATCGTGCTGAACTTCCACACCACCTTCGTGGGCCCGGCCGGGGAGGTGATCTCCGACCCCAAGCTCATCCGCATGAACTACGTGAAGACGTGGTTCGTGATCGACCTGCTGTCCTGCCTGCCCTACGACGTCATCAACGCCTTCGAGAACGTGGACGAGGTGAGACGCAGACGCCGACGTGCAGGGTCTTCACGCTGTTCAGGTCACTTCAGAAGCTCCTGCAGACTCCGCACCTCACAGGCCTAAAGTCTAACTCCTGATTTATTTATGCAGCTTTGAACCGAAAGACCAGGTGAAACTAGATCAGGTCCAAAATCACCTTCTGAACAAATCTTTGTCCATGAATGTAAACCGTACATTTAAACCTGACTCTATCAAATATTCAGACATTTTACAATTTAGTGAGAGCCGAGTCTTTGGGATCTGTTTATTTCAAAGAGCCGTTCAAAACACTGACTCTTTTTAAAGGAACAGGCCACCGTTCTTACATACTGAGATATGTTCTTACCTGAGCTTTGACGAGTTCTTTAGGACCTGTCTGATCTTCCCCCGTGCCTTCAGTCACGTAAACACGGCGCAGACGGCGTTAGCATTTAGCCTCTCCCTCTCTCCTCTATAGCTCCAAAACAGGTCAAGATAGAAGCTACCAAGCTCCTCCACGTTTTCCCTATTTAAATATGGTTACGTGAAGTGTTCCACTACAAAGCATAATTACACAAAATTAAACAATGTGGATTTTCTAAGCGGATAAAATTTGGCATCCGCACAGTAAAGTGAAGATTACTGCGCGGATTTCGAAATGACAAAAAAAAATGTGACAAAAAATAAATGAAAATGTAAAAAAAAAAAAAAAAATGTGACAAAAAATAATAAAAATGTGACAAAAAACAAAAAAAATTGACAAAAAATAAAAAAAATGTGACAAAAAAAAAAGTGACAAAAAATAATAAAAATGTAAAAAAAATAATATAATTGTGACAAAAAAAAAACTGAGGCGACACCAGGTAAACAGTTATAGAATAAATAATAATGCTTAAAGCTGATAAAAGCGGATAAAAGGGGGGACTATATTGTAAGGCGTAATAATACCAGGAGTAGTTTGGCATCCGCACAGTAAAGTGAAGATTACTGCGCGGATTTCGAACTACTCCTGGTATTATTACGCCTTACAATATAGTCCCCCCTTTTATCCGAGGAGACTGTGAGGAGGATCATACAAATGAACCTCTTACTCGATTCCAGCCAAGTGTAACGTCTCATTTGAAAGCTAAGACCTACATTGGCTGTTCTTCTCGTCACTTTTTCATGGCAGAGCGGTTGTCTGGGTCTTCCCTCAGTCACTCCCTGTGTCACAGTGGTTGTTGTGTGGGTATAGCAGAGCAGGGGCGTGAGGATGATCTGCTGAGTGGTTCTTTCCCGCGGTGGGCCTGAAGGTCAGACCTGAGAGCGCTGGGCTGTGTGACGGCTCATTCTGCTGCCGCGGAGGTTTGAGAGTCGCGGGACCAGGGCCCGGAGCCAAGAGGGTTATTTACAGAATCTGAGCACGAGGAGGAAGCAGCGACGCGACAGGGAAACCAATAACAGACTCTTTACTTTTACTGTAATTCAATTAGTACTTTAAAGATTGACACTAAACATCATAAAGTCTTATTTTTTACATTTTATTGTTTCCCTTTAGTATTAAATCAAACATTTTCTTTTTCTCATGCTGCTGATTTTGCCTCTAAACACAAACAGTTTAATGTATTTGTTAAGACACAGAATCCTGGTCCATAGTGTTAAAAGAAATGTGTTTGTCTCTATTAGACCCAGAACCAGCAACAAACAAAGCAAAAACTGCACAATTGTACATTATTGTTGTTACTCGTTGTTTCTTGTGGAGCAGAGGCTCAGTTTACCCCATTATTTATTCTTTGTCGCCTCCAAGAGAGTTGTGTTTATTTAAGAAGAAATCGGCCTTAGCTTTAATCTGCTTTAATGCCGAACAAAATGACCAACATGGGGGAAAAAATATATAAATTCATTTTTGTCACATTTTTGTTGAATTTTTGTCATTTTTTTGTTGAATTTTTGTCACATTTTTGTTGAATTTTTGTCATTTTTTGTTTGAGTTTTTGTCACTTTTTGTTTGAATTTTTGTCACTTTTTGTTTGAATTTTTGTCACTTTTTGTTTGAGTTTTTGTCACTTTTTGTTTGAGTTTTTGTCACTTTTTGTTTGAGTTTTTGTCACTTTTTGTTTGAATTTTTGTCACTTTTTGTTGAATTTTTGTCACTTTATGTTTGAGTTTTTGTCACATTTTGTTGCGTTTACATCCTTGTTTTCTTCTAATTTTTTGTGGCTATTTTGGTCTTTTTTTCCCAATGAGCTTTTAGATTAGGGTAAAGCCAAACTGGAGAAAATGGGATCCGTTCAGGTGAGAGTTAAGAGGTTAAAGGGACTAGATGCAAGTTCGCCATGTTATGCTCACTACTGCCACCTCAGGTCACACGTGTAACTGCAGCCTCTACATTAAGCTCGTGCATGACGGCACTTCAGACCTGAAGTTCCTGAGTGACAGTGCAGGATTTTAGAGGCAGTAACAGGTCTGAGCTCATTCTGCACATGAGGACATGGAGGAACATGTAGATCAGGGGGAGGCAGGTTTGCTCGGTGGAGCCGGTTTTCTTCATCGTCAAAAGATCAAGGCCGGACCCTCCAATCAAAGCAATGAAGTAAAGCATCACTTTCTACATGTGCCAGTGTTGTAGATCAGACACACTGGAAAAAATGTCCATCTTAAATTAGATAAATTATCAAAATTCGCTTGAATATAGTTTTTTTTATGTTAAATTTGAGTCGGTTTGAACTAATCTAAGTAAGATTGAGTGTTGTTCCTCCTGCATTATAACGTCAAACGCGGCTCCTCGTTGTTTAATCCGCTTATACCAGGGTCCCACAAACCTAACATTTATAATACATGTGTTTTTCATTGACTAAACTCACTAAATCTGCCAGACTACGGGACTATTTTGTGTGGGTTATTAGCCGGTCACTGAAGGCTGGTCTCAGAGCGAGTCATTCTCCGCAGCTATTACGAGGATCTCAGTCAGGCTCAACGACACAACATCAGCACAGAATCACAACACAACAGGACTAACCCGGAAACACTTTTCCCTGGAAGTAAACACCGATATGCGGCACTCGTGGGCAGGAGTTATTTCACTTTTACGCTGTTTAACCTGAAGCTAAAGCTAGCTAGCTCAACCAGCTCAACTGTTTATGGAAACAGCTGCGGTGGAGTCGCTCACACCTGGGCCCCACGAACTGAAACTTTTATGTTTCACTTTACTAATCCAGACAAATATGCTTCAATGCAGGATCATTTTATGTACGCCTGAAAATGATGAATAGCCTTAACCGTTTTCAATAGAAATGTAAAGCTCATATGTTATTAACAGTAGCTAACCTAGCTGCTCACTCTCCTCTACAAACATTTATCAAACACTAAATCCACCTCATACGTTCCTGTCAGTCACTAATTACACCTTTATCTGATTCAGCTGTGTCATGCGTTGCTATGGCGACGCCACAGTGGAGTGATATCCCAGTGATTTAACTACCGGACTACGTGTGCGGTTATACCAAAATAATGCACCAGCCAATCAGAATCCAGTATTCACCCAGACCATGGTATAAGATCAGATAAAAACACCGATGCCAGTGGAACAAATAGAAATCCCTCACATTAACTTTAACTGTAAAAATGTTTTATTTTTCCCTGGAAATTATACAAAATAATCTCAATTAAGTTTGTTCCATTGGAATGAACAGGTTTTATCTGCTTTAAGGCCAAACCAAATCCACTCAATCTTTAGATTTAATCTCTTAATTCAAGTAGATTTAAGTCATTTCTTAGTATTCTTAGAGTATTCTTTTAGGATTATGGCCTATAAGGGTGCTCTGCTAAGACATTTTAAGGAATTGACAGTATTTTCCACATTTCTAGAGTACTTTAACAGGCATTTCATCCCTGATTTTGATCATAATATTTCTCAAAATCATCTCGAGGGCCAGAGTTTGATGATGGAGGACCGGTTATGGCCCCCGGGCCTGACGTTGCCTACCCCTGATGTGGAGGGAGGAAAATACTTCGTTTTAACATTTTTAAACTCTGTATAGTCTCTTTAAGTACTTTCTACAGCAAATACATTCACTTCAGGAAAAAAGTGACAGAGCAACTTTTATGGGGCGACAGTGGCGCAGATGGTAGAGCGGGTCGTCTCATGATCGGAAGGTCGCGGGTTCGAATCCCACCTCCTGAAGGTGCACACTGTCGTTGTGTCCTTGGGCAAGACACTTCACCCACATTGCCCCCAGTGTCTGCGTACATTGGTGTATGAATGGGTGATTGGATCCTTGCTGTAAAGCGCTTTGAGTGCCTCTATATAAGCTGAGACCATTTACCATTGAAGTAATATTTGGCCAGTAGTACATGTACTTTACTCAAGTAATGAAAGTACTTTGAGCAGTTAAGTATAATCCTGGATTAGATGATACTTACGATGAAGGAGTCGCTGCTGCACGATTCTGAAAACCCTCAGTGTTTTCTCTCCCGCTGTCGCTGCTGAGCAGGAAAAGCTGTTTCCTGATTCTTTGCTTTGGTGACACTGGAATAGTCTTCCTTCCTCTGACCTTCACACACACCTCTCTCCTCCTCTGCCTCTCCTGGACATCATCTCACATGTGTGGTCTGAGTGAGCAGGACCTTCAGTCCGGCCTCATGTCCTGATCAAACCCTTTACACATGTTTGTAAACCAGGACTCTCTGATTGGTGGAACATACTTGAATAATTCAGCGTTTGTTGAAGCAGTGTTTGAAGAGACTTTTCCTCTGTGTTTACCTCTCGTCTGTAAGCCCTGGAGCGTCTCTCTCTGTGAACGGAAAGTATTTACAGTCGTTATTGTCCCGAGTGTGAACAAAACAGATGTATTGATTTTAAATGGAGCCCAGTGAGAGCTTCGATCAATACAAACATGAACCAACTAAACCCAGCTGAGATGCACCGTCCAGTCTGGGCCTTTTGCTGCTTTTTGTTTAGAAAAGATACTCATACTATTACTATTACATCCTGGCCCCGCTGACTTACATTCTTATTCTCACCTGCTGCCTTTACACAGTGACAAGTTTTACTAATGACTTTTTATATCAAAATATCCACACGTTGGAACAGCCTTTTCCTCCAGCCAGACTCCCAGTGAGGGGGAGGGATTATGGGGGAGTCGAGGGTGAACCTGTGCGTTTGTTTTGGTCACGTTAACACAATTACGGCTGAGCGAGTGCCGACCCAGGACCGGCTTTAGGCGACTTCTCTTTCTCTCGAGACACGGACATTGTTTAGCTCACCATGATGACGTTTATAGTTTAACCTGTGTGAGCCTGTAGTGCTTAAAGGAACTATATGGAGTTTAAAAATGTTAAAATGAAGTATTTTCCTCCCCCTACATGTTCCTCCATGTCCTCATGTGTAAAATGATCTCAGACCTGTTCACCACAACTGCCTCTAAAATCCTGCACTGTCACTCAGAAAGGTTTTAATTCGGGTCTGAAGTGCCGTCATGCACGAGCTTAATATAGAAGCTGCAGTTACACATAAGACCTGAGGTGGCAGTAGAGAGTATAAAATGACAGACTTGCATCTAGCCCAGGGGTCGGCAACCCGCGGCTCCGCTCTTTCATCCTTATGCTGCGGCTCTGAGTGGCTTGGGAAACTAAAAAAAGTATTTATTTATTATTTATTTATCTATTTAAAAAGTGTATTTTATTTTTTATTTTATTTCTTTAATATTTTAGTTCTAAATTGGAAGATTATTGTGATCTTGACATATTAGAATGAATATATTTTATTGTTTTTCGTCGCTCAAAATAAACGTCATACTCGCGAAAGCCGGTATAGATGGTTTTCCGTTCCCATGATCCTCCGCGCCGCGCCGCCATTTTGTGTGGCGTTCGACAATGTTTATGCACGACTCGCATGCGCATTTCATGAATAATTGTGTCTACGACGGCCGTTCTGCAGTCGCTAATGTGTTTTTTTCACTCACAATGGTAACAGTTAAACACGTAGGGCATAGTGTGCATTTAAACTTGTCCATCGAACCAAACAAACAGCCGTCATGTGAGCGGATAAACACTGAGGAATGGCTGTATTTATGACGTGTATCAGTGCCAATCTGTGCTGCGTTTACCTCCTAATGAACCAAGAGAGTAGCAGCGGCCGCCTCGCTCTCGCCTCCCCGGCCTTCTCCTCACACTCTCCCCGGCCGCCTCGCTCTCGCCTCCCCGGCCTTCTCCTCACACTCTCCCCGGCCGCCTCGCTCTCGCCTCCCCGGCCTTCTCCTCACACTCTCCCCGGCCGCCTCGCTCTCGCCTCCGCGGCCTTCTCCTCACACTCTCCCCGGCCGCCTCTCGCTCTCGCCTCCGCGGCCTTCTCCTCACACTCTCCCCGGCCGCCTCTCGCTCTCGCCTCCGCGGCCTTCTCCTCACACTCTCCCCGGCCGCCTCTCGCTCTCGCCTCCGCGGCCTTCTCCTCACACTCTCCCCGGCCGCCTCGCTCTCGCCTCCGCGGCCTTCTCCTCACACTCCCCGGCCGCCTCGCTCTCGCCTCCCCGGCCTTCTCCTCACACTTTACCCGGCCGCCTCGCTCTCGCCTCCCCGGCCTTCTCCTCACACTTTACCCGGCCGCCTCGCTCTCGCCTCCCCGGCCTTCTCCTCACACTTTACCCGGCCGCCTCGCTCTCGCCTCCCCGGCCTTCTCCTCACACTTTACCCGGCCGCCTCGCTCTCGCCTCCCCGGCCTTCTCCTCACACTTTACCCGGCCGCCTCGCTCTCGCCTCCCCGGCCTTCTCCTCACACTTTACCCGGCCGCCTCGCTCTCGCCTCCCCGGCCTTCTCCTCACACTCTCCCCGGCCGCCTCGCTCTCGCCTCCCCGGCCTTCTCCTCACACTCTCCCCGGCCGCCTCGCTCTCGCCTCCCCGGCCTTCTCCTCACACTCTCCCCGGCCGGGGAGCGGAATAAGCACAGGCTGCCCCGTAAAGTCAGACCCGACACTCGGGACGAGCAGTTGGCGGCCATAGTTTAAATCTCTCATACGAAAGTTTTTCTGTTTCTGTTCCTTAGTGATGAATTACTTTTGGGATATTGAGACATTGAGACAACTCTGCGCTCCTCTGAACACACCTCCCTGGTCACTCCCAAGTTCAAATACAAAAAGTTTGGAGGCCGGTCATTTGCCGCACAAGGCCCAAAGCTGTGGAACACACTTCCGGTCCAGCTTCGAAACATCACAGAGCTGAGTGTTTTTAAATCACAGTTGAAGACACATTTTTTCAGGAAAGCCTTCGATACATAGCCACCGACTCGACTGCTGTTTTTATGTGTTTTTGTATTTATTGTTGTTTGCTATGATTCTTGTTTTTATCCTGGAAAGCGCTCTGGGCACCTTCTGGTTGTTGTTGGGCGCTATACAAATAAAATTTGATTGATTGATTGATTGACATTTTCTCTTCGTCATGTCGGGATCAGCCCCACACAACACAGGTGTGAGCGCTATTTCTTCACCATATTATTAATGATCCGTAACACAACTAGACCCTAGACACACAAGATGGCGCCATATGGAACTATGCGGGAGTGTGACGTCAATGGAAAGCTATCTATACCCGCTTCGTAATTCAGCGTGAGGGCATTCGTGTAGCATTCGTAGAGCAGAATCACTGTTTTTCATGCATAAAATTGATGGAAACACAAGCTACGCCAAAAAGTACATTTTCGTACCTGCAGCAGCAAAAGAAAAGTCACACAGACTCGGCCAGTCCGCGCTCCAGGCTCCTGCGGTCGTTCCTCCTGATATTTGGGAGCCAGTTCCTGCCACCCCTTTTGCCCCCCCGCTGAAGAACCCCACTGTTATATATTCGTCACGATTTTCCCCGCGTTTGTGGGGAAAAAGGGACAGTAAGAAGTGCGCCTATCCCGCGGTCCCTGAATGCATCTCCCACGCTGCCTCGCACCAACACAACAGCGCGTGGCTACAGCAGCTACACCACGGAAAAGTTAAGGCTTATTTACAACCTTAGACGTAAAACAAGCGGCGATGGGCACGGGGCAGGTGAAGACAGGCCTGTTTTGTGGATTATAAAGTTTTTCCAACTGGAGCTGAGGACTGACCAGACGAGTGAGAGTCATGGATAAAGAGGTTTAAATTGTGCGGCTGTTGCACGGACTTATCTGACATGAAGCGCGTGCGTTTGTTGATGCGTTTGTCCGTGTTACACATTGACAGGAGTTTGGGTTGAACTGGTGTCACTGTCCCATAGACAGAAAAACTATTGCTATTCTTCAGTATATGGACAGGCCTGAGCTGGTCCATTTGCTTTTTGTTTAACCCGATTTGGCAAGAGCCCAACGAGTCAGGGGCACACGGCGGAGCGAGACGTCCCTGCTCCGCCTCCAACCCGGTGTGCGCGGCAGGCGATCTTGTCCACATTCGCCCAATTCTTGACAGATTTTTGACAGAACGCGACAATTCCCAATAACCCGCAACAGCTGCAACAGTGCGGGACGCATATTCGTGACCATGCGTAATAATTCGTGCCAACACGCAGTAACAGGTCGCAACAGTTCGTGGCGGCGCGTTAAAAAACCTCTACCCCGAATCACTCACATTCGTGATCCTCGGCCGCGAATGTGTCATTCGTGGCATTCGTGACTTGTCGTCGTTATGTGTAAACCCAGCATTAGATGTCAAAAAGTATTTGCGGCTCCCAGAGTTTTCTTTTCCGTGGAAACCGGATCAAAAAAAAGGTTGCCGACCCCTGATCTGGCCCCTTTAAAGGAATAGGCCACCGTTTTTACATACTGAGATACATACTGAGGTAAGAGCATACTGAGATATGCTCTTACCTCACTTTAGCCGAGTTAATATATCCCCGTCTGGTCTTTGTCCGTGCGCTCTGTCAGGCAGACGGAGCACATACGCAGCCTCTCCCACATGTCACATAGCTCCAAAAAAGCTCACGATAGAAGCTACCAAGCTCTTCCACGTGTTCCTAAAGGTTATTGACGGAAGTGAGCGGGGGAAGTCTTTAGGAGTTACTGTGCGGACGTTTTGCTCCTCGTATCATTACGCCTCACAATATAGTCCCCCTTTTTATTTGCTTATAAAATCGACATGTTACATTTCTGTGTAAATATACTTTGCATGAAAACACTTCACGTAACTTTATTTAAATAGGGAACACGTGGAAGAGCTTGGTAGCTTCTATCGTGAGCTTTTTTGGAGCTATATGACATGTGGGAGAGGCTGCGTATGTGTGAGCGCACGGACAAAGACCAGACGGGGATATATTAACACGTCTAAAGTGAGGTAAGAGCATATCTCAGTATGTAAAAACGGTGGCCTATTCCTTTAAGGACGAAAAGAGGAAAAGAACCCGAGGCTGTCACACAAGAGCACCTCAGTGCTGCTGTGATAAACCACGCCTCTGCTCTCCTTCTTCTCTTTTCTTTTCGCCCTCTCGCCTGTGGGGCATGGACACAACAGCTGCTCCCATGCAAGATGACCTTACACCAGGCACGATCTGGCCCTGTAGCTTTATCTGATCATTTTAGTTATTTTTTCCCCCTTAGAAAAGCTGAGTTATGTATTTCAAAAAACATTCACGTTTGGGGCCTGTTTTACCTGCACTGACAACATTCACTTTGTATCTTATATAGGAAATAAGAAAATGATTTTTCATTCAGACACATTGGCTTTTAAAGGGTTTAAACCAGGGGTGCCCAAAGTGGGGCCCACGGGCCAGTTTTGGCCCACCAGAGGGTGAGCTACTATTGCGTCGCTTATGGTTAATACTAACTCTCACCCATTCCTTGGTAGTCATTGTATATAAGATATCACTATTTTACTATTTAATTGTTTTTTGTTTATTTTCTCACATTTTCCGTGTTTTTGCACACCCTGAGTGTTTCTACGAGCTGTATGTAATAAGTAAATTTCTCCATTGTGAGATCAGTAAAGGCTTATCTTATCTTCTTCATTCTCAATGGTAAATATGGATGCAGTGCACGTTTTGGCCACCAGCGTCAAATTGGGGGCGCTGTTTCACTCCTTTTACAAAGTTAAGGAAACACTGTGTGTCTTGGTGTTCATCACAGAGCGTTGTAGCAGCAACTTTCACATGTTTCCAACTTTTATTTCAAAGGTCGTTGACGTCAACAAAGGTACATGTTAAAAATTGACTTTTAAAAGAACTGATGCTGAACTGACACTTTCAAAATGATCTAATGTGGACTTTTCTTTGAGTTAACAATGAGGTAAAGTCACTGTAGGAGCTGCAGATACAGGTGTTTTACAGGCACTTTATCGCTACAATGATTGATTTTGTTCAACTAAAACTTGGATTTTGCCACAGTTAACATTTGTTTTAATGTAGCTTTAATGTAGTTATTTGCATAGATAGAAGTGAATACAGTAAAGTAAAAACTATAACTAAACTATAGCTAATAAAACTATTATTATTTGCCGTTCTATGTGTTTCACGCTTCACATTGCCGTGTTTGGCCCTGGGGCCCACTGGCACTTTTTCATTTTGGCCTCGGAGACAAAGGTTTGGGTCCCCCTGGTTTAAACTATGAAAATAAAGCCTGTTTTGGTGTGGAACAGGAGGGCAGGGGTTGGAGAAAAAGACTCCAGGCTTTGAGAGTGTGAGGTTTTCAAAGACAAAAAACACAGGAGACAATGCACAACCTTGTGGAGAACCGACGGAGTGGTCGTCTTAGGGACAAATGAGGTCATACAGAGGATAAAAAGTCGCTGCTTAAAAGTTGCTCAGATAAAACCATTAGTTTAAAGCCGGGTTTGACAAAGTGAAAGGTTTTAACGCTTCATCGTTTAAAATCCATCAAAGCTTTTAGTCCCGTCATCAATTATAGAGATAAAGTCCTGATTTAGTCGCAGGTCCATCGTTCTTTGCATTAAACATGTGCAATAAAAGGACAGCCGTGAACCGTGTCCGGAGTAAAACATTTATGAGCCGCAGACGTCCCTCAGAGAAGTCCTGCTGTAGGCCGGAGACAAAGTAAAGTAAAGTAAAGTAAAGTAAAGTAAAGTAAAGTATTCAATCAGAGACGTTTGTGACGGAAACAAGGAAAAGAATTAAATTAAGAGAAATCTATTTCAAACTTCTGCAGTGGATCACTGACATAAATATGACAAATGCCCTGAAGAAGACCAGCATAAAGGACTTTTACTGTGCCCTCTGCTGGACACGTGTGGAACTCTTTCCTTTTTCTAAGCTGCCCCCTAGTGGCTGGAGTGAGCAAACTGGTTATTTCCTTAAAAAATCCATGACTCTGCACAGGAATGGCCTAGAGACTTACTTTTCTTTGACATGCTCAGGAATTCATGCTTCTCAAAGGGCCACATGACATCATGCAGCCAGCGGGCCGTGACACGTGTGCTGTGGAGATGCTGTGACCGGGAGAGCCAGCACTAACCAGGCGTCAAATGAATAATGGCAAAAGTTTCCTGATGTCCCGGTGTGGGTCTCCTCCTCATATGTTTGAGTTCCTGATAGGGATGCACCGATCGGGCCGATGCCACACGCTTGTACTCACACTCGTACTAATTCATGAGGTCCCGATACCAGAAACCGACACCATTTCTCTCAGCTGAGGAGAGAAGAAGCAACAAACTGGAGAATTGTTTAGTGTAAACACAATAATCCACATAGAGCTGACTTTATTACAGACTGCGCTCTCTAAACCAGAGTCTGAGCTGGATTTAACCAGAGCTTAATGTTGTTTGAGCTGCAGCGTCTGCAGTGTTTACAACATACAGGCTAACGTTGCTAACTCGCGGCTAGCAGTTTTGGCCATTCTGACGCCGTTTTAAGCCCAGGGGTTTATTCATCTGAAAAAACTAACCCAGCGACTAAAAAGTCCTCAGAAAATCCAAATTAAAGACATACAGCATGTTTATATTGAGGGAAAATGAGCTGCAGCAGAACAATGAAAACGCTGTAGCTACTCGCTAAGTTACTACAAACACACGAGAAAATCTACAGGAGCTGAAGTAAAGACGAAAAGAGACCATTTAAGAAACATCTCAATACTATTGTTAAATAAAAATACATAAATGAATAAAGCTCAGGCATTGGGAGCTTTTGGACATGGACTTTTCTGTCTATGATGGACAGAGACATAAAAATAAAAATTATATTGAATGAAAATAAAAATAAATAATAAATGGCATCAGCACAATTGTAGTATAACTGCTCTTAAATGTGTCGCCTACTTTACTTAAGGAAATGTACATGAGTAAATGTACTAATTACAAACCAATCTGCTGTGAAAAAAGTAAGAATGTTGAAGAAAATGCCTTGTACTCGTATCGGTATTCGGTATCGGCGAGTACTTAAATCAAAGTACTCGTATCGGTTTTAGAGAAAGTGGTATCGGTGCATCCCTAGTTCCTGATGTCTCCTCCTCCTCCTCCTCCTCCTCCTCCTCCTCTCTCCTCTGTTTGAGTTCCTGACGTCTCCTCCTCCTCCTCCTCCTCTCTCCTCCTCCTCTCTCCTCTGTTTGGGTTCCTGAGTTCCTGATGCCTCCTCCTCCTCCTCTGTTTGAGTTCCTGACGCCTCCTCCTCCTCCTCTCTCCTCAGGGCATCAGCTCCCTCTTCAGCTCCCTGAAGGTGGTGCGCCTGCTGCGCCTGGGCCGGGTCGCTCGTAAACTGGACCACTACATCGAGTACGGCGCGGCGGTGCTGGTGCTGCTGGTCTGCGTGTTCGGCCTGGCCGCGCACTGGCTCGCCTGCATCTGGTACAGCATCGGAGACTACGAGGTGAGCCAGATGTTCCTCCTCCTCCTCCACCGCCGCCGACCGTGGCTTTAACCAGGCGTGTGCTTCCAGGTGATCGACGAGGAGCGGAACAGCGTGCGCACCAGCAGCTGGCTCTTCCTGCTCGGGGAGACGGTGGGCGCCCCCTACAGGTTCAACGTGACGGGCTCCAACCGCTGGGAGGGCGGCCCCAGCAAGGACTCGGTCTACATCACGTCCCTGTACTTCACCATGACCAGCCTCACCAGCATCGGCTTCGGGAACATCGCCCCCAACACCGACGGGGAGAAGATCTTCGCCGTCGCCATGATGATGATCGGCTGTGAGTGAAAGCAGGTTTACATCACAATGTAGAAGAAGAATAGAATGACTGAATGCCAATATTTACACTGGACAACATGGGGCTAATGGGCGGTAACATAGGGCTTTTACTCTGTAGGGTTTTTGGACGGGTTTTAAGGTTAAGATGGAACTTAATGGTCCCAAAGTGTGTAAAACTGGGCGGAGGCCGGTGACTCCGATTTCTAACAGGAGTTTTCCTCATTCTGATCTGAGGAGCGAGAGGAGAAGGAGAAGCGTCTGAGCCTCATCATTGCCTCCTCCTCTGCTGCTCACTTTGTTTCTGTCTCATGCAGAGATTGTCCTGCGTGTAAATGATCTGAGCTTTAATGAGAGCTTAAACCAGCGCATTCACCTTTGTAGCTCCAGTGGTTTGACAGTGAGGGCGACGCAGAGGGGGCGGGGCCAGAGAGGGCGAGGCAGAGGGGGCGGGGCCAGAGCGCAGAGTCCACACCAGAGTCTGATGTTCAGAATGAGCCAAAGCAAAACCCTCAGCTTTACCCATTCACACCCACAGCCTCGTTTTCACAACAATTAAAAACACAGCTAACACCGTAATTTTCATTTAATATTTTAGTGTTTATTTAGGACAAGACATTCTTATTGCCTCTCAGTCAGGCGAGTAAAACTGTTTGGAAAACCTGCTTCACAGTAATAATGGATGAAATAGATATTAAATAGATATTTTGTTTTGTGATATTCATCATGTCAAAGTAGGGGGTTTGTGACTCGTGCACGGCTGCACCCCCTGCCCTGGGGCAGACTGATGGAAGCGAGGCCAGTCTGCTCCATCTGCATGTCCGACCACCATCCACTCACTCACTACATTCACTCAGGCTCCTGGTCCCAAACGGTGCGACAAAAAGATATTTTTGAAAACAGCTTCAGGATGAGACAAAAGTGTTTTTGATCACTTAAAATTCAGGAAATTATATCTGAATCTTTAAAAAATTCCATGGTTACGTGTGCATTCCATCCAGAAACGCCTCAAAGCCAAGACTTACAAACAGATCCTTTTCCTCACATCGCTGCCTCGTTATTGTCACTTTTTCACATTCATTTTCATCGCAGCCAGAGCTTGACACATTTTTTGTCACATTTGTATTATTTTTTGTCACTTTTTTTTTTTTTTGTCACATTTTTATCATTTTTTGTCACTTTTTTTTTGGCACATTTTTATTATTTTTTGTCACTTTTTTTGTTTGTTTTTTTGTCACATTTTTTATTTGATTTTTTTTTTACACTTTTCCCAATAAGCCGTTACATTTGGGTAAAACCAAACTGGAGAGAAAGTGCTCTGTTCAGGTGGGAGGTCAGAGGTCAACAGACGTGACACTGATGTGAACCTCCCGACCCCCCGGTGGAGCAGCTCTGGCCTGAACTCCTCTGCTCACCTTTCACTTTGATAAACGACTCTGCTTCAGACTCCATTTCCCACAATCCCCCTCTGCACGGCGGTCGATACACACTCAGCACAGACGGCCAGGCCTGCAGGTGATTCAGGACCTGGCGTGTTGTTGTTTTGGCTGTGACTCAGTGACGGGCTGGATCTCCATCGCCGCCGCAGGAGGACGTGTCGTGCCGGGCTCGGCGCCGGCGCCGCGTGACGTCCCTGTCGCCGTCGGCCTGATGTGATGTGACAAGTGCGTTGGGAGGAATCCTCTTTGAAATATTCACCGTCTGTCAGCTCTTTGTTGTTCTCTCTCTCTGGGTGTTTCTCTGAGACGATCTGAGCGAGACCTGGACTGAACTCATGAGTCTGAGGCTGAAGATCATGTTTAAACAACAGGAATCCAGCTTCTCCTGTGGTTTGACCTCCAGACGACACCAGCTGTTCTGAAATGTATAGGACGAGGCGTGGTGATGTAATCTAACTGGATTAACCCCTTAACTCCCACCTGAACCCAGCACATGTTGTCCAGTTTGGCTTTACCCCAATCCAGAAGCTTCTGGAAAAAAGCTGTGAAAATAGCAACAAAACTGAGACAAAAGCAATGATGGAAATGTGACAAAAAGTGAGAAAACATTGACAAAAAAATGACGAAAAATTTATGAAAAAGTGGCAAAAATGTCACAAAAATGTCACAAGATATTGACCAAAAAATTACGAAAAAATGACAAAAATGTGACAAAAAATTACAAAAAATTGATAAAAATTTGACAAAAAATTACAAAAAAATTACAAAATGTGACAAAAATGTGACGAAATAATGACAAAAAATGTGACAAAATGTGACAACAAAAAGTACAAAAATGTGATAAAAAATGACGAAATAATGACAAAAATTTGATAAAAATTACAACAAAAAAATGACAAAAATGTGACAAAAATGTGACGAAATAATAACAAAAAAATTACAAAAATTTGAAAAGAATTGACAAAGAAATGACAAAAATTGAATAAAAAAAATGACAAAATAGTTGCAAAAATGAGTTGAATACCCAACAAAAAAAAATATGGTAAAAAAATGTGATGACGTGAGGAAAAAGATCCTCTGGGTTCAGGCGGGAGTTAAGAGGTTAAGTCATCAGTAAAGTAATAAGTCACTTTTTAATGGAGTAATCATCACTAACATCACGCTCAGCCTCGTGCTCCACAGCTAGAAGGTCCCGAGTTCGATTCCCACCTGGACAGGGCCTTTCTGTGGAGTTTGCATGTTCTCCCCGTGTCTACATTGGTTTCCTCCGGTTTCCCCCACCACTAAAACATGTACAATAGATGATGTGTGAGTGGTGCAGATGTGTCTCCCCAGGGGAAACACCACCGAGTGTGGAGTGATGTGTAACTGTCTCATGTTAAGCGCTTTGTGACTGTGAGAGGCGCTATACTGTACGCTATAAGATCTACTTCTTCTTCTTTGAGCTGAAAAACCAAGTCACTTCCTTCGATCTGGAGCAACAGCATCAAGACCTGGATCTAAAGAAACAAGATTGTTTTTAGTTCCTGCTTTCGAGACCTGTGGAACCTAAACTTTTTATACTTTACTGGTGTTTAACGGTGCCCAGCCCTGAGTGCAGGAAAAAAACAGCGTGTCATTAAATATGTATTATATATATTTATATTGTATGTATACACGGGGGTGGCCAACACGCGGCTCTTGAGCCGCATCTTTGCTAAATAATTGGTAAATATTTCCCATAAACTGTAACAGTCTTTGACCAAAAATCCAACCATCGTCTGCAGACCCTGTTTCCATCTACACATGAATGAGAGTCTGTATCTCCTCCTTTTGGAGGCGGCGTGTAAAAGGAGCCCGTGCAGCCTCACTCAAAGCGGGATTTCGGTTGAACAACAGTCAGATCGTGGCACTAGGATCAGCTTCTGCTTTTCAGGTTTCTGATCAGCTGCTCTTTATTTGATGTAATTTGGCCTCATATTCACAGAAAAAGATCTAAATTAGGAAATGGAAAAAAGCGGAGCTCTTTAGAAGCTTATGATACGAAGTGCGACATCGTAACGCGGAAATTTACAAAGTCCTCGACTTTTCTTCCACATGTGACTGAAACTGTAACAAATGCAACTTAAAACAGACTCTCAGTCGTCCAGAGGCTCCTGATTAAAGTTTATGAACTTTGTGCAGCCTAGAGTGCGTTGTCTGCACAGTCCAGTCAGGACGAAGCTGCAGGCACTGTTGCCTGGCTCTGCCATACACTTCCCTGTCCATTCCATGCAGGGAATTATTCTGGTGACGGAGCAATTGGAGCAGTTTGAAGGGGCGGGCCTAACGCACACAGATTGTCAGTGAAATAAACCAATTAGCGATTAGCGGACGTGACGACAGCTGTGTCCAATTAAACAAATATGAAGTGAATATAAACTCACGCGGAGAACGCGAGGCAAAATCCTTCACTACTTCATCCAATGATTAGTTTTGGCCAGGGCTGGACTGGCAGAAAAAATCGGCCCGGGACTTTTGGGTCAAGACCGGCCCTCCAAAAAAAAAAACAGTCATATTCAATGCAATAGTCGAGGTGATGAGCAAAACAATAAACCCTTGGCTTGAACTAAAACAGTATAAGCTACAAATCGAGGACAATAGTTGCATTTTGTTTCTGCCGAATCCAAGCTAACACCTCATAGCACTCACCACTTTCATCTTTTCATTTATAACTTGAAGGAACTTTTGTAAAATAACTTAACAATCTTAAAATGTGCGTTCCGTTAATGAAGTTCCTCTCGCGACTGCAACACAAATAAACTTCTCAAAACCAACCACATGATCCCACTGTAGGTTCAAGATGAAACGGTAAAACTCACCTCAGAGTTACAGAGCTGTGGAGTGAAAATAGAAGTCCCAAAAAGGCCAAACATTGTAAATCCTTTTAATGGAAACTAGAAGATTTCCAAACTGCACTGACGACGAGGGGCCAGACTGAGTCACCTGACAACTCCCAGCATGCACTTCTTTGCAAACATTTGTCTAAAATGTATAAAAAAAATAGAGGTCTGAGGTTCTGTGGGTCCTGGAGGGAGTTACAATAAACTATTTCCTCTTATATTCACAATGTGAGGGGCATGAGTGTTATGTCCCAGAGGCCCACTGCCCATTATACCAGATTATCTGGAAACCATGACTCAAGAAAGCGCTGCCAGGCGTCACATCCCTCTAGTGGAGAAATTGTGTAATTGCATAAATATAATGATAGAGATTCTGATGGCTTTTCCCGTTAATTGTGGGCCGGTGTCAGGTATAATGGGCCTTATTTCGGTGTGATTGGCCCATCCGGCCCAAAAGTACGTCGGCCCACCGGGAAAACTCCCGAATCTCCCGATGGCCAGTCCAGCCCTGGTTTTGGCTAATGTTAGCGTTAATTGAACTAAAAACATAGCGGTGCAGCCAGTGACGTCACCTTCTCATTCTCTGTGACGGTCGTGATTGGTTCGGCCTTAGCCACCAATCAACAACGTGTCTACCGTGCGTTTATCAGGCTGCAGACACAGAGCCACAGGCCAGGGGCGAATCCGAGAAGGGGGCTCAGTGGGCAGGGCCCCACATACAAACACACCCCAGCATTAAAAAAAAAAAAAAAAAATCTAATTCTGTCTCAGTCAGAGCAGAAAAACAGCAGAAAATGTCAGTTAATATACAGTACATGTATTTCAATCTTGGTGAGGAGTAAAACCATTCAATCTAACACAATTATAGAACAAAAAATAAGAAAAGGCATAAAGTTATAGTTTATTGTGATTAAATATAACAGTCACATTATGTTTAATCACAATAAACCACCGCCCCGGGATCTCGCTAATGGTCGGTGCCTTTGTGGCTCTTCACAGGATCAAGGTTGAACATTTTGGCTCTTGGTCTCGGACTAGTTGCCCCCCCTGGTCTACACACATACAGCTGACAAAATCAACTTTAGCCTTAAGGCCAACACACACTGGAGCCGCGTCACGGCTCTTCAGAGGCTTTACTCAAACCGTGCGTTAAACACGTGATTCACGTATGTCCGTGTTGCAGAGAGAGTTGGTGACGGACACAAGTTTAAATGTTTCCCTGAAGCCTGAGCCTGACGATGGTTCTTTGTCTCCGCAGCTTCTCTCGTCCAAACACAGTTTACTGTAGCCTGAGTGTCCCAGTCGGAGGAGGCTCTTCCTGGGTAATCCTCCTGAAGCTCGGTCCTCGGAGGAGTCTCTGTGCCCGACTATTCTGAGCTTCATAAAAATACACGGCCTACTTTCCCACAGTCCACTGCTCCGCACGGGTCTGCCCTCGGTGTGTGTCGAGAACATTCAGGAGGGTTTCATTTGTTTGTCTTTACTTTTCTTCAATAATATGATTTCACACTGATCAAGGTGGTCGATGTTGAGATTTATGTCTCAGCTTTAACTCTGTCAGATTAAAAAAAGACCAATCTCTCCCTTTACGATGTTTATTCTCTGACGACTTTGAGCCGGAGATTAAAGTTTCCCGCCGTGTCCAGTTTCCCCTTCACTCTGTTTAACCTCTTAACCCCCGCCTCAACCGAGAGGATCTTTTTCCTCACGTCATCAGAATTTTTTTCCATCATTTTTTTGTTGGGTGTTCAACTCATTTTTGTAACGTTTTTGACATTTTTTTTTAATCACATTTTGTCAATTTTTGGTAATTTTTTTGTCAAATTTTTATAAAATTTTTGTGATTTTTTGTCACATTTTTAACTTTTTTTTTCTCCATATTTTTGTGATTTTTTGTCAATTTTTTATCAAATTTTTGTCATTTTTTGTCACAATTTATATCAGTTTTTTTTTTTCAGTTTTTTGTCATTTGTGGGTAATTTTTTGTCATATTTTTGTGTTTTTTCCGTCAATTTTTGGTCAATTTTTGGTCAATTTTTTTGTCATTTTTTTGTCAAATTTGTATCATATTTTTGTCATATTTTTGTCATTTTTTTGTCATTTTTTTGTCATTTTTTTATCGATTTTTTGTCACCTTTTTATCAGTTATTTTTTTCATTTTTTTTTCATTTTCTGTCATATTTTTGTGTTTTTTCCGTCAATTTGTCATCAAATTTTTGTGATTTTTTTGTCACATTTTTGTGACATTTTTGCCAATGTTTTCTCACTTTTTTGTCACATTTCCATCATTGTTTTCGTCTCAGTTTTGTTGCCATTTTCACACCTTTTTTCCAGAAGCTTTTGCATTGGGGTAAAGCCAAACTGGAGAAAATGTGCTCGGTTCAGGTGGGAGTTAAGGGTTTAAAGGGACGGTTTGTGAATCTATCGTCCTTAAACATGCACTGATGTGAAGCTCCTCCCTCCTCTGTCCCGCAGCGCTCCTGTACGCCACCATCTTTGGAAACGTGACCACCATCTTCCAGCAGATGTACGCCAACACCAACCGGTACCACGAGATGCTGAACAGCGTGAGGGACTTCCTGACCCTGTACCAGGTCCCCAAAGGTCTGAGCGAGAGGGTCATGGACTACATCGTCTCCACCTGGTCCATGACGAGAGGCATCGACACCGACAAGGTACGGACTGGACTGGACTGGACTGGACTGGACTGGGACTGGACTGGACTGGACTGGACTGGATTCATAGATGGACACAAAAAAAGCCTCCCAGTGATCCTGCTCTGGATGCTGCTGTTCTTCCCTGTGATAGAAGAATGTGAGTGGTGATAAAGACACTCATGATCCTCTCTGCAGTTCTCAGACTGTCTCCTCAGCTGCTGAACCAGGACAGCACATGTCAGCCGGCTCTTCACTGTCCCTTCATTTTAACTTCATTTGTATAGCACATTTAAAGGAATACTTTACATACTGAGATATGTTCTTACCTTGACGAGTTCTTTAGGACCTGTCTGATCTTCCCCCGTGCCTTCAGTCACGTAAACACAGCACAGACGGCGTTAGCATTTAGCCTCTCCCTCTCTCCTCTATAGCTCCAAAACAGGTCAAGATAGAAGCTACCAAGCTCTTCCACGTTTTCCCTATTTAAATATGGTTACGTGAAGTGTTCCACTACAAAGTATAATTACACAAAATTAAACAATGTGGATTTTCTAAGCGGATAAAAGGGGGGACTATATTGTAAGGCGTAATAATACCAGGAGTAATTCGAAATCCGTGCAGTAATCTTCACTTTACTGTGCGGATGCACAATTACTGTTTATGTGACTGAAGGCACGGGTGAAGATCAGACAGGTCCTAGAGAACTCGTCAAAGCTCAGGTAAGAACATATCTCAGTATGTAAAAACGGTGGCCTGTTCCTTTAAAGGTAAAGGGACGAGAGCAGAGCCCAGGTGTGATGCCGAGCCTCCAACACACAGCATGTCTCAGTCAAGGGCACAGATGTTGAGATGACAAAGGGGGAGGTGTGAAAACTGTCTGTTTGTGTTAGAGTGTTTACCTCCAGCTCGTCTGGACGCCTGAGCAGAGTCTGGTACTGCGGAAATTACCACAAAATCAACCTAATCATATAGAAAGTATTGTTTACAGCAGTTCTAAGTAACTATGCCCCTAGAGGCCATAAGGACAACTGCAGGTGTCGTAGCATGATGTGTTTTTTACTCATTAACCCCTTAACTCCCACCTGAACCGAGCACATTTTCTCTAGTTTGGCTTTACCCCAATCCAAAAGCTTCTGGAAAAAAGGTGAGAAAATAGCGACAGAGCTCAGGGCTGCAACTAATGATTATTTTGATAATCGATTAATCTACCGATTATTTTTACGATTAATCGATTAATCGCTTGGCTGTGAAAGGTGCATGGAAATTGTATTTCTTCATTTTTCTTTATCACATAGAGCTAAAGTGACGCCGCTTGAGGACTTGCTGATGGAGTAAACTTAAAGTAACAATGTAGGAGGCTCTCTGTGCTAATTCTGCTTTCTGATTGGACGAGGCAAAGACAGACATTTATGAAATTTATAATGTACAAAACACTGCAGACCCTAACTTTAAAAACAAAGTAGGTTTTCATCCAAAATACATAATTGTTATGTCTTTTTTGCTCTATTTTAGTCTGTGTTCACTAGAAAACGATTAATCGATTACTGAAATAGTTGACAACTATTTTAGTAATCGATTAGTTGTCGATTAATCGATTAGTTGTTTCAGCCTTACAGAACTGAGACGAAAACAATGAAGATGTGACAAAAAAGTGATGAGAAATGGATGAAAAAGTGGCAAAAATGTGATAAAAATTTGACAAAATAATGACAAAAATGTGACAAAAAATTACAAAAAATGTATAAAGAAATGACAAAAAAAGACAAAAATTTGACAAAAAATTGATTAAAAAAAAAGACAAAAATGTGATTAAAATTGGATGAAAAAATTACAAAAATTTTAGAAAAATGTGACCAAAAAAAGGACAAAAATGTGACAAAAAATTGATAAAAAATTTGACAAAAAATTGACAAAAATATGACAAAAATGTGAGAAAAATGTGACAAAAATGTGACAAAAACTGACAAAAAAAAGACAAAAAATTGATTAAAAAATTGATTAAAAAAATGTGACAAAAATTTGACAAAAAAATGACAAAAATGTGACAAAAAAGTTACAAAAATGAGTTGAATACCCAACAAAAGAATGATGGAAAAAAATCTGATAACGTGAGGAAAAAGATCCTCTCAGTTCAGTCGGGAGTTAAGAGGTTAAAGAGACAGAGGCCTATTTCAAGACATTCACTACAGCCATTTTGAGAGAGCAATTTTATACAAGGCAGTTATTCTAATTTACTGCATTTACAGACCAACAGAAGGTTTGGTCATCATTGTAGTGTGATATAGACTGGTGCTGTGTGACTGAAAAAAGCAGAATACCCCCACTTTAAATCAAAACCCTTCCATCACTGTTGTTATTGTGAAAGGAGACGATGTTTTCCTGAATCTTGTTGTACAGCCGTATGAACAGTCCCGGGCTCAGGACACACCCTTGAGGCAAACCCGTGCTCGCTGTCATTGTTTTGAGTGTTGTCTCAGGACTAACTCCCCCTCTGTCCCCCGTCAGGTGCTGCAGATCTGTCCCAAAGACATGCGCGCTGACATCTGCGTGCACCTGAACCGGAAGGTGTTTAAGGAGCACCCCGCCTTCCGCCTGGCGAGCGACGGCTGCCTGCGCGCCCTGGCCGTGCAGTTCCAGATGATGCACTCGGCGCCGGGAGACCTGATCTTCCACGCCGGCGAGAGCGTGGACAGCCTGTGCTTCGTGGTGGCGGGGTCACTGGAGGTCATTCAGGACGACGAGGTGGTGGCCATCTTGGGTACGCTGGTTCCTGTTCATGTTATGATAAATATATCTACACCGCCGTCCAAATGATTATGCTAATTGTATTTCAGTGTCAAAAAGGTTAAAAAAAACAGCTTTTCAGTGAAACTCATGGATGGTTTTGTGTCTCGGGGCTCTTTGAATCACTGACATAAATCTCAGAGACCTGGGATGATCAGTTTTCAGGTTAAGCCCAGTTAAGGGAAAAATGACTGAAAAAGGACGTTCCACTTTATTATGCAGATCATAATTTTCAAGCAATAAGGGAAAGAAAAAGGATCTTTCTGCTGATGAAAAGCGTGAAATAGTTGAATGCCTTGGTCTAGGTGTGAAAACCTTCGACATTTCAGGAAAGATTAAGCATAATCCTCATACTGAAAAGAGATTTGTGGATGATTCAGACACACTCCGGTTTGTGCAGATAAAGGCACAATGAGGACGGTTTCTGCCAGACAAACACATCAGATTAAGAGAACAGATGCTACAAAGCTCTGGAGTCTCCCGAACATGAAGCTGTAGGACCCTCCAGAGGCTGCAGTTGTGCATAAACCTTCTATCCGGCCTCTCCTTAACTGTTCATTGAAGCTGAAGCAGAAACGGCTGCAGTGGCTCAGAAATACATGAAGACTCATTTTCAAACTGTCTTGTTCACTGATGAGGCCGTGTAACCCTGGATGGTCAGATGGATGGAGGAGTGGATGGTTGGTGAATGGCCACAATGTCCCAACAAGGCTGTGACGTCAGTAAGGAGGGGGCGGAGTCATGTTTTGGGCCTTTAGGATCCCTGAAGGTGTGAAAATCACCTTTGAAAGGGGAGGCTGTTCTAACATCCTGCAAAGAAATCCAGAAACTGTCCAAAAACTCACACGTTTAATGGATTTAAGAATGTTTAAGCTGCTCTCACACAAGGGCTCCTATGATAAAATATAACTTGACCTGTTGAGATGTTTTTGATTGAAATAGGATTTGATTTCAATAAATATGACCTCCTAATGCTGCAAATTCAACAAATGACCATTTTCAGTTAATTATAAGCTTTAAAATGTATTGCAACGATGAGTTGCATAATATTTTGGAACAGTAGATTTTGATTTTTTTTAACTATATTTATTTTTGAAAAAAATACTGTTTTCACTGGGAGATTTTTTCAACCACATTTAAATAATCCTCTACCAGTTAAAGACTTGAACATTATGCTGACTCTCATTTGTATGGAAGCCCGTTTCCGCCATGTTAAAAAATAAAAGCCCAACGGGAAGTTGAAATTACGAGATTTAAAGTCATAATTTTGTGTTTAAAACTCAAAATTTAAACTCGTAATTACGAGTTCTTAAGATCCGTAATCATAGACGTCAGCCCTATTTTACTTTGAAAATCCGGATGTTGTTGCCGTTGTCTTTCCTGTCTGATGCGTCTGAACTGTGGAGCTTGATCTGGCAGAGCCGTATCTTGGAATCGTATCATGCCTGAAAAAAAACTGCTAGTTTGGGACAAACTCGTGCCTCTTTGCCTCTGCCATGTCTTATGGACCCCCTATGGTCTCGCCCACGATAAAAGGGCGATGCCGGTGGACAATGGCTAGTCTAGGTTAGCCCTGTTAGCATGTGCAATCCACCTCAAAAAAGTCTGCAATTAACCACCAATGCGTCAATCCCGACCCAGTGTGTGATAATCTTCAAGGCTGCATTATGTGGTTACGGCTTTATTGACGTTTTTAATGTATAATACTTAATTCCACAAGATCCATTATTGGAGCTGATGCTAGAGCTGCTAAGAAGCTAGTTAGCTGCGGGTGCTAAGCAAACGGCTACGGCCAATTATACATGAAGTGTGAGTAATAAACTGCAGAATCAACCAGCCCGGCTCAGTGTGTGATCATTGTTAAAGGGATGCTTTATGTAGACGGTGTTAAAGGGATGCTTTATGTAGACGGTGTTAAAGGGATGCTTTATGTAGATGATGTTAAAGGGATGCTTTATGTAGATGGTGTTAAAGGGATGCTTTATGTAGATGATGTTAAAGGGATGCTTTATGTAGATGGTGTTAAAGGGATGCTTTATGTAGACAGTGTTAAAGGGATGCTTTATGTAGATGGTGTTAAAGGGATGCTTTATGTAGACAGTGTTAAAGGGATGCTTTATGTAGACAGTGTTAAAGGGATGCTTTATGTAGACGGTGTTAAAGTGATGCTTTATGTAGACGGTGTTAAAGGGATGCTTTATGTAGATGATGTTAAAGGGATGCTTTATGTAGATGGTGTTAAAGGGATGCTTTATGTAGATGATGTTAAAGGGATGCTTTATGTAGATGGTGTTAAAGGGATGCTTTATGTAGGCGGTGTTAAAGGGATGCTTTATGTAGATGATGTTAAAGGGATGCTTTATGTAGATGGTGTTAAAGGGATGCTTTATGTAGACGGTGTTAAACGGTGGTTTATGTAGACAGTGTTAAACGGTGGTTTTATTGACCTTTATTCAGGCATATTTCCCATTTTCACATGATCATGATCATCCGAAGTTCATCAAAGTTCCTGATGCTACGATCGTAGCATTAGCTTTGGGAATGCCCTGCATCATCAAGGCCATAAACACATTCCTATCGTGGATACAGACATTTTTAACAAGTTTTCTTGTCACTGCTTTTAATCCTGGGTGTTGAGGTAAAATAAACACTTGTGTGTCTTTGTAAAAGTCCCAGAGTTGCTGTAGCTCCGGTTCACAACACGATGAAGCTAATCCTCCATGACTGTTTGTTTACATCTGCACCAGTGGTTCCGCTGTCCCGCCGTACTGACGTCTATGATCACGGATCTGAAAAACTCGAAATTCCGAGTTTAAATCTTGAAATTCTGAGTTTTAAAAGTCATAATTTCGCGATTTAAACTCGAAATGTTGTATTTTAACACAACATTTCGAGTTTAAATCTCGTAATTTCAACTTCCCGTTGGGCTTTTATTTTTGAACATGGCGGAAACGGGCTTCCATACATTTGAGTTGAATTTAATCTAATGTCTATGACGTGTGTGTTCAGGGAAAGGCGACGTGTTCGGGGACGTGTTCTGGAAGGAGATGACCCTGGCCCAGTCGTGCGCTAACGTGCGCGCCCTCACCTACTGCGACCTGCACATCATCAAACGGGACGCGCTGCAGAAGGTCCTCGAGTTCTACTCCGCCTTCGCCAACCACTTCGCTCGCAACCTTCTGCTGACCTACAACCTGCGCAAACGGGTAGGACTCACACACGGAGAGCTCCACACGCTAATCCTTCCTCCAGAACATTCACAGGCTGGTTCAACAGCGCATATAGTTATTTAACTCCTTAAATACTCACAAGAAGAGCTAAAGAAGATCCGTGTGCTCTTCGTCCATCACGCCTCGGCCTGCGCAGGTTTACGACCTCCGGACACGTCCATAACTCAGACTCTCACTCCGGAGAGAGGACACGCTCACATTACAGAGCTGACACCTCACACAGAGCTCATCCATTCACCTGATTAAACTGCAGAGGCTCCTGGTCCTGGAGCAGCAGAGGCCGGTGTGGTGGGAGGGGGGATATGTGGGGCTAGAGCTGGGCAACAGTGACAAAAATTATTATTTATTTTTTTAAATTGTTTAACACCCTCCTCTGTTTTCCAATTATTTTTTCCCCTTATTTTAACAATTTTCCCCAATTTTTTGTCAGTATAACACTATTTCAATATTTCTTCCTATTTTTCCTAAAAAGAATGCCTATATATTTTTCCCAACTTTTTATTATTTTATTATTTTTTTCCTTATTTTTTTCAACAAAAATTTTTTTTTAAATTTTTTTAACACCCCCTTTTTTCTCTGTTTTCCATTTTTCCTCATTTTTTTCCTTTATTTTTTTCCTTATATATATTTTTTATATTTTTTATATATATATATATATATTTTTTTTTTTTCCCCAAAAAATATCTTTATTTTTTTAAAGTTTCCCCCCACTTATTCTTATTATTTTTTTTTTTTTTCCTTATTTCTTCCCATTTTTTTAACTAATTTTTTCACAATTTTTCACCATTTCTATCACATTTCTTGACATTGGTATTGCCCTCCTCTAATGTGTGTGTGTGAGACAGGTCGTGTACATGTGGGGACGTGTGTGTGTGTATGTGGGACGGTGGTACATGTGGGGACGTGTGTGATGTGTCGAGTACATGTGGGGACGTGTGTGTGTGTGTGTGTGACTGATCGTGTACATTTGGGGACGTGTGTGTGTGTGTGTGTACGTGGGACGGTGGTACATGTGGGGACGGGAGGGGGGGGGGGCTCATCTCACACATCGATCACCGGCTCCTGTTCTGCCTCAGGGCACATTAACCGCACGACCTCCAGTAGTGACACCACCGCCATACCCCCGAGCCCACCGCACATCAGCACAAAGGAACACCACCGCCATACCCCCAAGCCCACCGCACATCAGCACAAAGGAACACCACCGCCATACCCCCAAGCCCACCACGCATCAGCACAAAGGAACACCACCGCCATACCTCAGCACTGGCCTGGAGTTTAGAGCGAGCTCAGCGCTGGGGAAAGTGCTCGTACTACAAAGTTCAAACTTCAGGCGGAGCTGCAGGTGAAGGTGTTGATTATTCACAGTGGTCGAAGTGGAGATTTTTAGCTCGTTTCCTCCTTAACATCTTAGTTTTCAGGTCAGAGAATAAAAATGACAAAACAAAAAGTAGCTACAATGTCACTTTGCAGAGGCGTCTTTCCCACAATGACAAATGACAAAAACATGACGAAAATGTGACAAAAAAATGACAAAAAAATGACAAAACATTGACATAAAAGTGACAAAAAATGGACGAAAAAGTGGCAAAAATGTCACAAAAATGTCACAAGAAATTGACCAAAAATTGATAAAAAATTTATGAAAAAATGACAAAAAATTTACAAAAAATGACAAAACATTGACAAAAAAATTTGAAAAAATTGACAAAAAATGACAAAAAAAAGACAAAAAAGACAAAAAAAAATGTGACAAATGTGATAAAAAAAAATGACAAAAAAGTAGCAAAAATAAGTTGAATACCCAACAAAAAAAGGATGGGAAAAAAATCTGATGACGTGAGGAAAAAGATCCTCTCGGTTCAGGCGGGGGTTAAGAGGTTAAACAGCAGATTAACATCTTAGTTTTCAGGTCAGAGAATAAAAATGACAAAACAAAAAGTATCTGCAATGTCACTTCGCAGAGGCGTCTTTCCCACAAGTATTCATTCACAAATATTGACAGATTCGGCATCCACATGTCCGGTGAAGGGTTCTCTTCAGCAAATCCCCACAGAACAAGCATTACAAACAGCGCTTTATTCCCAGTGCGTCAGACCAACAACAAGGCAAACATTTACTGTGTCCACGGCCTTCAAACAGCTCCAAAACATCATTAACCCCTTAACTCCCACCTGAACCGAGCACATTTTCTCCAGTGTGGCTTCACCCCAATCCAAAAGCTTCTGGAAAAAAGCTGTGAAAATAGCGACAAAACTGAGACAAAAACAATGATGGAAATGTGACAAAAAAGTGAGAAAACCTTGACAAAAATGTGACAAAAATTTGACAAAAAATGACAAAACATTGACAAAAAAAGTGACTAAAAATTGATGAAAAAGTGGCAAAAATGTCACAAAAAATGTCACAAGAAATTGACAAACATTGACAAAAAATTAACGAAAAATGACGAAAAAATGACGAAAAAATGTGACAAAAAATGACAAAAATTTGATTTAAAAATTGACGAAAAAATGACAAAAAATTGACAAAAACTTGATGAAAAAGTGGCAAAAATGTCACAAGATGTTGACAAAAAATTAACGAAAAATGACCCAAAAAAAATTCTAAAATGTGATAAAAAAATTACTACAAAATTACAAAAATGTGACAGAAAATGACAAAACATTGACAAAAAAGTGACGAAAAATTTATGAAAAAGTGACAAAAATGTCCCAAGAAATGGACAAGAAATGGACAAAAAATTGACGAACACATGACAAAAATGCGACAAAAAAAAAAAGACTAAAATGTGATAAAAAATTTAGGATATAAAATGAACTATAATAAATGAAAAATATAACTCCTTCTGTCTCTTCGGCTGGTCTCACTGAGCCCATTGACACTAAACGTCCCTACAAATACAGTATTTTTTATTTACTTTTTGATTGATCTATATTATTTTATTTTCCCTTCTTCACCTGGAGCGTCTGGCCTTAAGTCCATATAGTGAGTTAGCCTCTACATTAGCCTGTACATTATGCTTGTGCACGTGAGGATACATTAGTGCACGTGAGGATACATTAGTGCACGTCAGCCCTGAGCGTGCACGTGTGACGGTCACCTTCGGCTCCAATAAAGAACGGTCTCAGCATTAAACTGTCAGCGGCGTTTCTGCGTCAGGAGAACAGAGCGGGGCCCGGGGGGGGGACGGGGGGGAGTAAAGGGGGCGGGGGGGGAGGCAGGGGGGAGTAAAGGGGGAGGGGGGGGGGGCTGTTTACGAGGCTGAAGGACACCGGAGCAAAGGTAATAGCGTTAGCGTCCGGCCCGGATCGATCTCCGGGAGATTCACTCTCACTTTGATCCGACCGGACGACGGATAAAAGGATTTATTAAGAAATTAAAAATGTAAATTTAAAAGTAAAAGTGCCCGGACCAGAGCAGGGCTGTGTGTCCCGGACAAGATCATAGTGAAACGTTTGGAAGATGAGCAGATGAGCAGAATTGTAAATAAATAAATAAAAATGGGGGAAATAAGGGGAAGAACACTTTTAAAAATGGGGTAAAATTGGAGGAAAGGAGAAGAAAATAAATTGTAAAACAAAAATGGAGGGAAATGTGATGAAAATAGAGGGGAAAAGTGGAAAAACAAATGGTGGGACGGTTGAGCAGTGGGACGGTGGGACAGTGGGACGGTAAAGTGTGGCCTCGGGACAGTCCTTTCTCTTCGCCGTGAAAAGGTTTTGCTCCTTTCACTCCGAACACGCGACGCTGAGACTTCATTGAATCTCATGACTTTAGAGACGAGAACAAAACGTCACTTCAGTCTGAGCAAAACTGTGGCTCCTCAAGGAAATGATAGAATAATAAAACATAAATAATAAAATAAATAAAATAAATAAACATAATAAAAATAAATAAAATATATATAAATAAATAAATAAATAAATAAATAAATGAAATAAATGAAATAAATAAAATAAATAAAATAAACATAAATAAAATATATATCAATAATAAATAAAATAAATAAAATAAACATAAATAAAATATATATAAATAATAAAATAAATAAAATAAATAAAATAAATAAAATAAATAAAATAAATAAAATAAATAAAATAAATAAAATAAATAAAATAAATAAAATAAATAAAATAAATAAACATAAATAAAATATATATCAATAATAAATAAAATAAATAAAATAAACATAAATAAAATATATATAAATAATAAAATAAATAAAATAAATAAAATAAATAAAATAAATAAAATAAATAAAATAAATAAAATAAATAAAATAAATAAATAAACATAAATAAAATATATATCAATAATAAATAAAATAAATAAAATAAACATAAATAAAATATATATAAATAATAAATAAAATAAAATAAATGAATAAAATAAATAAAATAAATAAAATAAATAAAATAAATAAAATAAATAAAATAAATAAAATAAATAAAATAAATAAAATAAAATATATATAAATAATAAATAAAATAAATAAAATAAATGAAATAAATAAAATAAATAAAATAAATAAAATAAATGAAATAAATGAAATAAATGAAATAAATAAAATAAACATAAATAAAATATATATAAATAAAATATATATAAATAATAAATAAAATAAAATAAATAAATAAAATAAATAAAATAAATAAAATAAATAAAATAAATAAAATAAATAAATATAATAAACATAAATAAAATAAATATAAAATAAATAAAATAAATAAAATAAATAAACAAAATATAAATAATAAATAAAATAAACAAAAAATAAATAAAATAAATAAAATAAATAAAATAAATAAAATAAATAAAATAAATAAAATAAATAAAATATGAAGAAAATAAAACAACTGTTGATGAAATAAGACTGTTTACTCAGAGTCAGCACGTCTGTCCTGATGTTTATTTAAAGGGAGCGAGCGCCGTGGGCCACACACACACACGCACGCACGCACGCACGCACACACACACACACACACACACACACACACACACACACACACACACACACACGCACACACATGAAAAGTTGATGATGTGGAGACAGCTTTAGCTCCGGGAAAACCAGGCATTTATAATTGAGGCGTCCGGAGCTCACGGTTACGTAACAGACCCAGGATTCTACAAAATAAATCATCATTTACATTAAATATTAACACAAGACGGGCTTTATCAACTCAAATCAAGGCAAGTGCACTTAAAGAATAGTTATTTCTAGAGGACTTTTTCTAAGCAGTTCGTGAGTAAATGGACGTCACGACATGGATGAGAGCCTCGTCCTGGCCCCGCCCCCTCTGGGTCAAACTGCAAAATCTCACATCTTTCCTTGTTCTGGGGATGAAATAAAGGATGCACCGATACTGGAGATAGTGTGATATCGGGTATAATATCGATATCACTATCAATATCGGTGGAATATTTGGTGTGTATCGGTCTGTCGTGGTGAAGAGGGAGCTGAGTCGACCCCGCCCTCACCTGTGGTCATGTGATCTGGGTAACGACCGAAAGGACGAGATCACAGATACAAGCGGCCGAAATGAGTTTCCTTCACAGGGCGGCTGAACTCGGGAGGAGCTCGGAGTAGAGTCGCTGCTCCTTCACGTCGAAAGGAGCAGCTGAGGTGGCTAGAGCATCTGTTCCGGATACCTCCTGGTCGCCTCCCGCGGGAGGTGTTCCAGGCATGTCCTAGTAGGAGGAGGCCTCGTGGAAGACCCAGGGTTCCCCCCAGAACAGCTGGAGGACATGGACATCATTTTGTGCCTCATTTTGAAGCCCTGGAGAATTCAGTGGCTGAGTGAATGGATTTTTGTCTCTTTATTCAATTTGTGATGCAAATGTCAAATGGCTTTACTTTATGTTATTTTGGTTTTGCATTTTAGATTTTTAATTGACAATTGTCTTTGTAATCTTTAATTTCATTATTCAATTTGCCTTCGAAATATGTAACATCATTCACATCATTTACATTCTGATCATGTATTTTACATTTTGCAAAGTTCATTATCATTTGTGTTGTAAAATGAATAAAGAACCAGAATCCCAGTGCAGATTTGCAAAGCAATCAAAGTCTTTTCATTTAACCTCTTACCACCCGCCTAAACCAAATGCATTCTGTCCTCTTTGGCTGTTATATAGGCCTGTGTAACACCTCATTTGAAAGCTAAGACCCACAAAACTGACCTTTTTCTTCGCATTGTTGCTGTGTTGAGTCACCTTTTGTATGTTTCCTTTTTTTTTAAAAATTTTGTCACATTTTTGTTTAATTTTTGTCACATTTTTGTTGAATTTTTGTCATTTTTTTGTTTAATTTTTGTCACATTTTTGTTGAGTTTTTGTCACATTTTTGTTGAGTTTTTGTCACATTTTTGTTGAATTTTTGTCACATTTTTGTTGAATTTTTGTCACATTTTTGTTGAGTTTTTGTCACATTTTTGTTGAATTTTTGTCACATTTTTGTTGAATTTTTGTCACATTTTTGTAGAATTTTTGTCACATTTTTGTCACATTTTTGTCACTTTTTGGTTGAGTTTTTGTCACAATTTTTGTCATTTTTTAGATTTTTGTTTGGCAATTTCTTGTGACATTTTTGTGACATTTTTGCCACTTTTTCATCAAAGTTTTCTCACTTTTTTGTCACATTTCCATCATTGTTTTCGTCTCAGTTTTGTTGCTATTTTCACAGCTTTTTTCCAGAAGCTTTTGGACTGGGGTAAAGCCAAACTGGAGAAAATGTGCTGGGTTCAGGTGGGAGTTAAGGGGTTCACAGATGAATAAAAGTCCTGTAATATTTGTTCAGGCTCACAGTAGAAGCTCTCAGACGATCTCAGACGAGAGCTGCTGTTTCACCCCCAGGGGGCGCTGACCTCTGCTCCTCACCTCTGTGTCTCCCCCAGATCGTGTTCCGTAAGATCGCGGACGTGAAGCGCGAGGAGGAGGAGATGCTGAAGCGTAAGAACGAGGCGCCCCTGAACCTGCCGCCCGACCACCCCGTGCGGCGCCTCTTCCAGCGGTTCCGGCAGCAGAAGGAGGCGCGGCTGGCGGCCGAGCGCAGCCTCAGCGAGCAGCTGTGCGACCTCGAGCGGGGGATCATCCACTGCGAGGCGCCGCGCCCCGAGATCCTGGCCTCCACCAGCCTCGTCACCGTCAGCGAGCACCCGCCCAAAGAGACGCCGGCGGAGAGCGACGGCGAGGGGGGCGCGGCCCGGGACGCCAGGCGGCAGGTACCACGGCAACCAGGGAGGGACGACGCTGTAGCCCAAATATGGTCATTTCCTTTGTGGGAGACGGCGGCGGCTGAAGACGGGAGGAACATATGCGCATGTGCAGCAGTGATGGATACAGACGGCGTCATAGAAGGGGGCGTGGCTTCGCCGAGGGGGAAATACAATCTTTTGGGAAACACAATTTTCCACTTTTTTGCCATTTTCTGGTGGAATATGAACTTATTTATCACATACAAATAAAGTCCAGTGTAAATCGGGCCCATATGGATATTTTCTCACAGGAGATTGTCGTAGCTAGTGCTAGTTAGCTCTTAGCATTAGCAATAGATACAGACGGCATCTCTGGAATCGTCCATATATGGTCATGTTTGAAAACAGTTAAGGGGAAAACAATTTGGAGAAAAATCTAAACTTCTTATTCAAAAACTACTTTAACAAATGCTGAATTATGAATATAGTTTCTACTAAATAAAGAAACAAAGACATGGGGAGGAGCAAAGTGGTTCAACAGCCCATAAATACATGAATAACGGAGAATGCTAACATGATGCTACATGTTAGCATCGGGCTAATGCTAACGCTTAGCTAGTGCTTGCTACAACTGCCGTTTTTTCACTTCTACTGAACAATCTGCTGTGAGAAAATATCCATATGGGCCCGATTTACACTTGACTTTATTTGTATGTGATAAATAAGTTCATATTCCACCAGAAAATGGCAAAAAATAGTGAAAAATTTTGTTTCCCAAAAGATTCTATTCTCCCCCTGGGCGAGGCCACGCCCCCTTTCTATGATGAGATGCCGTCTGTATCCCAGGGTTTAGGAAACACAATTTTTCAGTCTTTTTAGCCATTTTCCGACAAAATATAAATGTATTTATCACATACACTGCGTTCCAAAGTATTATGCAAATGACATTTTTCTAAGATTTTCTAAATTGTCAACTCAAATGAGAGTCAGCATCATTTTCAAGTCTTTAACTGTTAGAGGATCATTTAAATGTTTGGATGAAAACTGCCTCCCACCCTCATAGAAGTTTCTTTTCGAGGCTCCAAAGGTTCTCAATAGGGCTGAGGTCAGGGGAGGAGGGGGTCCACATCATGAGTTTCTCTCCTTTTATGCCCATAGCAGCCAGTGATGCAGAGGTATTATTTAAAGTATGACATGGTGCGTTGTCAGGATGAAGAGGATCTTGTTCGGGAAAACACGGCTCTTCTTTTTTTTAGAAGACAGTGGTCAGTCAGAAAGAGGTCATTTTCACACCTTCAGGGATCCTAAAGGGGCCGACCAGCTCTCTCCTCATGATTCTGACTCCGCCCCCTCCTTACTGACGTCACAGCCTTGTTGGGACATTGTGGCCATTCACCAACCATCCACTACTCCATTGATCTGATCATCCAGGGTTACACGGCCTCATCAGTGAACAAGACTGTGTGAAAATGAGTCCTCATGTATTTCTAAGCCACTGCAGCCGTTTCTGCTTCAGCTTCAATGAACAGTTTAGGGGAGGCCGGATAGAAGGTTTATGCACAACTGCAGCCTCTGGAGGGTCCGACACCTTGATGTTCGGGAGACTCCAGAGGCACCAGCAGCTCCAAATACCTGTCTGCTGTTTTGTAGCTGCTGTTCTCTTAATCTGATGTGTTTGTCTGGCAGAAACCGTCCATATTGTGCCTTTATCTGCACAAACCCGAGTGTGTCTGAATCATCCACAAATCTCTTATCAGTACGATGATTACGCTTAATCTTTCATGAAATATCGAAGGTTTTCATACCTAGACCAAGGCATTCAGCTATTTCACGCCTTTCATCAGCAGAGATCCTTTTTCTTTCCCATATTGCTTGAAAATGATGATCTGCTTGATAAAGTGGAAAGTCCTTTTTCAGTAGTTTTTCCCTTAACCTGAAAACTAATCATCCCAGGTCTCTGAGATTAATGTCAGTGATTCAAAGAGCCCCGAGACACAAAACCATCCATGAGTTTCATTTAAAAACTTTTTTTTTTTTTACCTTTTTGGCACAAAAATACAATTTGCATAATAATTTGGACCGCGGTGCACAAATAAAGTCAAGTGTAAATCAGGTCCATATGCATGTTTATTCACAGCAGATTGATCAAAGATTGTTCAGTGAAACAATGGCAGTCATAGCTAATGCTAGCGTTAGCATTAGCACATATTTTGCCTTCAGTGTATCTGTTTTTTGGTATCATTTGATGATTCAACAAATATGATGCCCATGGGATTGGGTAAAAGAAATGGGGGGGAAAGTGCTATGCCTGTATACTATACTGGAAAAATTGTAAATTGCAATGATGGCATCGCACCAATAAAAAGTTGATCCAAAAAAAAAAAAAAAGCAGTAGCACATATTTACTAATTTCTGTTTCCTCTTTTCCAGAGCGTCGGCCGCGGCGTGCAGAACGGCAGCGTGTGCCGGGGGGCGGAGCCTCCGAAGGCGGAGCCTCCGAAGGCGGAGCCTCCGAAGGCGAAGGGGTGGGGCCGGTTCAAACAGGCGACGGCGAAGGCGGAGCCGTGGAGACGCGTGGCCAAAGCCGAGTCCATGGAGACGCTGCCGGACCGAGCCAAGTCCCAGGACCACGAGGCGCCGCTGAAGAAAACCGACTCGTGCGACAGCGGCATCACCAAGAGCGACCTGCGGCTGGACGCCGGGGGGGAGGGGCTTAGCGAGGGGCCGGACGGGGGTGCGGCGGGGGCGGAGCAGCAGCAGGCGGTCCACGCCGCCTTCACCGAGCTGAAGCAGGAGATCCGAGACGACATCCGCGCGCTGGACCGGCGCATGGGGGCGCTAGAGAGCCAGCTGGGGGAGCTGCTGCGCCTGCTGCGCTCCAGGAAGTCCAGCGGCTCCTTCTTCGAGGCGTCGCGGCCGCCGTCGCCCGACTCCGACAGCTTTGCATGAAACGTTTCTCCTGCACTTTGCACTTTTCTGTTGATTCACTCGAGTCTCTGTAAAATGTGAAGCTGACGACGCTCCGGCGCCTGCACTGTGAACCTGCACTTCCTCACAGTTTTACCTTTCAGTCTCTGATCTGACTTTTCTGCACACGGTTTTGAGCTTTTTTTCTCATTTGTGCCGTTCTTAGTCAGAACTGAATGTCTAAGTGTTGAGATTGTACCTTTAACTTGTTGAAAACTTATTTTTTAGCAGGTTTTGGTCCTAAACAGTGTTGGGCAGTAAACGGTTCATAAGTAATCCACTAGTGCATTTAGATTATTCATCTTATTCTGCCCCGCCCACTTTTGCCTCAGATCAGGTCTTCCTCTGTCTGGTCCTTTGGCTTTGTGTCCGAGTAGCAGATTTTCTCTTGACGTCTGTAAACCAGCACAAGTTTGGGCCAAAACAAAAAATGTCTCTGTTTGAACAGGAAAGATCAGGTCCCTCAGCTTTAAAGACGTTTCCACAATGAGGCCGTTCCTCGCACTACATTATGGAACCCGATGGAGAACAAGACGTTCTCGACTATGAAAAACGTATTAAACAAATGAAAGTGAGTGAAGAGTGGGCGGAGCCTCCACAGGCTCTGGAGCCAGTTATTGCACTGAAAAGGCTCACAAATGTTGGGCTAATAAAAAAACTAGCGTGGTTAAAAACATTTCCCCTCCCCCAGCGTGGTCACATGGGTCACATGGGTCACATGGGTCACATGGGTCACACGGGTCACATGGGTCACATGGGTCACATGGGTCACACGGGTCACATGGGTCACATGGGTCACATGGGTCACATGGGTCACATGGGTCATAGGGCTGCTCGATTATTGAAAAAATAATAATCACGATTATTTTTGTCATAATTGAAATCACCTTTATTCAATCGATTATTTGTTGCCTTTAAAAAAAAACTTTATTTTATTTATTTATTAATCAAAACACTGATGATATTTTCTGTTTTCTGAACAGTCATAAAAGTACAAATGATTCAAGTTTGCCTCGATTAAGGAGAGGTCTCTGTTTCACACCTGCCCCCTGCTGGCCAGCCCTCACACCTGCCCCCTGCTGGCCAGCCCTCACACCTGCCCCCTGCTGACCAGCCCTCACACCTGCCCCCTGCTGGCCAGCCCTCACACCTGCCCCCTGCTGGCCAGCCCTCACACCTGCCCCCTGCTGGCCAGCCCTCACACCTGCACAGGTAAACTGAGCAGTGCGGCTGATGACATCATCACACAGCGCCGTTTGTTTTTATGTCAGACAAAAGCATGAGCCGTGGCACGAGAAAAGCGAAGGGTAAATAATCCCAGCGCCGTGAAATAACAAATTGAAAAAAAAAAGAAAAAAAAAAAAGAAAATTATAATCTTCTTTTTTGCAATTATGCTAATTTTGTCATCGTTTACTGTTGTAATCTAAATCGTAGTTGAATTTCGATTAATTGCACAGCCTTGATGGGTCATAGTGATTTTTAGAGAAAGAAAAACTCTTTGGAGCCAGACTTTGGAGCCGTTATTGGGACGTTTGAAGTCTCATTAGAATCAATGCTCCCAAGTGTCTCTTGGAGTCGCCCCGGCCACCAGGGGGCGGTATTACAACAACGTCAGCTCCCATCATGAGGACCATAGAGAAGCGCCTTCCTCTCCCATTGGAAGTGACCAAAGAAGCGAGTAGTTTAGGAGTAATCAGTAGTTGGATTACTTTAACTTTACTGCCCCACACTGGCCCTAAAACATCCGCCTTTGCACTGTGAATTTCATTTTTATTGCACATTTTTATTTTTATTTTAGTGAATTTTAGATTTCAAGGCTTCTGCAAAAAAGAAGGGGAAACTTCTGCCATTTTTCCGGAGCGTTATTGGTTCATCTCAGACCGACATGTTTATACTTTCAGAGATTGTTTGTGAAGGAACTCGTGCCGCTCCATCAGCCAATGATTGTCCCGCGCCGTCTGATTGTTCTCAGACCTGGACCTGGACACGGACTCGGTCTTGACTTGAACGTTTCCGAAGCCCTCGTTTGTTCTGCATAATTGTAACTCGCGGTTTCCGGTCTTCCAGCGGTAACGGCAGCGCACGGTCCCATCGGAGACAGATGCAAAATCAGCGTCTTCCGGGAATCAAAGCGGACTTCTACGTCTTCCAGAGAGAGATTTGCCAAAACTGCTCAGTGATCCCGTGGACCCGGATCACAAATATCTTCAGTTTTGGACGGACGAGCGAGAGTCGCAGCTGAACGGACACGTGTTTGGAGGCCTCACTGTTCTGCGGGGGCGGACTGGCCATACGTCCGTTCTGTGCTCTTCCGGCCTTCCAGTCTGGCCCCTCACTTTACCTTACCCTTACCCCCGGGCGTGACCGAGCTTTACCCAAATCTAAAAGCTTAAAAAGAAAGCATCCAAAGACAAAAATGTGCTGGAAAAGCGACAGAAAAGTGAGAAAAACACAACAAAATGTGAGGAAAACGTGACGACAAAGCAATGAAAAAAGCGATGAAAAAAACAAACAAAAACGTGACAAAAAACCCCCCCGAAAAACAAGAGACGAAAAAGCGACAAAAAAGTGACAAAAACACAACAAAATGTGAGGAAAACGTGACGACAAAGCAATGAAAAAAGCGGTGAAAAAAACGACAAAAACATGACAAAAAACAAACAAAAAACAAGAGACGAAAACACAACGAAAAAGTGACAAAAACACAACAAAATGTGACGAAGACATGACAACAAAGCAATGAAAAAAGCGATGAAAAAAACAAACAAAAACGTGACAAAACCCCCCCTCCGAAAAACAAGAGACGAAAACACAACGAAAAAGTGACAAAAAATTGACGACAAACACGCCAAAAATCCACAAAAAAAGGAGTGAAAAAGCAACAAAAACAAATAAAAACAAACAAAAATGGAGCGACGACGTGACAAAAAGTTCCCGTCACTTTTCTAGATTTGAGCTTTCAAATGAGCCGTTACAGTGTTGCTCTCCAGTCAAGAAGCCTTTGGATTTGGGTAAAGCCGAACCGGAGTCCAGGGCTGTTTTTCAGTCCCGGTCCGGCCCCTGCTGTTCCGGCTCCGTCCGGCAGGAAATAAAAGTCTTCAGTTGTTTGGCAATAATGTGGAAGGATCTCTCGTCGTCTGGAAGCGGGACTCGGTCGTTTGTTTGCCCTGGTTTCTCCAGAGCGCCCCCTATAGGTCAGAGTGAGGACCTTCAACTCAAATCCCTAGCGGAGTCCTCCCCGCCTAACCCAGTGTAACATTACTGTAAACCAGGCTGTACAGTTGTTTAAAACGTGTGTAAAGAGAAACACTTTCTACACTGTAAATTCCAACTCATTGCGTTTACTTGGAATAAGCTGTAAACCCGATGCTTAATTATTAAGCCCAAAGTTAAAGGGATAGTTCAGGATTTCTGACATAGGGCCTCTTTTCCTCGTTATCCAGAGTGTTGCTGATTTCTGGAGATATTTTGTAATTCATGCAGTTCTTATATCTGAAGAGTTTCGTGGCGCTAGGCTAGTGCTAGGCTAGTGCATGTCTATGGTATCAGCTAGCCTGCATTAAAAACAGTGTGACCCGCTCCACAGAGCACCTGAATCACTGATAACACCAGACTAACCATAAACATGTCTGTGTCCATAGAATCATTTGAACCATTTTGCATTAAAAATAACTTATATCAGGGGTCGGAAGGTTTGTTCGGTGGAGCCGGGTTTCTTCATCGTCAAAAGACCAAGGCTGAACTCTCCAATTGAAGCAATTGAAGTAAAGCATCACTTTCTACATATGCCAGTGTTGTAGATCATATACACTGGAAAAATGTCCATCGTAAATGAGATAAATGACTTAAATTCGCTTGAATAAAGGTTTTTGAACTAATCTAAGATCAGATAAAAACACTAATGCCAATTGAACAAATAGAAATCCCACTGGAAATCAAACAAATTAACTTTTACTGTAAAAAAATATATATTTATTTTTCACTTGAAATTATACAAATAATCTGAATTAAGAAAAAACGTGCGCTTGTTCCATTGGCAAGAATAGGTTTTATCTGCTTCAAGACCAGACCAAATCCACTCAATCTTTAGATTTAATGCCTTAATTCAAGTATTCTTAGAGCATTCTTTTAGGATTATGGCCTAAAAGGTGCTCTGCTAAGACATTTTAAGGAATTTACAGTATTTTTAACATTTCTAGAGCACTTTAACAGGCATTTGAGCTCTGATTTGGGTCATAGTATTTCTCAAAATCAACTCGAGGGCCAGAGTCTGGGCCGGTTTTGGCCCCCGGGCCTGACGTTGTCTACCCCTGCCTTATATTATAGCATCAGCTTCGTGGTTGTAAAAGCTACGCAGCGGCGGAGTGATCTGCTAGAAAATAGTCCCTCAAAATGTCACACTGTTTTTAATGCAGGCTAGCTGATACCATAGACATGCACTAGCCTAGCGCCACGAAACTCTTAAAATATAAGAACTGCATGAACTACAAAAAACAATGTCTCCATAAATCAGCAACACTCTGGATAACGAGGAAATGAGGCCCTATGTCAAAAATCCTGAAGTATCCCTTTAAGAGATGATGAAGCCGTTCTCTTTTGGATTCAAAACAGTTCAGAGGAATCTGATTGGCTCATTCTGCACATGTGACCTTTTACCTGAACCAATCACAGGCAACATGAGTCATAGCTTAGTTTTGTCAGTTCCCGTTACAGGGGGGCAGTGGAGGACACGGGGGGGACCGAGTTCCGCTCTGCAGACGGCGAACACTGTGACTCGGCTGAGAGAGTCGCCTGGACCGGGCTGTGGGCGGCTCCACTGTGACTCGGTCGAGAGAGTCGCCTGGACCGGGCTGTGGGCGGCTCCACTGTGACTCGGTTGAGAGAGTCGCCTGGACCGGGCTGTGGGCGGCTCCACTGTGACTCGGTTGAGAGAGTCGCCTGGACCGGGCTGTGGGCGGCTCCACTGTGACTCGGTTGAGAGAGTCGCCTGGACCGGGCTGTGGGCGGCTCCACTGTGACTCGGCTGAGAGAGTCGCCTGGACCGGGCTGTGGGCGGCTCCACTGTGACTCGGTTGAGAGAGTCGCCTGGACCGGGCTGTGGGCGGCTCCACTGTGACTCGGCTGAGAGAGTCGCCTGGACCGGGCTGTGGGCGGCTCCACTGTGACTCGGCTGAGAGAGTCGCCTGGACCGGGCTGTGGGCGGCTCCACTGTGACTCGGTTGAGAGAGTCGCCTGGACCGGGCTGTGGGCGGCTCCACTGTGACTCGGCTGAGAGAGTCGCCTGGACCGGGCTGTGGGCGGCTCCACTGTGACTCGGCTGAGAGAGTCGCCTGGACCGGGCTGTGGGCGGCTCCACTGTGACTCGGTTGAGAGAGTCGCCTGGACCGGGCTGTGGGCGGCTCCACTGTGACTCGGTTGAGAGAGTCGCCTGGACCGGGCTGTGGGCGGCTCCACTGTGACTCGGCTGAGAGAGTCGCCTGGACCGGGCTGTGGGCGGCTCCACTGTGACTCGGCTGAGAGAGTCGCCTGGACCGGGCTGTGGGCGGCTCCACTGTGACTCGGCTGAGAGAGTCGCCTGGACCGGGCTGTGGGCGGCTCCACTGTGACTCGGCTGAGAGAGTCGCCTGGACCGGGCTGTGGGCGGCTCCACTGTGACTCGGTCGAGAGAGTCGCCTGGACCGGGCTGTGGGAGGCTCCACTGTGACTCGGTTGAGAGAGTCGCCTGGACCGGGCTGTGGGCGGCTCCACTGTGACGAGCCCCGTGTTTCGTGTTCGTGTCCAACACTAATACTGTATTTATGGATATGCAAACGCTACCGCCCCGTGTAATAACAAAGAACCCAGCCGCCCCGGGACAGGGCTCAGAGCGTCGCCGCGGCAACCACCACACGGCTCCAGACCATAACAGGGAGTAACAAAGTACCGTAGGGATCTGCACTTGACCTGAGGGAGTTTATGTCGAGAACCTGCTGCTGTTAACTCAATGTTTTTCTAAAAGCCCCGAAGTGAAAAGTACAAAGTCGGCAGCAGATTTTCACCGACTTTGGATTTTCTACGTTAAATATAAGAATTTAAGTCAAGTTTCAGATATTAAACCTCTTAACTCCCGCCTGAACCGAGAGGATCTTTTTCCTCACGTCATCATTTTTTTGTTGGGTATTCAACTCATTTTTGAAAAATTATTTTTTTAATAATTTTTTTCACATTTTTGTCATTTTTGGGTCATATTTTTTGTAATTTTTTGTCAAATTTTTATCATATTTTTCGTCATTTTTTTGTCACATTTTTGTCATTTTTTTAATAAATTTTTTGTCATTTTCTGTCATTTTTTTCATCCATTAATTGTCAAATTTTTGTCACATTTTTGTCATTTTTTTGTCACATTTTTATCACATTTTTGTCACATTTTTTGTCTTTTTTTGTCACATTTTTGTCATTTTTTGTCACATTTTTGTCATTTTTTTGTCAAATCTTTATCATATTTTTTGTCATTTTTTTGTCATTTTTTAATCATTTTTTTGTCATTTTTTGGTCATTTTTTGGTCATTTTTTGGTCACATTTTTGCCACTTTTTCTTTTTTGTCAATGTTTTCTCACTTTTTTGTCACATTTCCATCATTGTTTTCGTCTCAGTTCAGTCACTATTTTCTCACCTTGTTTCCTGAAGCTTTTGGACTGGGGTAAAGCCAAACTGGAGAAAAAGTGCTCGGTTCAGGTGGGACGTAAGGGGTTAATGCCATTTTAATCGGGGCCGGTTTTATCGGCCAATGGACCAGAGCCACACGAGCGTCATGTGACTGAGTGGATCCTCCGGAGCCGCTGCTCTTCCTCTCGTTTTTTCCCCCATGAGTTTTAACCTCCGTCTTGACCAAGTAACTCATCACTGTAGGTTGTTTTGAAGCTAACGGCTAACGCTACATCAAAAGTAAAATAGTGGCAACATTTTGAAGGAGCCTCTCAAAGATAAAGGGCCTGTCTTTTGAATTAATATTTTTCAGTTGTTTCATTTACGTTGGAACCAGGGATAGGTCTTGCCACCCCACTCAGCCAGGCTTTGTCCTCGTCTGGAACTGTCTAAAGTCCAATGTCGTCATTAACCTGGCACTTTATAAATGCATTGTTTCAAGGACTAGTTATAATCCAGATCTTCAAAGCCTGATTCCTTTAAGGGGGGGGGAGTATTATGCTTTTTTCAGTCCCATAGCACCAGTCTATATCACACTATAAAGATGACAAACCTTCTGTTGGTCTGTAAATGCAGTAAATTAGAATAACTGCCTTGTATAAAATGTCTCTCTCAAAATGGCTGTAGTGAATGTCTTGAAATAGGCCTCTGTCTCTTTAAGAACCTCTGAGCCTTTCGGACACGCCCCCTCCACACCCTATCTGTGGCATCAGTGGGGAGGGGGTTCTGCTGAGGAGCAGTGGTTGGTTACTCGGCTGGTGAGGCGTCTCCAGGAGGTGGGGGCGTTCCTAGGAGGACTCAGGCAAACCTATCCCTAAAATGGCCGCCATCAGAGTTTTTACAGATTACTCAAAAATACGTGAATGTGCCAAAGCAACACTTCAGGCACGTTTTTAATGAGGGAATGACAGAATAACATGATGGAAAGCTTGAAAAAGTCCATTTTGCATAATACCCCCCCTTTAATAGCTGTTTTGGTCTGTAGAACCAATGTGACGTCTCACACCTGCTCCAGAAGCTGCTTGGTGCTCACAGAGGCTCACTCAGGTTATTATATTTACTGACAGGACAAAGAATTACAACAACTTTATAGCTAATTATTATACGGCTCTTCACAATGCAAGTGAACGCTCCGTTGACTTGAATGGGATTTCACAAAGTTCGCCCTGTCAGGACTTATTTTCCCGATAAAGACCAGCGTTCTAGACATTATCCCTTACATTAGGAGCACAGTGCTGACATCTGTATCATTTTGGAAGATTCAGCTGCAGCTAAACGGAAAAAAAATGCCTTTCAATCAAGCAAAAGCTGCAAACCCCGCTATAAACGTCCCACAGTGTAATCGAGCACGTGGTGATTTCCCAAAGAGACGTGTGAGTCTGCAGGAGGAAGAGTCTGCTTAAACCCCAGAGCGTGATCGTCTTATCGCTCCGTCCCAGAGCGAGGCCACAATAATGCCGCGAGGCGCAGATGGCGGAGGCGGAGATGATTATCGCTCAGACGTTTCCATCACAGAGCGGTTCATCTGTATGTTAAACAGAGCAGAGGTCAGAGCGGAGCAGGACGCTGCTCAAACAACCACGGGATGGAGAAGACTGGGACCCGATAATAGTTCTGGAAGTCACTGCACGACGTGAGGACGAGCAGCCTCTGGCTCTACCTCTGGGCTCTGGGCTCTGGGCTCTGGCTCTGGCTCGGGCTCGGGCTCGGGCTCTGGCTCGGGCTCGGGCTCTGGGCTCTGGGCTCTGGCTCTGGCTCGGGCTCGGGCTCGGGCTCGGGCTCGGGCTCGGGCTCTGGGCTCTGGGCTCTGGCTCTGGCTCGGGCTCTGGCTCTGGCTCTGGCTCGGGCTCGGGCTCTGGCTCGGGCTCTGGGCTCTGGGCTCTGGCTCTGCCTCTGCCTCTGGGCTCGGACTGTGACTCTGGCTCTGACTCTGTCGCTGCTGCAAAAGAGGATCAGTTCAAACGACCACTGGTGCAGCTGAGAGTCCTATTGTGGTAACTATGGTAACAGACTGTATCTATGGTTAAGTCCAGCGTCTTCTCTCAGCACAGATGAACTGAGGTCACATGACTGTCTCATGAACTGGAAACAATGGGCCTCATGAACATCTTAAGAAGGTCCACTGTTAGAAAACACGCCCTTCACTCCTGTATCCGAGGTGAGCGGGACATTTGAAAGTGCCGTGTGCAAAACCAAAACCAATAACAAAGACAAAAGAACTTTAACTCACCCACAGGCACCGTCCTCCTGGTGCTGCTCGAGCGCCCACTCAGATCTGTGAGGTGAATCTGGACTCAGTATAAAAGGATTCGACGTCTCTCCTCACAGGCCAGTGCATCTCCACTGAACGAGGAGAGCATCGAGATCGAAGCCAACAAATGCATTTAGTCCTATTTTTAATAGTGTTGCTCCAAATCACTTTTTTCCGTGTGATCCTTTATGGCCGCCCTGTCTCCTCCTGCACAGCCTGCTCCTTAAAAGGGTACAAAGGCGGCCCACTGAAAAAGCTTCCACTATTTCAGGCTGATAAACAACAACCAGAGTGGTTGGAGTGGTAGAAAAAATAAACCTCTTGTGAGGTTCTAAGGAGGTCTGAAGTCCCATTAGAATCTTGTTTATCAAGTGTCTTTTGGAGTCGCCCCGGCCACCAGGGGGCGGTATTACAGCTAAATGAGGACCATAGAGAAGCACGTTCCTCTCCCATTGGCCAAAACCTTCAGCACATGGCTCATTCTGCAGATTAGCAAAGCTGTGTCTTATGTGTTTGATTCTACTGTTTATTATGGGATGAATGTATTTCAGGCAGAGGCGTCTCACGAGGACCTCACACAGTCCCTGACATTTCAACATAAAGAAAGATCCAGTTTAGCCTGAAAGAGAGGGAGGAGGGACAGCCTGGGCCTGGAGCCGTGCCGTGGTCCTCAGTGGGGAGTTTTCTTTGGGGGGGGGCTGGGTTCACTCTGAAGCACTTTTCTGTCGGTGTTAAATGTCCGTCTTTGTCCAAACGTTGCATGAGTTAAAGGAGAGGTCGTGTTAATAATAAAGCGCTGGTATAACTGTCATTTCCCCGTCGCTGTTGGAGACGCCCCAAACTCCATGATCCTCCCCCCCCCATTCCCCCCCAGCTCCCAATAAACGCTTTTTTTACTTTCTACTTCCTGTTTGTGCTGTTTACTTTCACTGAGGCGTGACCACAGGGGACGAGGAGGAGGGGCTTAGAGGAGGGAGGAGGGGCTTTGAGGAGGTGGGGCTTTGAGGAGGGAGGAGGAGGGGCTTTGAGGAGGGAGGAGGAGGAGTGGCTTTGAGGAGGGAGGAGGGGCTTTGAGGAGGGAGGAGGGGCTTTGAGGAGGGAATAACGGCTCACCTCAGTGTTCTGGCTGATCTAAAAGAGCCGGTTTTCTGTCCACATGTATCATTTAGGCTCATGTATGACGAGGACTCCTTATTCCTTCAAGCCGGCAAACTGAGACCCCCCAGTTAGTCGGACGCAGAACACCCACACCCACTGGACTGTACTCGTTATTTATGCACATTTCCACCATTTGACGCTTGAGGGAACGCATCACATTTTACATTCTGAAGGATTTCCACTTCAGGCGATGTTTCAGCTGAAAATCCTCAACATTTCCTTCACTTGAGAAGTGCCCCCCACACGACCTCTGCTGTCTCTCCCTCCACCCCCTCACTTCCCGCTCTTTCTCCTCTCTCTTTTTGTCTCTCCTCTGCCTTTCTGTCTACCCCCTTTTCCCTCTCTCTCCTTCTCTCTCATCTCCTCTCCATTTCTTCTGCCTTCCTGTCCTCCCTCCTCCTGCTCTCTCTTTATCTCTTTCTCTCCCTCTCCTCACTCTTTCTCCCTCTCTCTTCCCCTTTCTCTCCCACTACTCCTCCCTTCTTCCTTTTCCCTCCTCCTTTTCTCCCTCCCTCCTCCTCCCTCCTCTTTCTTCTCTCCCTCCTCCTCCTTTTCTCCCTCCCTCCTCCTCCCTCTCTCCTTCTCTCCCTCCTTCTCTCCCTCCTTCTCTCCCTCCCTCTCTCCTTCTCTCCCTCCCTCCTCCTTCCCTCCCTCCTCCTTCCCTCCCTCCTCCTTCTCTCCTCTCCCTCCCTCCTCTTTGCCTCCCTCCTTCTCTCCCTCCTCCCTCCCTCCTCCTTCTCTCCCTCCTCCTTCTCTCCCTCCTCCTCCTTTTCTCCCTCCCTCCTCCTCCCTCCTCTTCCTTCTCTCCCTCCTCCTTCCCTCCCTCCCTCCTCTCTCCCTCCTCCTCTCTCTCCCTCCCTCCTCCTTCCCTCCCTCTCTCCCTCCTCCTTCTCTCCCTCCCTCCCTCCTCCTTCTCTCCTCTCCCTCCCTCCTCTTTGCCTCCCTCCTTCTCTCCCTCCTCCCTCCCTCCCTCCTCCTCCTTCTCTCCCTCCCTCTCTCCCTCCTCCTTCTCTCCCTCCCTCCCTCTTCCTTCTCTCCCTCTTCCTTCTCTCCCTCTTCCTTCTCTCCCTCCCTCCCTCTTCCTTCTCTCCCTCTTCCTTCTCTCCCTCCCTCCCTCTTCCCTCTCTCCCTCCCTCCTTCTCTCTCTCCCTCCTCCCTCCCTCTCTCCCTCCTCCTCTCCCTCCCTCCCCCTCCTTCTCTCCCTCCTCCTTCTCTCCCTCCCTCCTGTAAATACCGCTGCTTGTTGTTTATCAGACTGTGGTATTGACACAAACTAAACGCTCCATCGATTCCGCCTCCCCCGAGGAAAGACCTGAACTTCTCTCTCCCCCTCTTTCTTTCTCTCCTCCCCCTCTCTCTCCTCTTCTCTCTGCATTGCGGCGCCTCCTCTCTGCGCTCTCTGACCCCACAGCGCCCTCTGCTGGAGCTGGTCCGCTCTCACAGCGTCTCTGAACAAACTACAGAGTCAAGAAAAATCCAAACCTCCGACTCAGAGCAAACTCCAGTCAATGCAAACACTTTTATGAGTTCATTTGTTTTATTGAAGAAAAGAGGACATTTTCCCAGTAAATAATGTAAATATTTATGTGTTTGTTAAACTCTTAACTCCCGCCTGAACCGAGAGGATCTTTTTCCTCACGTCGTCAGATTATTTTTCCATCATTTTTTATGTTGGGTATTCAACTCATGTAACTTTTTTGTCATTTTTTTGGTCATTTTTTCGTCCATTTTTTATCATATTTTTTGTCACATTTTTTTTTTTTTTTTGTCACATTTTTATCACATTTGTGTAATTTTCTTGTCATTTTTTGTCACCTTTTTCTTTTTTTTGTACTTTTTTTTAAATCAAATTTTGGTCATTTTTTGTCACATTTTTGCCATTTTTTTCATAAATTTTTTGTCACATTTTGTTTATTTTTTCGTAAATTTTTTATCTAATTTTTTTCATTTTTTTGTCAAATTTTTATCACATTTTTGTCATATTTTCGTCACATTTTGTCACATTTTGTCACATTTTTGTCTTTTTCGTTGACTTTTTTCGTCCATTTTTTGTCACATTTTTTGGTCACATTTTTGTCTTTTTTTTTGTCATTTTTTGTCAATTTTTTTGTCAAATTTTTGTCAGTTTTTGTCACATTTTTTTTATTTTTTCGTCAATTTTTTTTTATCAAATTTTTGTCATTTTTTTGTCCAATTTTTATCAATTTTTTCACATTTTTGTCATTTTTTGTCAATTTTTTTGTCAATTTCTTGTGACATTTTTGTGAAATTTTTGCCACTTTTTCATCAATCTTTTCATCACTTTTTTGTCACATTTCCATCATTGTTTCTGTCTCAGTTTTGTTGCTATTTCCACAGCTTTTTTCCAGAAGCTTTTGGATTGGGGTAAAGCCAAACTGGAGAAAATGTGCTCGGTTCAGGCGGGAGTTAAGGCGTTCATAAAAGACAAGTCATTACACATGAAACTGTAAAATAAATCTTAATGTACTTGAAATAACTTAATCAAAGGTTATTTCTATAAATCTATAAATGTCCAAACCCAGATGTTCCTCATCAGTTTTATTCCATCCTGAACAGTGATGCAAATATAACGTTACATTTGTGTCGATCAGTGATTATTCAGTAATAAATGTGTCTCTGCACAAAAACAAGATCAAAGTATAAAGTTCAAAACTGAGACGATCAGAGTCAGAGACGACGAGTTCTTCCTGAGAGACTGAAGGCGTCACTGGTCACTGAGGTCAGTCTCCTCCAGGTCCTTCTCCACAGCGGAGATGATCAGAGGAGCTGAGTTTGTTCCTCTGTCATTGGGACAGGGACTGAAATAAGGAAAGAGTTTCTCCTTGAAGCTGCAGTCGGTGAAGGAGTAGAGGAGATCTGCAGAATCTACGTCATAAAAGGAGACCAGACCTGCTCCATAGTCCACAAACACCCCGACCTTCTGAGGAGGCCTCTGTGGGGACAGGGGGACAGAAGGACCAGCAAGAGCTTTGTATTCATCTCTGTTTCTCAACCAAATGGTCCAGAATCCGTCCTCTGGGCTCAGATCAATATATCCCTTCCTGTTCACAGACTCTTGGGCGACTCCTAAAGTCCACATAGTTTTCCCTTTGACCTGAACCTCAAAGTAGAACCTGCCTGAAGAGAAACTCTGTTTTCCTAGAACTATAGCATGATATGTAAACCTCTGAGGAGAGTCTGGGAGCTTCTTCTTCACATCACTGTGATGAACCTGTTTGAGATCTTCAGACAGAACCAGACGAGGATGAGCAGAGTCTGGGTCCAGAGTGACGTCCACAGCAAACGTCTGAACTCTCCTCAGCTCTAAGGTTGAAGTCAGGTGTTTGATCTTCTGTGAGAGACTCGTCTCCAGCTCAGACAGAGCTCGGGCCGCACTGCCCTCACACGTCTGCGGCTCAAAGCTCACGCTGCTCCAGTCCTTCAGGCCAGCAGGGGGCAGTGCAGGGCAGCGCTGTAGAAAGTGGAGGGGGTCTGTAGAGAGTGAGAGCTGCTGGGCCTCAGTGCTGCTCTTCTCCAGCTCACACATCTCCTGCTGCAGCAGTTGGATCAAGGCCTGAGCGCGCTCCTTATGTTTAGAAAGACTTTGTTCCAGGACTTTGGTGTGATGGTCCAAACATCTCTGCACAGACTCCATGATGTCACTGAAGACCTTCACCATCTGCTGTGTCTCTCTCTGAGCCTCTCTCTCACTGAGCTCCAGGGCAGCTGTGATCTCCTGGACCTTCAGCCTCCTCTGCTCCACCAGACGCTGGTTCTCGGCCACAGTCTGCTGCAGAGAGACCTTCTCCTGCTCAAATGCCTCCTCCAGAGACAACAGCTCATGGTTCTTGTGCTCCCGAAAGGCACACATGGTACAGACGCAGCCCTGATCAGTGTTACAGAACAGCTCTAGGGGGCGCTGGTGTGTGGGACACATCCTGTCCTCCAGGTCGTCCACAGGCTCCATCAGCTGGTGTGTCTTCAGCCCAGACACTGTCAGATGAGGCTGGAGGTGGCTCTCACAGAACGAGGACAGACAGACCAGGCAGGACTTCACCGCCTTCAGTTTGGGCTCAGAGCAGACGTCACACTGGACTTCACTGAAGAAGGACATGTCCTCCATAGATCTGCTCCTCTTCTCCAGTTTGAGCTGTGAGATCATCTCAGAGAGTAAGGTGTTGACGCAGAGCTCAGGTCTGATGGAGAAGCTCTTGTTACACAGTGGACATTTACAGACGGCTTTAGTGTCCCAGGTCTGAGAGATGCAGCGTTTGCAGAAGTTGTGTCCACATGGAGTGGAGACGGGCTCAGAGAACACCTCCAGACAGATGGAGCACAGGAACTGCTCCTCAGAGCTGCTCTGTGTGGAAGACGCCATTTCTGAAAAACATTTGGGACAAGTTTAAACTTCTCCTGTTCATGTCATTGTTCTACATTTACATCTGCTTCAAGAGGAACAAGTGAAGAAAAAAGAGTGGAAGAAACGAGCAAAGTTCTTGACAGTGAAGGAGAAATAAACGCTGATGTTTTCATCAAACATCTCCGCTCTAGTGAAGACCTGAACCTCTAACATGGAGAGACGCTCGATGCGTCTCCAGCTGGATCACAGTGGAGGGGCCTTTCTGTGTGGAGTTTGCATGTTCTCCCCGTGTCTGCGTGAGGGATAATGCACTCGAGGTGTCCATCATCAGAAACAACTGGACGATGCGGAGGCGGAGTCCAGTTATTCAGATAACGGTTCTGTCCCAAAGCTCTGGGATCCACTGTGGCCCCAGGGCAGCTGCCTGGGCCCCCTCCTTTTCTCAGGTACACAAATGATCTCCCGTGTGGACTGGATAAGTGGTCAGTTGTTTTGTACAGACGACTCTACTATGTATTATTCTAATCCTAATGTAAAGGGAATATCAAAGCTTCTGGAAAAGGAGTCGGGGCCGTTCTTCAATGGGTCAAAAACAACAACATGATTCTAAACGTCTCCAAAACTAGATGTGGCTTATTGGGAGTAAACACAAACTAAATAGTAAAACTCAGCTCATACTGAGAAGTGAGAGCTCCATGTTGGAACACGTGCTGAAACACATGGATCACCATCGATCCTCACGTGGATCATGTGATCAGGAAAATGCTTGATAATGTAAAGTGCTCATGTTCAGACCTGTGTAAACCTGCTGACAGCACCGTGGCCGTGGGTTTGCGTGGGGGCCATGGGGACATGTTGTGACACATTGTGTGATCTTTCACTCAGATGTGTTTCTTTAGGCTTGGGGAGGACATCGGCATCACAACACTTTGTTTCGGAGCCTTATTTATGGAGCCTCATCACGTGAGCCGCATTTACGCCATTTACACGCCATGTTTCTCATTTATTTATGCGGATGCTTCACTCAAACTCTCTGCAGAACTTCTTTGATTCACAGGTTCAGTGGGAGAGAAGCTTCTGCTCCATGTTCTCTGAGCGCTTTTAGTGGTTTTGTTTTTCAGGTCCAAAAACAAAACAACTAAAACAAAGAGTCAAATTAATCTGTCTAAGTGACGATGTTTGACGAGTCTGGAGGAATAATCTTTATATTTAAATAAATAAAAAAGTATAATATCTATTTTTTTGGGAGGGCGGGGATAAAGTGTCCTCACCAATAGTAACACCAAACCTACACCCTTGGACACAACTGTCACTGCAGCAGTAAATGATAGGATATAGTGAGTCCATGTTAAAGGAATAGGCCACCGTTTTTACTTACTGAGATATGTTCTTACCTCACTTTAGACGTGTTAATATATCCCCGTCTGGTCTTTGTCCGTGCGCTCACACATACGCAGCCTCTCCCACATGTCACATAGCTCCGAAAAAGCTCACGATAGAAGCTGCCAAGCTCTTCCACGTGTTCCCTATTTAAATAAAGTTACGTGAAGTGTTTTCATGCGAAGTATATTTACACAGAAATGTAGCATGTGGATTTTATAAGCAAATAAAAAGGGGGACTATATTTTGAGGCGTAATGATACAGGAGCACAGCGTCCGCGCAGTAACTCCTAAAGACTCCCCCCGCTCACTTCCGTCAACAGAAGCTGCGTGACTTGTACAGAGCCTTTTACAACAAGCAGAAAATATATTTTCGTAAAGTGCTCGCGCATTCCTACCTCATGGTCGAGGGCCTGAGTCCTGTGTCGTCGTCCGGGGTGAGTTGGAAATCTGTGAAACATTACTACACTATATACTATACTATATATATATTATCACAGCCCGGCACGATGCACGTAAAAGGCATTGTTCACAAGTTATCCACGCTTCTTCAACTGTTCTCTGCGAGCTCTCTACAAGTCACGCAGCTTCTATTGACGGAAGTGAGCGGGAAAGTCTTTAGGAGTTACTGCGCCGACGCTGTGCTCCTCGTATCATTACGCCTCACAATAGGCTGTATGCACAGTTTCCCCACGTGACGTCTTCCTGGACAGTCAGCCAGACGCAGCACTTCCTGTCGCTGGTCGTTTACATTCACAATTAGCAGGTTCCCACACAAAAATAGCGATAGCTCAGGATCTGGTTAAGGACAACGAGTTACTAATGGACAGTCACAGCAACGTATTACAAACATCATGTTCGCTGTGAATCCAGCACCCAAAGGAAATGCCAGCTGTCGTAAGGTAGGAGCTTTTATCTTAGAGCTAAAGGCTAGTGTTAAAAAATGATAATAAAACATGTAAACAAGTAAATATTATTTAAACTACTAACAGGACGATTCTTTTTTGCGCAGGCTCGTTCAAAACTTTGCGCTAGTTTTATTTTTTATTTTGTTAGCCGCGTTAGCCTCAAGACAAAAACATCCACCGTTATGAACACGGAGGTTTCCTCCAGTGAAGTCTTTACGTCTCACGTAATATTTTTTAACCTGCTCCAGTCACATCTTAACTTTTACTCGCTGTCCTTTACCAAATCTTAAAGGGACTATAAGGAGTTTAAAAATGTTAAAATTAAGTATTTTCCTCCCCCTACATGTTCCAGCCATGTCCTGATGTGTAGAATGAGCTCAGACCTGTTCACCACAACTGCCTCTAAAATCCTGTACTGTCACTCAAAAATGTGTCACTTCGGCCCGAATTGCCGTCATGCACGAGCTTAATATAGAAGGTGCAGTTACACATATGGCCTGAGGTGGCAGTAGTGAGTATAAAATGGCGAACTTGCTTCCAGCCCCTTTAAGCAATTGCTTCATTTCTGTGGGACCTGCTAATTTTTAATGGGAAGAGATAACAAACAGGAAGTACAGCGTCTGGCTGACTGTCCAGGCGGAAATCACGTGGGGTCACTGTGCATATAGCCCATATAGTCCCCCTTTTTATCTGCTTATAAAATTGACATGTTACATTTCTGTGTAAATATACTTCGCATGAAAACACTTCACGTAACTTTATTTAAATAGGGAACACGTGGAAGAGCTTGGTAGCTTCTATCGTGAGCTTTTTTGGAGCTATATGACATGTGGGAGAGGCTGCGTATGTGCTCCGTTTGCCTGACAGAGCGCACGGACAAAGACCAGACAGGGATATATTAACTCGGCTAAGGTTAGGTAAGAACATATCTCGGTATGTAAAAACGGTGGCCTATTCCTTTAACTGTGTCCCTAAAACAGGCGTGTCTCGGCCCTGGGGCTTCACTGCTGTGTAGTACATAATGACCAAGTCAGTATGTTATAAAATGAGCTGTGCATATTTTAAGCAGCTAAATATGTTATGGGGAAAAGTTTATGAAATAATGTGTCGTTTTGGACTTAACGACTTAAAGGTCTTATTTGAATGCATTTAACCAGGTCTTGGTGTGTTGGACAATGTGGAAAATTTGGCTCATCAGTTCGAAAGTTCAGCTCCCTGCTGTAACAATGTTCCATTCAATATTTGGCCGTGGGCCATGTATGTGATATGTATGAAACGCATTGTACACATACATAGTAAACATGGGGTCACATAGAAATGGACCATGACCAATAATTGAATGGAAGAGAGCAAGCAATAACGCGGGGGGCCTCCTCTCACAGGACTCGAACTGTATAGACAACAATTGAACTTGTGTTTTACTCCAGACTCGTGACCATGACTCTGGAATAAGGAGGAGGGGATAATGTAAACGTATATAAGGAGATGTTTTCCGTTGAACGAGAGGTCTTTTGGGCACCCTCGAGAGAAGGTTGTACTTGCTGCGTGTTCTACTGCATTTTAATTTCTTTATTAAAAATCCGCAAAACGCAGTACCTGTCCTCGAGTTTCAATTTTTAGTTCGGGTCCACTTCTGGCTTAGCATCTTTAGGAATATTGACCTTGTATGCCATTCTCCCACACGAGGACGCATAGTTAAGGCCAATATTCAGTAATAAGTTCTGTTTTCTTCAAACCTGAGAGGGCCACTCTGGGAACAGAGTGAGTATTCTTGCTACATGGTATATCCCGTGGGTGGAGGGAATAACCTTAACTTGTACTGCGGAGAAACTGTGTTTTTATCTGAGTCGTAAGTTTGAATTTCACATTCATAGAGGCGAGATGCAACTACAGTTAAAAATACGCTAGATGAACGAGAATAGCAAAGTCCGTATAAGTTATATGGAAGCCCATATTAGGGTAGAATTGTTGATTGATGAAAGCTTGAAGGAACTCAAAGTGACTGTAGTATAAAATAAAGAAGACTTTGAACTCTCTCAATAGATACGGGAAGTATAAGCAGAGGGTGCGTGTCGGGCTTCTGTCGTCAGCGGGAGGAGAGACGCCCCTTCCTGACGTCAGGCCGCCTTTAAGAGCCTGAGGTTGTGATTTACTTAATGCAATAGTACTTGTGTTAGTGTAGGTAATCGCAATTGCAGAATAGCTGTCCCTCCTCTTTTGTCTGGGACAGACTTTAGAACAGCTCCATTTGATCCAGCCTTTGATTCAAATCTGTGTGTCCTGCTCTGAAAGTCACACTTCAGATGAAAGTCTGCTCAGAATGTGCTTTACACACGACTATATCACTCTCACATATAGTTCACACTGTAAACTATGTTTACATGTTAAAGTACTTTCATGGATAATAATACGATGGCAGAGATCACACAGATCTGACCAGTGGCTTCATGTTCAGGTAAACACTTGTTCTCAGGACATTAGAGGATTCTATTATGGTATTTTTGATCATTTATTAAGGAAATCATCAGACTGAAGGACATTCTAACTCTTTACACCTGTGTAAACATTTGCTTCACTAAAGTAACACAAATGTACAGCAGGTTTAGTCCGGACGACTTCCATCTGGAGGATTCCTTTAAACTGACTTTCACATTACATAAGCACTTCTGTTGTTGTTTCTACATTATTTTCTCTGATTCCAAACATAGTGGAGTGAGTTTGACTCTCACACAAACACAAACAGCCCCAGTGTAATAAGTCACTAAACCTCCTCAGATCCTGTGATAAGAGTTTTGTGTGACTGTTGTTCCAGGCCGTGTGCTGCAGAGGAACAGACTCACAAACTGCTGAGTCGTGTTTAGAAACAAGTTGAAACAGATGAAAGCTCAGGAATCAGGCCGTGATACAGAGTTTATACAAAGAAGTGTAGAAGAGTTCTTACCAGAGAGTCCTGAGGTGCAGACGGAGGAAACACTGAAGTGAACACAGCTCTGAAGGAAATGGAACTTCCTGATCTTTAGAGTCATGTGACTCAGAGAGGACGGACCAGTTCTAAACCAGGAAGTGTCGAGGTGAGACTGGCATCAACAAACAGCTCCATAAAGTCAGGGATTAGTGATGAGCAGATTTTGTTCTGTATTGGCGGTGAAATAGTTTATTTAATGGAAAACTATAAACAACCTTGTAGTTTGGGAAATCCTCTCACATCCAGACAGAAAGTGTTAAATCAAAAACTTCAGGAAACTGGAATGGTTGATATATTGAACCCAGTCGACAAAAACGTGGATTCTTGTGTGGTCGTTGTGGATGAGGTTCTTTATTTCCTCCGATGGTAAAACTGCTCATTCTTTTTAGTAAAAAGCCTCCAGTTCCTGTAAATTCCTGGACTGTCTTCATGTGTAGCGTGAGCGGTGGTAGAACAATGAAATTCCAACAACGCCACCCAGGGTTCTGGCCCTGGGACCAGACTGGTTCTGTTTTACTTATAGTTTCTGTGGGAGGCCGCGCTCGGTCAGGACAATAAAGGGCTGGATTTGTATTACAAAGAATATTTATTTAGTAAATACAACATTTAAAATAGGCCAAGTGTTGTTTTTCTTTAAAATAACAGTTTCAACTCACACAGTGCAGCTTTAAACAGTTTCAACTCACACAGTGCAGCTTTAAACAGTTTCAACTCACACAGTGCAGCTTTAAACAGTTTCAACTCACACAGTGCAGCTTTAAACAGTTTCAACTCACACAGTGCAGCTTTAAACAGTTTCAACTCACACAGTGCAGCTTTAAACAGTTTCAACTTATACAGTGCAGCTTTAAACAGTTTCAACTTATACAGTGCAGCTTTAAACAGTTTAAACTTACACAGTGCAGCTTTAAACAGTTTCAACTCACACAGTGCAGCTTTAAACAGGCGAGGGCGGCACCTTTGAATCAGCAATTAAATCAATGGGGAAAATAAGCAATAGTTACAGCAGAAACAAAAGGCAAAGCAACAAATCAAACCATGCAATAACAAACCAAACCAAGCAAAAATAAATCAAACACATGAAAAGAAAATGAGCAAATGAACTGGACATGCAAAGCAAACAAACTGGCAAAATATTCAGGGTGGGTTTGCCTCCAGAACACCAAATGTGAATGTTAATTTTTTTTATTTTTATTTTTTTTGTCAATTTCTTGTGACATTTTTGTGACATTATTGCCACTTTTTCATCAATTTTTTGTCACTTTTTTGTCACATTTTTTTATTTTTTCGTCAATTTTTTTTATCAACTTTTCGTCATTTATGGTCAAAATTTTATCACACTTTTGTCATTTTTTGGTCATTTTTTTGTCACATTTCCATCATTGTTTTCGTCTCAGTTTTGTCGCTATTTTCTCACCTTTTTTCCAGAAGCTTTTGGATTGGGGTAAAGCCAAACTGGAGAAAATGTGCTCGGTTCAGGTGGGAGTTAAGGAGTTAATAAAAGACATGTCATTGCACTTGAAACTGTAAAATAAATCTTAATGTACTTGAAATAAGACGTTTTTTCCTAAAATTAATCAGATTTTTTCAACAGTTCCTCACAGTACTCGAGTAACATTTTTACTTTTACTTGAGTAATGCTTTGGGTCATTACTGAACTTAATCAAAGGTTATTTCTATAGAACTTTACAACAACAACAAAACAATAGGAGGTCATATTTACTGAAATCAAAAGTTATTTCAATCAAAAACATCAGGTCGAGTTATATTTTCCCATAGGACCTTCTTTGAGCAGCTTCAAATTCTTAAATCCATTAAACGTGTGAGTTTTTGGACAGTTTCTGCTTGGATTTCTTTGCAGGATGTTAGAATAACCTCCCAGAGCTGCTGTTTGGATGAAAACTGCCTCCCACCCTCATAGATGTTTAGCTTGAGGCTCCAAAGGTTCTCAATAGGGCTGAGGTCAGGGGAGGAGGGGGTCCACATCATGAGTTTCTCTCCTTTTATGCCCATAGCAGCCAGTGCTGCAGAGGGATTCTTTACAGCAAGACACCTTCAGGGATCCTAAAGGGGCCGACCTGCTCTCTTACCATGATTCTGGCCCAAAACATGACTCCGCCCCCTCCTTACTGACGTCACAGCCTTGCTGGGACATGGTGGCCATTCACCAACCATCCACTACTCCATTGATTTGACCATCCAGGGTCACACGGCCTCATCAGTGAACAAGACTGTTTGAAAATGAGTCTTCATGTATTTCTGAGCCACTGCAGCCGTTTCTGCTTCAGCTTCAATGAACAGTTTAGGGGAGGCTGGATAGAAGGTTTATGCACAACTGCAGCCTCTGGAGGGTCGGCTTTGTAGCAGCTGTTCTCTTAATCTGATGTGTTTGTCAGGCAGAAACCGTCCTCATTGTGCCTTTATAAGACATTCAACTATTTCACGCTTTTCATCAGCAGAGAGATCCTTTTTCTTTCCCTTATTAATAAAATATTAACCCAACATTGTTTTGGTCCAACAGTTACTCAGCAGCACAAGATTGTTTAGTGTGTGACATTTACAGTTTCTCGTCTTCCTTCGTTTTGTTTCCAGATGTTTTTTGCCAAATGTTATATTTATTTATTGTTCGTCTGTTTTGATGTGAATAAATGTCCAAACCCAGATGTTCCTCATCAGTTTTATTCCATCCTGAACAGTGATGCAAATATAACGTTACATTTGTGTCGATCAGTGATTATTCAGTAATAAATGTGTCTCTGCACAAAAACAAGATCAAAGTATAAAGTTCAAAACTGAGACGATCAGAGTCAGAGACGACGAGTTCTTCCTGAGAGACTGAAGGCGTCACTGGTCACTGAGGTCAGTCTCCTCCAGGTCCTTCTCCACAGCGGAGATGATCAGAGGAGCCGAGTTTGTTCCTCCTTCATTGGGTTCAGGACTGAAATAAGGAAAGAGTTTCTCCTTGAAGCTGCAGTCGGTGAAGGAGTAGAGGAGATCTGCAGAATCTACGTCATAAAAGGAGACCAGACCTGCTCCATAGTCCACAAACACCCCGACCTTCTGAGGAGGCCTCAGTGGAGACAGGGGGACAAGAGGACCAGCACAAGCTTTGTATTCATCTCTGTTTCTCAACCAAATGGTCCAGAATCCGTTCTTTGGGCTCAGACTGATCTCTCCCTTCCTGTTCACAGACTCTTGGGCGACTCCTAAAGTCCACATAGTTTTCACTTTGACCTGAACCTCAAAGTAGAACCTGCCTGAGGAGAAACTCTGTTTTCCTAAAACCATAGCATATTTAGTAAACCTCTGAGGAGAGTCTGGGAGCTTCTTCAAAACATCACCACAATGAACCTGTTTGAGATCTTCAGACAGAACCAGTTGAGGATGAGCAGAGTCTGGGTCCAGAGTGACGTCCACAGCAAACGTCTGAACTCTCCTCAGTTGGTCCTTTTTGGGCAGTTGTTTAAAGACGTTGTTGATCTTCTGTGAGAGCCTTGTCTCCAGCTCAGACAGAGCTCGGGCCGCACTGCCCTCACACGTCTGCGGCTCAAAGCTCACGCTGCTCCAGTCCTTCAGGCCAGCAGGGGGCAGTGCAGGGCTGTGCTGTAGAAAGTGGAGGGGGTCTGTAGAGAGTGAGAGCTGCTGGGCCTCAGTGCTGCTCTTCTCCAGCTCACACATCTCCTGCTGCAGCTGTTGGATCAAGGCCTGAGCGCGCTCCTTATGTTTAGAAAGACTTTGTTCCATGACTTTGGTGTGATGGTCCAAACATCTCTGCACAGACTCCATGATGTCACTGAAGACCTTCACCATCTGCTGTGTCTCTCTCTGAGCCTCTCTCTCACTGAGCTCCAGGGCAGCTGTGATCTCCTGGACCTTCAGCCTCCTCTGCTCCACCAGACGCTGGTTCTCAGCCACAGTCTGCTGCAGAGAGACCTTCTCCTGCTCAAACGCCTCCTCCAGAGACAACAGCTCATGCTTCTTGTGCTCGAGAGGAACACACATGGCACAGACACAGCTCTGATCAGTGTTACAGAACAGCTCTAGGGGGCGCTGGTGTGTGGGACACATCCTGTCCTCCAGGTCGTCCACAGGCTCCATCAGCTGGTGTCTCTTCAGCCCAGACACTGTCAGATGAGGCTGGAGGTGGCTCTCACAGAACGAGGACAGACAGACCAGGCAGGACTTTACCGCCTTCAGTTTGGGCTCAGAGCAGACGTCACACTGGACTTCACTGAAGAAGGACATGTCCTCCATAGATCTGCTCCTCTTCTCCAGTTTGAGCTGTGAGATCATCTCAGAGAGTAAGGTGTTGACGTAGAGCTCAGGTCTGATGGAGAAGCTCTTGTTACACAGTGGACATTTACAGACGGCTTTAGTGTCCCAGGTCTGAGAGATGCAGCGTTTGCAGAAGTTGTGTCCACATGGAGTGGAGACGGGCTCAGAGAACACCTCCAGACAGATGGAGCACAGGAACTGCTCCTCAGAGCTGCTCTGTGTGGAAGACGCCATTTCTGAAAAACATTTGGGACAAGTTTAAACTTCTCCTGTTCATGTCATTGTTCTACATTTACATCTGCTTCAAGAGGAACAAGTGAAGAGAAAAGAGTGGAAGAAACGAGCAAAGTTCTTAAACATCTCCGCTCTAGTGAAGACCTGAACCTCTAACATGGAGAGACGCTCGATGCGTCTCCAGCTGGATCACAGTGGAGGGGCCTTTCTGTGTGGAGTTTGCATGTTCTCCCCGTGTCTGCGTGAGGGATAATGCACTCGAGGTGTCCATCATCAGAAATAACTGGACGATGTGGAGGCGGAGTCCAGTTATTCAGATAACGGTTCTCTGTCCCAAAGCTCTGGGATCCACTGTGGCCCCAGGGCAGCTGCCTGGGCCCCCTCCTTTTCTCAGTTACACAAATGATCTCCCGTGTGGACTACGGTGTCCCAGGCTATACAGTGACATTTTTAAAATTGTAATATTGCAATGCAGTCCCCCATAAAGTTTCACTATGACTCCATGAAACTACACACCAAACATTTAGAGGTTCCCCCAAGATCACTGAAGTGTTACCATTATGACATATAGGTGACACTGCGGACAAAATGGACAAAATTTAAATAAAGGATTGAGCCAGATTAAAATGTATGTTTTTACTTTATTTATAAATTAGAAACTAAGATTATTCAGAAAGGATTTTGGATAAACTGTTACTGTTTCAATGAACTAATCACAAGTGAAAAGATTTAGATCTTGGTGCTTTTTTGTTTTGTTATAGTTGCTTTTCCAGCACGTTTTTGTCGATCTTTTGTTGCTTCTTTGTCACTTTTTTGTTGCTCTTTTGTTGCTTTGCTGTTTTGACCCTTGTCTTTCAAGAAGCTTTAAGATGTGGGTAAAGCCAAACCAGAGAAAATGTGCTTGGTTCAGGTGTGGGTTAAGAAGTTAATAATAATAATTATTATTATTATTTAGGAATAGCTTTTTGCTAGGGTTTACTGTTTAGGCTTGAAAACCAGACACATTTATCCTGAACAGTAAACAGGTTTGCTCACTGTGCACAGTGTAATGTGTCTAACATTTATGTTTGTTTGCAGCAACATGGCCAAAACAGTTAAGCATCACCTGGAACTGGAAGTACAGATAAGTTGGTTTTCTGTACTTCCAGTTCCAGGTGATGGTTGATCGTTCATCCATGTGAAACAATAAGCGGAGCTCGCCTTCCAGACGGTCCAGATGTTCTGAAACACTTTGTCCACGAGCATCACAAAATGAAACTGACACGGTCTGAAAGTTTAAGACCTGATGATTCCTTTCTGGATCAGGTCAGACAAACCGGTGCGACACAAGCCGGACATTATCAAAAAGATGAAAGACCTCGACTCTCATCATGGTCAGTCAGTGAAGCGTCGCTCAAGGAGGAATGACAAAGACCAACAGAATCAGAAAGAAAAGAGTTTGAAGATAGAGTCTCTTTGACATAAGTCATGGTAACTCTAACGTACTCATCAGTTTGATCGTACACTTTCTAAAGTGGAACCGTCACCATCTTGAAAGTACTGAGAGCTTTGCAAAATATTGCTGTGAACTTAAACATGTTGTTACATTATAACAATAATACAAGACTGTTCTGAAAAACGCCTGCAGTGTCACATATATGTCATAATGGTCAAACTCCTGTGACCTCGAAATATGATATAAATGAGCTGAAATGTTTAATGTAGTTTCATGGGGTCATAGTGAAACTTTTTAGGGGGACTGGACTGGCATTTTCCAATAAAAAAAATGTTTTGGGACACCCTAGTGTGTACTGGATAAGTGGACAGTTGTTTTGTACAGATGACTCTACTATGTATTATTCTAATCCTAATGTAAAGGAAATATCAAAGGTTCTGGAAAAGGAGTCGGGGCCGTTCTTCAATGGGTCAAAAACAACAACATGATTCTAAACGTCTCCAAAACTAGATGTGGCTTATTGGGAGTAAACACAAACTAAATAGTAAAACTCCGCTCATACTGAGAAGTGAGAGCTCCATGTTGGAACAAGTGATGAAACACATGGATCACCATCGATCCTCACGTGGATCATGTGATCAGGAAAATGCTTGATAATGTAAAGTGCTCATGTTCAGACCTGTGTAAACCTGCTGACAGCACCGTGGCCGTGGGTTTGCGTGGGGGCCATGGGGACATTTTGTGACACATTGTGTGATCTTTCACTCAGATGTGTTTCTTTAGGCTTGGGGAGGACATCGGCATCAACACTTTGTTTCGGAGCCTTATTTATGGAGCCTCATCACGTGAGCCGCATTTACGCCATTTACACGCCATGTTTCTCATTTATTTATGCGGATGCTTCACTCAAACTCTCTGCAGAACTTCTTTGATTCACAGGTTCAGTGGGAGAGAAGCTTCTGCTCCATGTTCTCTGAGCGCTTTTAGTGGTTTTGTTTTTCAGGTCCAAAAACAAAACAACTAAAACAAAGAGTCATATTAATCTGTCTAAGTGACGATGTTTGACAAGTCTGGAGGAATAATCTTTATATTTAAAAAAATAAAAAAGTATATTATCTATTTATTTGGGGGGTGGGGTTAAAGTGTCCCCACCAATAGTAACACCAAACCTACGCCCTTGGACACAACTGTCACTGCAGCAGTAAATGATAGGATATAGTGAGTCCATGTTAACTGTGTCCCTAAAACAGGCGTGTCTCGGCCCCGGGGCTTCACTGCTGTCCCTCCTCTTTTGTCTGGGACAGACTTTAGAACAGCTCCATATGATCCAGCCTTTGATTCAAATCTGTGTGTCCTGCTCTGAAAGTCACACTTCAGATGAAAGTCTGCTCAGAATGTGCTTTACACACAACTATATCACTCTCACATATAGTTCACACTGTAAACTATGTTTACATGTTAAAGTACTTTCATGGATAATAATACGATGGCAGAGATCACACAGATCTGACCAGTGGCTTCATGTTCAGGTAAACACTTGTTCTCAGGACAATAGAGGATTCTATTATGGTGTTTTTGATCATTTATTAAGGAAATCATCAGACTGAAGGACATTCTCACTCTTTACACCTGTGTAAACATTTGCTTCACTAAAGTAACACAAATGTACAGCAGGTTTAGTCCGGACGACTTCCATCTGGAGGATTCCTTTAAACTGACTTTCACATTACATAAGCACTTCTGTTGTTGTTTCTAGATTATTTTCTGTGATTCCAAACATAGTGGAGTGAGTTTGACTCTCACACAAACACAAACAGCCCCAGTGTAATAAGTCACTAAACCTGACAGTCCGACCTCCTCCATGTGATAAAGAGGCTGCGTCCGAAACGAGCAGATTGGTCAGAGCTCTTACGCCAAACCGGATGTGCGTCAGCGTCTGCCATGACAAGAAGCTTCCGAATAAATCTGTCAGTTAGGAAGGAGTTAGAAAAAGGAGCCTCGATGCTAACTATCATAGCAACTTTAGCATAGGGACCTCTGGTGCTAACTATCATAGCCACTTAGCATAGGGACCTCTGGTGCTAACTATCATGGCCACTTTAGCATAGGGACCTCTGGTGCTAACTATCATATCCACTTTAGCATAGGGACCTCTGGTGCTAACTATCATAGCCACTTAGCATAGGGACCTCTGGTGCTAACTATCATGGCCACTTAGCATAGGGACCTCTGGTGCTAACTATCATATCCACTTTAGCATAGGGACCTCTGGTGCTAACTATCATAGCCACTTTAGCATAGGGACCTCTGGTGCTAACTATCATATCCACTTTAGCATAGGGACCTCTGGTGCTAACTATCATATCCACTTTAGCATAGGGACCTCTGGTGCTAACTATCATAGCCACTTAGCATAGGGACCTCTGGTGCTAACTATCATGGCCACTTTAGCATAGGGACCTCTGGTGCTAACTATCATAGCCACTTAGCATAGGGACCTCTGGTGCTAACTATCATGGCCACTTTAGCATAGGGACCTCTGGTGCTAACTATCATAGCCACTTTAGCATAGGGACCTCTGATGCTAACTAACCAGTGATTAAGAGCTATGTGCCATCCCATAAGCCACTGCGCCAAACCCCCCCACCCTCCAGTGATTCATGTGCCACTGTTGATTGACAGGGGCACATTTAATAAAAAATAAATACAAAATAAACTAGAAATGCAATGGCTGCGCCATTGCGATTGACTGCGGAAATGCGGGAAGCGAATGCAGAAATTGCATAAACTCTTCAAATTGCATAATCAAATTTGCATAAACTGGTAAAATGCATAAAATGTCATGTTGCATAAACTGTATAAACTGCATAAAGTGGTAAAATGCATGAATGGGATTTTTGCATAAATTATGTAAATTGCATAAATGCCTTAAAATGCGTAAATCCTAAATGGCATAAACTCTTAAGTTGCATGAACGCTTTAAAATGCATAAACTGGTTAAATCCCATAAAGTGGTTACTTTGCATAAATTGTTAATATTGTATAAACTTTTTAAATTCCATAAACTGGTCAAACTGTTGAAATGGCCTCAGTGCTTGATTGGCAGAAGCTGCACAAACGGCTGAAAGTCCTGGAGTCTCCCCATTGGCTGGATTCCCACATACACACCCATGCAAAAATTTAAAACTCTCGTATAAAAAAACTGGAAATCTGCAGAAGGACAATTTTTTCTCAAAACCCACAAGTTGCAGAAGCTGAACATGCACAAAGTGCAGAAATTGCAGAAAATGCAGAAAAAAGTGCAGAAAAGCATGGATTTGCGGCAGCCCCATTATAAGTCAATGGGAAAAATCTCCGACATTTTGGCCGATTGCGGAAAAAACGTAAATTGCAGAAGTCCCAAAAGTAATAGCACCCTTCTCCTCAACATGCGGAACGTTTTGATGCATAACTTGCATAAATTGCACAAAGCATGAAGGTGCTGAAAGCTGGAGAAAATCGGGAAAAAGATGGAAGAGGAATAATAATAAAGAAGATGAAAACCAATAATTGACTGCGGAAGAATTCCGCAGTCAATCAATAAATAAAGATTCTGCACAAGCCAAACTTTATAAAAGTGATAAATCCATGTTGTCGTCTCCACAGCTCAGTCACATGTCAGTGTTAAAGAGGAAACTCAGGAAAAAGATTAAATGCTTTTGTTTCATTTAGTAGAAACTTAAGCCACATGGATCATTTGCTGCTGTAGCTTTAAGAAACAGCCTCACAAACTGCTGCGTCATGTTTAGAAACAAGTTTAAACAGATGAAAGCTCAGGAATCAGGCCGTGATACAGAGTTTATGGAACTTCCTGGTCTTTAGAGTCATGTGACTCAGAGAGAGAATGAGGACGGACCAGTTCTAAACCAGGGAGTGTCGAGGTGAGACTGGCATCAACAAACAGCTCCATAAAGTCAGGGATTAGTGATGAGCAGCTTTGTTTCTTTTCTTTCTTGATTGGAATCATTTATTTGATGTAAAACTAAAAAAACAACCTTGTAGTTTGGGAAATCCTCTCACATCCAGACAGAAAGAATCATTCATCTTCTCTTCCAAACTTCATACAGTGTTGCTCAAAATGGAGTCGGCTGAAGCCATGAGCTCATAAGTGCCGACCCCATGTTCAGTTCAATAACATTTACAAAACATGATCAGTTATTAGGTCTGGATCACATTGACTTTTGATGCAAGTCCTTCCTGAACTAAACAGATGCAGATTTGTAACGATACGATCATCAGTTTTAAGCTTCACACAAAGTTTTCCATGAAGAGCATTTAAATACACAACACAGCAGCTTTGTACAGTTGTTACAGATGTTTGTAGAATGAAAATAAACAGAACACTCGGTAGAAAAAGAATTACTACGTCATTAATCTTACGTAATTGGAGATGAATCACAGGTTTACTGCAGAGGAACAGACTCACAAACTGCTGAGTCGTGTTTAGAAACAAGTTTAAACAGATGAAAGCTCAGGAATCAGGCCGTGATACAGAGTTTATACAAAGAAGTGTAGAAGAGTTCTTACCAGAGAGTCCTGAGGTGCAGACGGAGGAAACACTGAAGTGAACACAGCTCTGAAGGAAATGGAACTTCCTGATCTTTAGAGTCATGTGACTCAGAGAGGACGGACCAGTTCTAAACCAGGAAGTGTCGAGGTGAGACTGGCATCAACAAACAGCTCCATAAAGTCAGGGATTAGTGATGAGCAGCTTTGTTTCTTTTCTTTCTTGATTGGAATCATTTATTTGATGTAAAACTAAAAAAACAACCTTGTAGTTTGGGAAATCCTCTCACATCCAGACAGAAAGAATCAATTACTTCAGGAAACTGGAATGGTTGACATATTGATATTTAACCCAGTCGACAAAAACGTGGATTCTTGTGGTCGTTGTGGATGAGGTTCTTTATTTCCTCCGATGGTAAAACTGCTCATTCTTTTTGGTAAAAAGCCTCCAGTTCCTGTAAATTCCTGGACTGTCTTCATGAGCTGCAGTTTGAGATCTCCCCACAGCGTCTCCGTGACACTGAGGTCAGGAGACTGAGATGTTCACTCCAGAACCTTCTCTTTGTTCTGCTGGAGCCAGTGAGAGCTCGACCAGAAACATTGTGGAGGCAAAGACACACCAACAGTTAACTTCATCTGAAACGCAGAAGACTCTGAAATGAAGCTGTGCAGCTGTTTCAAGATGCACAATGAGGAGGCACTTGTTCTGCAGGACCAAGTCTCCAGAAGAAAGACATTACTCCACAAACACCACAAAGTATCTGCTGACAATGTGCCAAACAGCACAGAGACAAGACTCAACATTTCTGACACAAGGTCTTCTGGAAATATGAAACCAAAATGGGACCTGTCGGCCACAACCATAACCGTTACATGTGATCCATGACCACAGCCCCCTGACGCCCCTGCTCCACCGACGCCCCTGCTCCACCGACGCCCCTGCTCCACCGACGCCCCTGCTCCACCGACGCCCCTGCTCCCCTGACGCCCCTGCTCCACCGACGCCCCTGCTCCACCGACGCCCCTGCTCCACCGACGCCCCTGCTCCCCTGACGCCCCTGCTCCCCTGACGCCCCTGCTCCCCTGACGCCCCTGCTCCCCTGACGCCCCTGCTCCCCTGACGCCCCTGCCCCTGAAATGTTTAAAACTGAATGAGGGAAAAACAGAAGTTAGAACATTTGAATCTGCCCTCACGGACATGGGATCTTTACAAAGTCACCAGCCTCGGCGTCACCATAGACCAGGGCACAAACTTTTGTCTCCGTGGCCAAAATGAAATTACATTTGCATTTGATTCTATCTATACAAATAACCAGCTATATTAAAACAAATGGTAACTATGGCAAAAGCTTAGTTTTAGTCGAACAAAATCAGCAATTGTAGAAATTTAGTGCAAAAAAAAACAAAACTAACACCTGTATCTACAGCTCCTACAGTAACTTTACTTCACTCGCTCACTCAAAGAAAAGGCCACATTAGATTATTTTGAAAGTGTCAGTTCAGCATCAATTCTTTTATATATCAGTTTTAACATGTACCTTTGATGATGTAACAACCTTTGCAATAAAAGTGGGAAAACTGTGAAAGTTGATGCTACAAAGCTCTGTGATTGATAAATACCAAGACTCCACAACAGTGTTTCCTTAACTTTGTGAAAGGAGAGAAACAGCGCCCCCAATTTGACGCTGGTGGTCAAAAAGTGAACTGCATCCATGTTTACCTTTGAGAGTGAATGGAAGAGAGTTAGTTTTAACCACACGCAGTGTAAAAGTCGGTCACTCTCTGGCCAACAGATCAATGGCGTTTTAAAATCGGGTTTTTATCATCTTCGTCTTTTATCCAAAGTTAAGCCGTTTTTATCTTTAATCTTTTTGAGCAAGTCGTGCAGGCTTTTATTTCAGGCCGTCCGGACGACTCGGGCATCGGCCATAAAGCACTTTCCCGCCTGCAGTGAGTCCAGAACCTCCGCGGCTCCACTTTTATCAGGGACCAAAACACCTGAACACATCCCCCCAGTCCTGCGTCTTTGCACTGGCTCCCTGTTCACTTTAGAACTGATTTTAAAATGTTTGTTTTTAAAGCTCTGAATGGACCGGCCCCGCAGCACCTCACAGACCTCATCCACATGTCCCGCCCCCCACGCGCTCTGAGGCAGGGCCGGACTGGGACTGAAAAACAGCCCTGGACTCTGACCAGCCTGGCCCAAATTAACGGAATTGTGACACTTCCACAAATACATGTTTTAACCTCTTACCCCCCGCCTAAACCAAATGCATTCTGTCCTCTTTTCGCTGTGTAACACCTCATTTGAAAGCTAAGACCCACAAAACTGATCTTTTCATTGTGCTGTTGCTGTGTTGTGTCACCTTTTGTGGTTTTTTTGTCTTTTTTTTTTGGTGACATTTTTGTTGAATTTTTGTAATTTTTTATTGAGTTTTTGTCTCATTTTTGTCTCATTTTTGTCTCATTTTTGTCACATTTTTGTCACATTTTTGTCACATTTTTGTAATTTTTTATTGAGTTTTTGTCTCATTTTTGTCTCATTTTTGTCTCATTTTTGTCACATTTTTGTCACATTTTTATTGAATTTTTGTCACATTTTTGTCACATTTTTGTCACATTTTTGTCACATTTTTGTCACATTTTTTTCACAGTTTTGTCACATTTTTGTCACATTTTTATTGAATTTTTGTCACATTTTTGTCTCATTTTTGTCACATTTTTTTCACATTTTTGTCACAGTTTTGTCACAGTTTTGTCTCATTTTTGTCACATTTTTTTCACATTTTTGTCACATTTTTGTCACATTTTTATTGAATTTTTGTCACATTTTTGTCTCATTTTTGTCACATTTTTTTCACATTTTTGTCACAGTTTTGTCACAGTTTTGTCTCATTTTTGTCACATTTTTGTCTCATTTTTGTTGAATTATTGTCTCATTTTTGTCACATTTTTGTCTCATTTTTGTCACATTTTTTTTCACATTTTTGTCTCATTTTTGTCACATTTTTGTTGAGTTTTTGTCACATTTTTGTCTCATTTTTGTCACATTTTTATTGAATTTTTGTCACATTTTTGTCACATTTTTGTCACATTTTTGTCACATTTTTGTCACATTTTTTTCACATTTTTGTCTCATTTTTGTCACATTTTTGTTGAGTTTTTGTCACATTTTTGTCTCATTTTTGTCACATTTTTATTGAATTTTTGTCACATTTTTGTCACATTTTTTTCACAGTTTTGTCACATTTTTGTTGAATTATTGTCACATTTTTGTCTCATTTTTGTCACATTTTTGTCTCATTTTTGTCACATTTTTATTGAATTTTTGTCACATTTTTGTCTCATTTTTGTCACATTTTTGTCTCATTTTTGTCACATTTTTTTCACATTTTTGTCACATTTTTGTCTCATTTTTGTTGAATTATTGTCTCATTTTTGTCACATTTTTGTCTCATTTTTGTCACATTTTTTTCACATTTTTGTCTCATTTTTGTCACATTTTTGTTGAGTTTTTGTCACATTTTTGTCTCATTTTTGTCACATTTTTGTCACATTTTTGTCACATTTTTGTCACATTTTTGTCACATTTTTGTAATTTTTTATTGAGTTTTTGTCTCATTTTTGTCTCATTTTTGTCTCATTTTTGTCTCATTTTTGTCACATTTTTGTCACATTTTTATTGAATTTTTGTCACATTTTTGTCACATTTTTGTCACATTTTTGTCACATTTTTGTCACATTTTTTTCACAGTTTTGTCACATTTTTGTTGAATTATTGTCTCATTTTTGTCACATTTTTATTGAATTTTTGTCACATTTTTGTCTCATTTTTGTCACATTTTTGTCTCATTTTTGTCTCATTTTTGTCACATTTTTTTCACATTTTTGTCACAGTTTTGTCACATTTTTGTCTCATTTTTGTTGAATTATTGTCTCATTTTTGTCACATTTTTGTCTCATTTTTGTCACATTTTTTTTCACATTTTTGTCTCATTTTTGTCACATTTTTATTGAATTTTTGTCACATTTTTGTCACATTTTTTTCTCATTTTTGTTGAATTATTGTCTCATTTTTGTCACATTTTTATTGAATTATTGTCTCATTTTTGTCTCATTTTTGTCTCATTTTTGTTGAATTATTGTCTCATTTTTGTCACATTTTTGTCTCATTTTTGTCACATTTTTTTTCACATTTTTGTCTCATTTTTGTCACATTTTTGTTGAATTATTGTCTCATTTTTGTCACATTTTTATTGAATTTTTGTCACATTTTTGTCACATTTTTGTAATTTTTTATTGAGTTTTTGTCTCATTTTTGTCTCATTTTTGTCTCATTTTTGTCACATTTTTGTCACATTTTTGTCACATTTTTGTCACATTTTTGTCACATTTTTGTCACATTTTTTTCACAGTTTTGTCACATTTTTGTTGAATTATTGTCTCATTTTTGTCACATTTTTATTGAATTTTTGTCACATTTTTGTCTCATTTTTGTCACATTTTTGTCTCATTTTTGTCACATTTTTTTCACATTTTTGTCTCATTTTTGTCACATTTTTGTCTCATTTTTGTCACATTTTTTTTCACATTTTTGTCACATTTTTGTTGAGTTTTTGTCACATTTTTGTCTCATTTTTGTCACATTTTTGTTGAATTATTGTCTCATTTTTGTCACATTTTTATTGAATTTTTGTCACATTTTTGTCACATTTTTGTAATTTTTTATTGAGTTTTTGTCTCATTTTTGTCGAATTTTTGTCTCATTTTTGTCTCATTTTTGTCACATTTTTGTCACATTTTTATTGAATTTTTGTCACATTTTTGTCACATTTTTGTCACATTTTTGTCACATTTTTGTCACATTTTTTTCACAGTTTTGTCACATTTTTGTTGAATTATTGTCTCATTTTTGTCACATTTTTATTGAATTTTTGTCACATTTTTGTCTCATTTTTGTCACATTTTTTTCACATTTTTGTCACAGTTTTGTCACATTTTTGTCTCATTTTTGTTGAATTATTGTCTCATTTTTGTCACATTTTTGTCTCATTTTTGTCACATTTTTTTTCACATTTTTGTCTCATTTTTGTCACATTTTTGTTGAGTTTTTGTCACATTTTTGTCTCATTTTTGTCACATTTTTGTTGAATTATTGTCTCATTTTTGTCACATTTTTATTGAATTTTTGTCACATTTTTGTCACATTTTTGTCACATTTTTGTCACATTTTTGTCACATTTTTGTAATTTTTTATTGAGTTTTTGTCTCATTTTTGTCGAATTTTTGTCTCATTTTTGTCTCATTTTTGTCACATTTTTGTCACATTTTATTGAATTTTTGTCACATTTTTGTCACATTTTTGTCACATTTTTGTCACATTTTTTTCACAGTTTTGTCACATTTTTGTTGAATTATTGTCTCATTTTTGTCACATTTTTATTGAATTTTTGTCACATTTTTGTCTCATTTTTGTCACATTTTTGTCTCATTTTTGTCACATTTTTTTCACATTTTTGTCTCATTTTTGTCACATTTTTGTCTCATTTTTGTCACATTTTTTTTCACATTTTTGTCTCATTTTTGTCACATTTTTGTTGAGTTTTTGTCACATTTTTGTCTCATTTTTGTCACATTTTTGTTGAATTATTGTCTCATTTTTGTCACATTTTTATTGAATTTTTGTCACATTTTTGTCTCATTTTTGTCACATTTTTGTCTCATTTTTGTCACATTTTTGTCTCATTTTTGTCACATTTTTGTCTCATTTTTGTCACATTTTTTTTCACATTTTTGTCTCATTTTTGTCACATTTTTGTTGAGTTTTTGTCACATTTTTGTCTCATTTTTGTCACATTTTTGTTGAATTTTTGTCACATTTTTGTCACATTTTTGTAATTTTTTATTGAGTTTTTGTCTCATTTTTGTCGAATTTTTGTCTCATTTTTGTCTCATTTTTGTCACATTTTTTTCACATTTTTGTCTCATTTTTGTCTCATTTTTGTCACATTTTTATTGAATTTTTGTCACATTTTTGTCTCATTTTTGTCACATTTTTGTCTCATTTTTGTCACATTTTTATTGAATTTTTGTCACATTTTTGTCACATTTTTGTCACATTTTTGTCACATTTTTGTCACATTTTTTTCACATTTTTGTCTCATTTTTGTCACATTTTTGTTGAGTTTTTGTCACATTTTTGTCTCATTTTTGTCACATTTTTATTGAATTTTTGTCACATTTTTGTCACATTTTTTTCACAGTTTTGTCACATTTTTGTTGAATTATTGTCACATTTTTGTCTCATTTTTGTCACATTTTTGTCTCATTTTTGTCACATTTTTATTGAATTTTTGTCACATTTTTGTCTCATTTTTGTCACATTTTTGTCTCATTTTTGTCACATTTTTGTCACATTTTTGTCACATTTTTGTCTCATTTTTGTCACATTTTTGTTGAGTTTTTGTCACATTTTTGTCTCATTTTTGTCACATTTTTGTCACATTTTTGTCACATTTTTGTCACATTTTTGTCACATTTTTGTAATTTTTTATTGAGTTTTTGTCTCATTTTTGTCTCATTTTTGTCTCATTTTTGTCTCATTTTTGTCACATTTTTGTCACATTTTTATTGAATTTTTGTCACATTTTTGTCACATTTTTGTCACATTTTTGTCACATTTTTGTCACATTTTTTTCACAGTTTTGTCACATTTTTGTTGAATTATTGTCTCATTTTTGTCACATTTTTATTGAATTTTTGTCACATTTTTGTCTCATTTTTGTCACATTTTTGTCTCATTTTTGTCTCATTTTTGTCACATTTTTTTCACATTTTTGTCACAGTTTTGTCACATTTTTGTCTCATTTTTGTTGAATTATTGTCTCATTTTTGTCACATTTTTGTCTCATTTTTGTCACATTTTTTTTCACATTTTTGTCTCATTTTTGTCACATTTTTATTGAATTTTTGTCACATTTTTGTCACATTTTTTTCTCATTTTTGTTGAATTATTGTCTCATTTTTGTCACATTTTTATTGAATTATTGTCTCATTTTTGTCTCATTTTTGTCTCATTTTTGTTGAATTATTGTCTCATTTTTGTCACATTTTTGTCTCATTTTTGTCACATTTTTTTTCACATTTTTGTCTCATTTTTGTCACATTTTTGTTGAATTATTGTCTCATTTTTGTCACATTTTTATTGAATTTTTGTCACATTTTTGTCACATTTTTGTAATTTTTTATTGAGTTTTTGTCTCATTTTTGTCTCATTTTTGTCTCATTTTTGTCACATTTTTGTCACATTTTTGTCACATTTTTGTCACATTTTTATTGAATTTTTGTCACATTTTTGTCACATATTTGTCACATTTTTGTCACATTTTTGTCACATTTTTGTCACATTTTTGTCACATTTTTTTCACAGTTTTGTCACATTTTTGTTGAATTATTGTCTCATTTTTGTCACATTTTTATTGAATTTTTGTCACATTTTTGTCTCATTTTTGTCACATTTTTGTCTCATTTTTGTCACATTTTTGTCTCATTTTTGTCACATTTTTTTTCACATTTTTGTCACATTTTTGTTGAGTTTTTGTCACATTTTTGTCTCATTTTTGTCACATTTTTGTTGAATTATTGTCTCATTTTTGTCACATTTTTATTGAATTTTTGTCACATTTTTGTCTCATTTTTTTCACATTTTTGTCTCATTTTTGTCACATTTTTGTCTCATTTTTGTCACATTTTTTTTCACATTTTTGTCACATTTTTGTTGAGTTTTTGTCACATTTTTGTCTCATTTTTGTCACATTTTTGTTGAATTATTGTCTCATTTTTGTCACATTTTTATTGAATTTTTGTCACATTTTTGTCACATTTTTGTAATTTTTTATTGAGTTTTTGTCTCATTTTTGTCGAATTTTTGTCTCATTTTTGTCTCATTTTTGTCACATTTTTGTCACATTTTTATTGAATTTTTGTCACATTTTTGTCACATTTTTGTCACATTTTTGTCACATTTTTGTCACATTTTTGTCACATTTTTTTCACAGTTTTGTCACATTTTTGTTGAATTATTGTCTCATTTTTGTCACATTTTTATTGAATTTTTGTCACATTTTTGTCTCATTTTTGTCACATTTTTTTCACATTTTTGTCACAGTTTTGTCACATTTTTGTCTCATTTTTGTTGAATTATTGTCTCATTTTTGTCACATTTTTGTCTCATTTTTGTCACATTTTTTTTCACATTTTTGTCTCATTTTTGTCACATTTTTGTTGAGTTTTTGTCACATTTTTGTCTCATTTTTGTCACATTTTTGTTGAATTATTGTCTCATTTTTGTCACATTTTTATTGAATTTTTGTCACATTTTTGTCACATTTTTGTCACATTTTTGTCACATTTTTGTCACATTTTTGTAATTTTTTATTGAGTTTTTGTCTCATTTTTGTCGAATTTTTGTCTCATTTTTGTCTCATTTTTGTCACATTTTTGTCACATTTTATTGAATTTTTGTCACATTTTTGTCACATTTTTGTCACATTTTTGTCACATTTTTTTCACAGTTTTGTCACATTTTTGTTGAATTATTGTCTCATTTTTGTCACATTTTTATTGAATTTTTGTCACATTTTTGTCTCATTTTTGTCACATTTTTGTCTCATTTTTGTCACATTTTTTTCACATTTTTGTCTCATTTTTGTCACATTTTTGTCTCATTTTTGTCACATTTTTTTTCACATTTTTGTCTCATTTTTGTCACATTTTTGTTGAGTTTTTGTCACATTTTTGTCTCATTTTTGTCACATTTTTGTTGAATTATTGTCTCATTTTTGTCACATTTTTATTGAATTTTTGTCACATTTTTGTCTCATTTTTGTCACATTTTTGTCTCATTTTTGTCACATTTTTTTCACATTTTTGTCTCATTTTTGTCACATTTTTGTCTCATTTTTGTCACATTTTTTTTCACATTTTTGTCTCATTTTTGTCACATTTTTGTTGAGTTTTTGTCACATTTTTGTCTCATTTTTGTCACATTTTTGTTGAATTTTTGTCACATTTTTGTCACATTTTTGTAATTTTTTATTGAGTTTTTGTCTCATTTTTGTCTCATTTTTGTCGAATTTTTGTCTCATTTTTGTCACATTTTTGTCACATTTTTATTGAATTTTTGTCACATTTTTGTCACATTTTTGTCACATTTTTGTCACATTTTTGTCACATTTTTGTCACATTTTTTTCACAGTTTTGTCACATTTTTGTTGAATTATTGTCTCATTTTTGTCACATTTTTTTTCACATTTTTGTCTCATTTTTGTCACATTTTTGTTGAGTTTTTGTCACATTTTTGTCTCATTTTTGTCACATTTTTGTTGAATTATTGTCTCATTTTTGTCACATTTTTTTTCACATTTTTGTCTCATTTTTGTCACATTTTTGTTGAGTTTTTGTCACATTTTTGTCTCATTTTTGTCACATTTTTATTGAATTTTTGTCACATTTTTGTCACATTTTTGTCACATTTTTGTCACATTTTTGTCACATTTTTGTAATTTTTTATTGAGTTTTTGTCTCATTTTTGTCGAATTTTTGTCTCATTTTTGTCTCATTTTTGTCACATTTTTGTCACATTTTTATTGAATTTTTGTCACATTTTTGTCACATTTTTGTCACATTTTTGTCACATTTTTTTCACAGTTTTGTCACATTTTTGTTGAATTATTGTCTCATTTTTGTCACATTTTTATTGAATTTTTGTCACATTTTTGTCTCATTTTTGTCACATTTTTGTCTCATTTTTGTCACATTTTTTTCACATTTTTGTCTCATTTTTGTCACATTTTTGTCTCATTTTTGTCACATTTTTTTCACATTTTTGTCTCATTTTTGTCACATTTTTGTTGAGTTTTTGTCACATTTTTGTCTCATTTTTGTCACATTTTTGTTGAATTTTTGTCACATTTTTGTCACATTTTTGTCACATTTTTGTCACATTTTTATTGAATTTTTGTCACATTTTTGTCACATTTTTGTCACATTTTTGTCATATTTTTGTAATTTTTTATTGAGTTTTTGTCTCATTTTTGTCGAATTTTTGTCGCATTTTTGTCACATTTTTGTCACATTTTTGTCACATTTTTGTAATTTTTTATTGAGTTTTTGTCTCATTTTTGTCGCATTTTTGTCGCATTTTTGTCACATTTTTGTCACATTTTTGTAATTTTTTATTGAGTTTTTGTCTCATTTTTGTCGCATTTTTGTCACATTTTTGTCACATTTTTATTGAATTTTTGTCACATTTTTGTCACATTTTTTTCACAGTTTTGTCACATTTTTGTTGAATTATTGTCTCATTTTTGTCACATTTTTATTGAATTTTTGTCACATTTTTGTCTCATTTTTGTCACATTTTTGTCTCATTTTTGTCACATTTTTTTCACATTTTTGTCTCATTTTTGTCTCATTTTTGTCACATTTTTATTGAATTTTTGTCACATTTTTGTCTCATTTTTGTCTCATTTTTGTCACATTTTTGTCACATTTTTATTGAATTTTTGTCACATTTTTGTCACATTTTTGTCACATTTTTGTCACATTTTTGTCACATTTTTGTCTCATTTTTGTCACATTTTTTTCACATTTTTGTCACAGTTTTGTCACATTTTTGTCTCATTTTTGTTGAATTATTGTCTCATTTTTGTCACATTTTTTTTCACATTTTTGTCTCATTTTTGTCACATTTTTGTCTCATTTTTGTCACATTTTTGTCACATTTTTGTCACATTTTTGTCACATTTTTTTCACATTTTTGTCACAGTTTTGTCTCATTTTTGTCTCATTTTTGTCACATTTTTTTTCACATTTTTGTCTCATTTTTGTCACATTTTTGTCACATTTTTGTCACTTTTTGTTGATTTTTTGTCACTTTTTGTTGAATTATTGTCTCATTTTTGTCACATTTTTATTGAATTTTTGTCACATTTTTGTCACATTTTTGTCACATTTTTGTCACTTTTTGTTGAATTTTTGTCACTTTTTGTTGAATTTTTGATTATTTTTTCTATCATTTTTCGTGTGTTTTTCTCACGTTTTCATCCTCTTTTTCTCGCTATTTTGATGCTTTTCTTTGTAGCTTTTAGATTTGGGTAAAGCTCGGTTGAGGCGGGACCGGTGGCCCCTCTGTGCTCTTCCAGAACGGACACATGGCCAGTCCGCCCCTGAACACATCCCCCCAGTCCTGCGTCTTTGCACTGGCTCCCTGTTCACTTTAGAACTGATTTAAAAATGTTTGTTTTTTAAAGCTCTGAATGGACCGGCCCCGCAGCACCTCACAGACCTCATCCACATGTCCCGCCCCCCACACCCATACAGCGGTAGAGCTCATTTGTATTGTTTAGGTTTGATTGATTTTGTTGCGAGTGCAGCACTTTGGAAACGTTTTGTTGTTTAAGGGGAGACACTACAGGCAAAACTTTTCACTTTTCAGGTTTTGGGCCAAATTGGTCTCTGAACATACAAACTTTCACCCGGAAACAGAAAACATGCCTAATCTTCACAACAACATGTTTAAATATTGCGCTGATTCAATGTTCCCCCATAGACTTATATGGGAGAACACAATTTCAAAGTCCTTTTTCTCAGAACACATGTTTCTGTCACTGTGGCGACACTATGTCCACGTCAGTCGGACCTAAAGACTTCACATTTTCCAGCCTTGGACTGAACAATATTTGGAAGATTTTTTCAGAGGGATTTTTTATTATTTAATCCCTTAAGCCCCATTTATTGAGTTTTGAATGTCAAAAAATAAGGCGAGAATTTAATTTTTTACACATGTTTCCACTAAAAAGCTTATTTTAAAACTAAACAAGAAATCCAAAATCCCCTCTGAAAAACTCATTCATCAATAAAATGAAACCATATATTTGAATGTAGCTCTGTCCATTATTCAGATTTCGTCGTCGAAAAGATGTGAAATTTGGGGCATTTTTAGGCATAAAACACCTTGTTCTTATATGAAAAGATAAAATGACAGAAAACTTGCCATGTATTTTTCTCTCACATTTATGCCAGTGATCGACAGCAACAGTTTCAAATTGATATGTGTAAATATACATTGTTTCCCTGTTCACCTGCAGTGCCTTAAATGAGCTGTATCAATAAAGTGGACTGGACTCAGGGCTGGACTGGGACTGAGAAACAGACCTGGACTCTGGTCAGTCTGGCCCAAATCAGCCTAAATGTGACACTTCCACAAATACACATGTGAACCTCTGACCCCCCGCCTTAACCCAGAGCATTTTCTACAGTTCGGCTTTGCCCAAATCTAAAAGCTTCTTGACTGGAGAGCAACACTGTAACGCCTCATTTGAAAGCGAAAATCTAGAAAAGTGACGGTAACTTTTTGTCACGTTGTCGCTGCATTTGTGTCATGTTTTTGCTGCTTTTTCGTCACTTTTTCGTTGTGTTTTCGTCTCTTGTTATTCTTTTTTTTTTTTTTTCATTTATATTGATCAAATATAAAACAGATGCAGTTCGTCTCCAGCTCCTTGTTCTGATTATTTTGTTTTTCTTTTGTTTTTCTTTCATTTCATTTGAAAAAGTAACAAGATTTTTTAGTGTGTGACGTTTACAGTTTCTCGTCTTCCTTCGTTTTGTTTCCAGATGTTTTTTGCCAAATGTTATATTTATTTCTTGTTCGTCTGTTTCGATGTGAATAAATGTCCAAACCCAGATGTTCCTCATCAGTTTTATTCCATCCTGAACAGTGATGCAAATATAACGTTACATTTGTGTCGATCAGTGATTATTCAGTAATAAATGTGTCTCTGCACAAAAACAAGATCAAAGTATAAAGTTCAAAACTGAGACGATCAGAGTCAGAGACGACGAGTTCTTCCTGAGAGACTGAAGGCGTCACTGGTCACTGAGGTCAGTCTCCTCCAGGTCCTTCTCCACAGCGGAGATGATCAGAGGAGCTGAGTTTGTTCCTCCTTCATTGAGTTCAGGACTGAAAAAAGGAAACAGTTTCTCCTTGAAGCTGCAGTCGGTGAAGGAGTAGAGGAGATCTGCAGAATCTACGTCATAAAAGGAGACCAGACCTGCTCCATAGTCCACAAACACCCCAACCTTCTGAGGAGGCCTCAGTGGAGACAGGGGGACAGGAGAGTCATTGCCGCCGTCATCTTCTTCTTCTTCTTCTTTTCCATCATTATCATCATCATCATCATCATCAAGAGCTTCATATTCTCCATCTCTCAACCAAATGGTCCAGAATCCGTTCGTTGGGCTCAGAGTGATCTCTCCCTTCCTGTTCACAGACTCTTGGGCGACTCCTAAAGTCCACTCAGTTTTCCCTTTGACCTGAACTTCAAAGTAGAACCTGCCTGAGGAGAAACTCTGTTTTCCTAAAACTATAGCACAATAATCAAACCTCTGAGGAGAGTCTGGGAGCTTCTTCTCCACATCAGTGTGATGAACCTGTTTGAGATCTTCAGACAGAACCAGATAAGGATGAGCAGAGTCTGGGTCCAGAGTGACGTCCACAGCAAACGTCTGAACTCTCCTCAGCTCTAAGGTTGAAGTCAGGTGTTTGATCTTCTGTGAGAGCCTTGTCTCCAGCTCAGACAGAGCTCGGGCCGCACTGCCCTCACACGTCTGCGGCTCAAAGCTCACGCTGCTCCAGTCCTTCAGGCCAGCAGGGGGCAGTGCAGGGCAGCGCTGTAGAAAGTGGAGGGGGTCTGTAGAGAGTGAGAGCTGCTGGGCCTCAGTGCTGCTCTTCTCCAGCTCACACATCTCCTGCTGCAGCTGTTGGATCAAGGCCTGAGCGCGCTCCTTATGTTTAGAAAGACTTTGTTCCAGGACTTTGGTGTGATGGTCCAAACATCTCTGCACAGACTCCATGATGTCACTGAAGACCTTCACCATCTGCTGTGTCTCTCTCTGAGCCTCTCTCTCACTGAGCTCCAGGGCAGCTGTGATCTCCTGGACCTTCAGCCTCCTCTGCTCCACCAGACGCTGGTTCTCAGCCACAGTCTGCTGCAGAGAGACCTTCTCCTGCTCAAACGCCTCCTTCAGAAGAACCAACGTATGGTTCTTGTGCTCCAGGACAGAACAAACCACACAGATGGCCTTCTGATCAGTGCTGCAGTAGAGCTCGAGCAGCCGGTCGTGTGTGGGACACATCCTGTCCTCCAGGTCGTCCACTGGCTCCATCAGCTGGTGTCTCTTCAGCCCAGACACTGTCAGATGAGGCTGGAGGTGGCTCTCACAGAACGAGGACAGACAGACCAGGCAGGACTTCACCGCCTTCAGTTTGGGCTCAGAGCAGACGTCACACTGGACTTCACTGAAGAAGGACATGTCCTCCATAGATCTGCTCCTCTTCTCCAGTTTGAGCTGTGAGATCATCTCAGAGAGTAAGGTGTTGACGCAGAGCTCAGGTCTGATGGAGAAGCTCTTGTTACACAGTGGACATTTACAGACGGCTTTAGTGTCCCAGGTCTGAGAGATGCAGCGTTTGCAGAAGTTGTGTCCACATGGAGTGGAGACGGGCTCAGAGAACACCTCCAGACAGATGGAGCACAGGAACTGCTCCTCAGAGCTGCTCTGTGTGGAAGACGCCATTTCTGAAAAACATTTGGGACAAGTTTAAACTTCTCCTGTTCATGTCATTGTTCTACATTTACATCTGCTTCAAGAGGAACAAGTGAAGAGAAAAGAGTGGAAGAAACGAGCAAAGTTCTTCTACATCTCCGCTCTAGTGAAGACCTGAACCTCTAACATGGAGAGATGCATCACCAGCTGGATCAGAAACAATCCAAGCCACACTCAGCACTAGGATGGCACAGTGGTTAGTGTTGGAGCTTCACAGCGGCCAGACGGGTCTTTCTGTGCAGCTCGTACCACTAAAAACATGTACAACAGGCCAGAATATTCATGTAGTGAGTGAGTGGGTGGTGGTGGTGGGAGGGGCCGATGGCTCAGACTGGTGGCCTCACTTTTGTCAGTCTACCCCAGGGCAGCTGTGGCTACAACAGTAGCTTACCACCACCGTGTCTGGAGAGAATAAAAGACGACTCTGTGGCCCCCCCTCAAACAGGTTTACATGGAGTCAGTGGAGCCACATCGGACAAAGGAGACACTGGCCGGACAGAGACCACGTCAGGATGTGTGTGTTTCTTTCACAATAAATGACTTCACGTCACTGACCATGAGTGAAAAAACGTCTTTGTGTTTTATTCATATTCTTTGAGAAATAAATGTGTGTAAACGTATGGACACAACTGTCACTGCAGCAGTAAATGATAGGATATAGTGAGTCCATGTTAACTGTGTCCCTAAAACAGGCGTGTCTCGGCCCCGGGGCTTCACTGCTGTCCCTCCTCTTTTGTCTGGGACAGACTTTAGAACAGCTCCATATGATCCAGCCTTTGATTCAAATCTGTGTGTCCTGCTCTGAAAGTCACACTTCAGATGAAAGTCTGCTCAGAATGTGCTTTACACACGACTATATCACTCTCACATATAGTTCACACTGTAAACTATGTTTACATGTTAAAGTACTTTCATGGATAATAATACGATGGCAGAGATCACACAGATCTGACCAGTGGCTTCATGTTCAGGTAAACACTTGTTCTCAGGACATTAGAGGATTCTATTATGGTGTTTTTGATCATTTATTAAGGAAATCATCAGACTGAAGGACATTCTAACTCTTTACACCTGTGTAAACATTTGCTTCACTAAAGTAACACAAATGTACAGCAGGTTTAGTCCGGACGACTTCCATCTGGAGGATTCGTGTCTGAGGCCTTTAAAAAGGACTAGATGAAAGTTACTCTTGTGTAACTTTAGAATAAACACATTACCTTTAAAGCTCTACTTTAATGGAATTTGATTCATCAGCACAATTTCTCTCCACAACTTTATTCTATTTGGAACAACTCCGATATTTTGTACAAGAACAAAAGTTTGTTTCTAAAATTTTGGTTTGAGAAAAACATTATCCTTGTGAAACAACTTTGACTCCAGAAGGCACTTTATTAACGTATTGTGATGTTTGTTCCATTTCTAACACATCTGCAGCACCTGCAGAGTGTAAATGGTCACAGGGCTGTTCCCAGTGGAGAACGATGTTGTGCTGTGGCTCCTCTTACAGTAACTCATGTTCTCCTCCTCAGTTGAATCAAACCCATTGTGGAAGAAAATGTCTCTCATCATCGTGTAACAAAAACAAGACAATTCGCTCTTTCTTTCAACGTGACATCTCTACAAAACCTCATGTTCACTTTGACTGGATTAACTTTGTTCCGAACTTAAACTGGACTAAGGTCTGGACTTTGCCCAGAAAGTTTTTTCTCACCAATAAAAACAAAATAAATCTCCTTCAAAATTGTTCACAAGTTTTACCACTAAAACATTTTTAAAGAAGATTCAAGAAAGACTTTGACATTAGCTGCACGTTTTGTGGATCCAGAAACTGTTTCTCATTTATTTAGGAGCTGTTCAGTAACTCAGACATTTTGGAAAGACGTCTTTTTGTGTCTAAGTCAGTGGTTCTCAACCTTTTGGAGCCGCGACCCCCATTATAACAGTTAAAGGGGTTCGTGACCCCCACCCGGGTCACACCGTGAGTAACATTAGCCTCCATAATTCTTAAAAAACAAAGAAAATAACAAATGGCTAAAATAAAATTCATCAAATTATGAACATATAATGTCTCTCTGGTAAAATAGCAAACACATGCAACAGTAAAGTATTATAATATATGCTAATAAAAAGATGTATATTTTACCTACATGATCTGGCGACCCCCCAAATTTGTCTCGCGACCCCCTTGAGGGTCCCGACCCCCAGGTTGAGAACCACTGGTCTAAGTTATGCAACAATTATAAAATGTATTATGAGCTTGTTGCTCTTGGGTTCTTCACAAGTGACTTAATGAGTCCTGACAAGATGTTTATTGTTCACCTCACCATTATTTTGGCAAAATATTATATTCAGAAGTGTAGATTTGCAAACAAAGCCCCTGTATTTGATGTTTTTCATAAAGAACTTGATATGTAAATAAAAAGCGTTGAGCCATGTACTAACAGGAAGGCTGTGAAAACCATTGGAATCTGGTCACAAAATATGTAGAGTTTTTGTTCTTTGTTCATTTCCCTCCCCCTGGAAAGTTTGATGGATTTTGCACAAATGACCTCATGTTTTTATGGACTGTATGTGCAACATTTCAATAACAAAAAAGAAAAAGTTTGCCATTTTATACTCACTACTGCCACCTCAGGTCATATGTGTAACTGCAGCTTCTATATTAAGCTCGTGCATGACGGCGCTTCAGACAGGTCTGAGCTCGTTCTACACATGAGGACATGGAGGAAAATACTTACATTTATAAACTCTGTATAGTCACTTTAAACTGACTTTGACTTTACTGAGAAACTTCTCTGCAGATGTTTCTGCTGCTGAACTGACTGCTTTTAAATCTATTTTATTTTCTCTGATTCCAAACATAGTGGAGTGAGTTTGACTCTCACACAAACACAAACAGCCCCAGTGTAATAAGTCACTAAACCTCCTCAGATCCTGTGATAAGAGTTTTGTGTGACTGTTGTTCCAGGCCGTGTCCTGCAGAGGAACAGACTCACAAACTGCTGAGTCGTGTTTAGAAACAAGTTGAAACAGATGAAAGCTCAGGAATCAGGCCGTGATACAGAGTTTATACAAAGAAGTGTAGAAGAGTTCTTACCAGAGAGTCCTGAGGTGCAGACGGAGGAAACACTGAAGTGAACACAGCTCTGAAGGAAATGGAACTTCCTGATCTTTAGAGTCATGTGACTCAGAGAGGACGGACCAGTTCTAAACCAGGAAGTGTCGAGGTGAGACTGGCATCAACAAACAGCTCCATAAAGCTCAGTGGCGGCTGGTGATGTGAAAACCAGGGGGCGCTGTTGCCTCTACCTTCAATTATATTTTAGAAGATACTTATAAACATTGTTTTTAACTTAAAAAAGAAAGTTATCTTTGGGGCGTTTAATATTATTATTTTGTGACTAAAGTGTAACGATAGTCTCTATACATATTTGTGTTTTGCACCAACAGAACCAGAACAAAGGCAGGAGGTGTTTCCTCTTTGATTTCATGGACAGTTTTAGTCCCAGACCTGCTGTGGTTTCATTATGAGCCTCAGAGTCACAGGTTTAAACCCGTATAAACCGTCAGACAAATGATCCGCTCAGAAATAATGTGCAGCTCACGTTATGAAGAGAGTCCTCCTCCTCCTGTAGCACCTGGAGCTCCACCTCCTGTAGCACCTGGAGCTCCTCCTGTAGCACCTGGAGCTCCTCCTCCTGTAGCACCTGGAGCTCCTCCTCCTGTAGCACCTGGAGCTCCACCTCCTGTAGCATCTGGAGCTCCTCCTCCTGTAGCATCTGGAGCTCCTCCTCCTGTAGCACCTGGAGCTCCTCCTGTAGCACCTGGAGCTCCTCCTCCTGTAGCACCTGGAGCTCCTCCTCCTGTAGCACCTGGAGCTCCTCCTGTAGCACCTGGAGCTCCTCCTCCTGTAGCACCTGGAGCTCCTCCTGTAGCACCTGGAGCTCCTCCTCCTGTAGCACCTGGAGCTCCTCCTGTAGCACCTGGAGCTCCTCCTGTAGCACCTGGAGCTCCACCTCCTGTAGCACCTGGAGCTCCTCCTGTAGCACCTGGAGCTCCTCCTCCTGTAGCACCTGGAGCTCCTCCTGTAGCACCTGGAGCTCCTCCTCCTGTAGCACCTGGAGCTCCACCTGTAGCACCTGGAGCTCCTCCTCCTGTAGCACCTGGAGCTCCTCCTCCTGTAGCACCTGGAGCTCCATCTCTGTTTCCCTCAGTGAATGAACTAGGGATGCACCGATACCACTTTTTCTAAAACCGGTACGAGTACGAATACTTGGATTTAAGTACTCGCCGATACCGAAAACCGATACAAGTACAAGGCATTTTCTTCAACATTCTTACTTTTTTCACAGCAGATTGGTTTGTAATTAGTTAATTTACTCATGTTCATTTCCTTAAGTAAAGTAGACGACACATTTAAGAGCAGTTATATTAGAATTGTGCTGATGCCATTTATTTTGTTTATTTTTATGTCTCTGTCCATCATAGACAGAAAAGTCCATGTCCTAAAGCTCCTCAATGCCTGAGCTTTATTCATTTATGTGTTTTTATTTAACAATAGTATTGAGATGTTTCTTAAATGGTCTCTTTTCGTCTTTACTTCAGCTCCTGTAGATTTTCTCGTGTGTTTGTAGTAACTTAGCGAGAAGCTACAGCGTTTTCATTGTTCTGCTGCAGCTCATTTTCCCTCAATATAAACATGCTGTATGTCTTTAATTTGGATTTTCTGAGGACTTTTTAGTCGCTGGGTTAGTTTTTCAGATGAATAAAACCCTGGGCATAAAACGGCGTCAGAGTGACCAAAACTGCAGCCGCGAGTTAGCAACGTTAGCCTGTATGTTGTAAACACTGCAGACGCTGCAGCACGAACAACATTAAGCTCTGGTTAAATCCAGCTCAGACTCTGGTTTAGAGAGCGCAGTCTGTAATAAAGTCAGCTCTATGTGGATTATTGGATTTACACTAAACTATTCTCCTGTTTGTTGCTTCTTCTCCTCAGCTGAGAGCTGCGCCTCGTAGCTGCGCCTCGTAGCTGCGCTGGCCGCACGTCAAATGGTATTGGTTTCTGGTATCGGGACCTCATGAATGAGTACGAGTATGAGTACAAGCCTGTGGCATCGGCCCGATACCCGATACTGGTATCGGTATCGGTGCATCCCTAGAATGAATGACGTTCCCCTCTCCTGTCGTAGCTCCTCCTCACGGTCCTGAATCTTCTCTCCATCAAATGTCCACGTCCTGGGACAGAACTTTGTCCCAAAGTGTGAGATAAACAAGCAGCAGCTAAAGCTTTTATCTGAACTAGCAGTGACTGGAATCATTTATTTTGATGCCCTGGCAGAGAATTTCAGTTTTCAGAGGATCGAAAGATCACACAAAAACATTTAGTGTTTGTCAAGTGACTTTACTCTTTTTAAATCATAATGAAAAAAGAAACGACCAAAATGAGCCTGATCCAAAGATTAAAGTTCTTAACACTTACCGTGACGATCTCGCTCATGTGAATATCCAGAGTATTTGTCCACCATCTTCTATTCCACATCATGTGATCATGTCACTACAATGTGAACAAGTCTGTTGGATTCATAGAGACACAAAGCAAGGGAGTCTTTATCAGAGTGTTGGTTTGCCACAGGGCTGTGTTTTCAGACCCGTACTGTCCATCCATGAATGTGTTGCATCTAATCCTAACAAGCTACAGTTGGGCGTATCGCAGAGAGGGTCAAAGGTCGTAGGAATGAAGAAGTTTCAGATTGAAGTCAGACGTGCCTCTGCTCCCGCATGTTTAGCTAGCAGCTAGCTTAACAATAACGTTTATATTGAATCAATCCCAGAGTCGCAGAAGAAGAACTGACCCTAAAGTTTAGTCTCTTTGTCTGCACATGCGCCCTGTGTGTGTTTCTCCCACAAAGGAAATGACCATATTTGGATCACAGCCTTTCCTGCTACACGTGGATACCAAACCTGTCAGTGTTTGTGAATGAATGAGCGTGGGAAAGACCGTGTTGGAGTCACTTCCTGGATAAATGTCAGAGAATAAACCTGTAAAGAGAGAGTTTGGAGTCGTCTCTGTGACTGAATAACAGGCTCAGTGTGAGGCCCCCCCCCCTCACTCTCCCTCCCCCCCTGCCTCCCCCCCCTCCCCCGCGGTGGGAGTGCTGCTGCTGCTGCTGCTGCGGCCGCTGAAGCTTCTGGCGGTTCATATATGCGGCGGATCGGGAGCGTCGGGGGCAGAACTGACAAATGTGTGGGGTCAATTGGTAAGAACACTCCTCTCTCTCTCTCGCTCGCTCTGTGTTTTCCTTTTCTCTCTTTACATCCGAACTTTAACTCCCCGAGGACGGACTTGAGGACTCGTTTATCGCTCGTGACGGACGTTTTTTTCACGTTTACGGAACCGTTTTCTTGCTTCTGTCCTGGATCCGTTGGTTCGATTTGAATCTGTTACCGCTAACTTTAAACCTGTCTCTGTCGGTCGTATTTCACTTTGTTCCGACTCCATTTTGTCCTAAAAGTATCTCTTCATCGGTTAAAGTGACTGAAATTAAGAATAATTCATCGTAATTTGTCATTTCGATTTCTCGCCGAGTGAAACTAATGAATATTTTTGAGCTTTAAGTCAGAAGTAACTCTGTATTTGAAGTACGGTAGGATTTATTTGACAGTTTAAAGTGCGATGTGAAGTCTTTGTTCACATAAGCAGTAACCAGCGCCCCCTGGTGGAGCGGAGCCGTCGGGTTCAGTGTCTTTAGTGAAAACGCGATTAAAAAATGGCGTCTCGTCGTCGATAAAACGACTTAAAAGGGTTTGAATCACTGGACTTTGTGCTGGTTTTGACAGAGACGGGGAAAGTGACAAACAGGAAAATGTCGAGGTTTTTGGGACTTTCTCGATGATGTTGATGCTGAGGTGATATTTTTGGCAAACCATCGGAAATGGGCAGAAATGTGACGCAAACAAATACATTGATGTTGGTTTGTTGCTCAAAAAGATCATCCTACACTTTACAATGTTTTAAAACAGTTTTCCCAGATATTTGCCATTTGTTCTTGACTTTTCCCTTTGTTTTCCCCATTCTCATTCTTCTTTTAGATTTTTTTTACTCCATGTTTTCTTTTTCTTTTTTTTAACAATTTTTTCTACAATTTTCCCCCAATTTGTATTTACCATTTTTTCTAGATTTTTCCCTCCAATTTTAAGAACATTTCCCACTTTTTTTCTCTGTTTAATCCTAAAATTTTCCCCATGTTTGTCCTTTTTTCTCTGTTCCATATCTTCCCCGACTTTTCCCTCCAATTTTAAGAAAACATTCCACTTTTCCCCCCATAGTTGCCCCACCTTTTTCAAAACATTTTTCCAAATTTGTTTCCAATTTTTATCAAATTTTCCACCATTTTTATTTACCATTTTTCCCTATTTTTTCTAGATTTTTCCCTACAATTTTAAGAACATTTTCCACTTTTTTTCTCTGTTTGATCCTAAAATCTCCCCATATTTGCCCTTTTTTCCCTCCACATTTTCTCCAAATTTTTCAAAACATTTTTTCCAAATTTGTTTCCAATTTTTATCACATTTTCCACCATTTTTATTTACCATTTTTCCAATTTTTTCCAATTTTCCCCCCATTTTTTCTAGATTTTTCCCTCCAATTTGAAGAAAACATTCCACTTCCCCCCCACATTTCCCCCAAATTTTTCCAATTTTTTCCCAATTTTTTTCCCAATTTTTATCAAATTTTCCACCATTTTTACTTGCAATTTTTCCAAAATTTTCCCCATTTTTTCTAGATTTTTTCCTCCAATTTTAAGAAAACATTCCACTTTTTCCCCCATATTTGCCCCACTTTTTTTCCAAATTTTCCCCCAATTTTTCCAACAATCCTCCCCCTATTGTCCTTTTATTAAAATACTTTTATTAACCATTTCCCCCTGTATTCCTTGACATTGGAGTTCCCCTCGGTCCCCTCGATTACTCGTCGTTCTGATCTTTCGCTCGTCTCTGGGTTTGGACCTTTTTTCTAAAGCAACAGCAGTGATTCTTCTCACCTTTGACCTTTGTGTCTAAGTGAATCACAGGTTTCTTCTTTTTGAAAGCATTAATATGGGACTACACGACACTGTTTCATTCTGTGGTGTTGTTTGAGTGATTGTAACTTAAACATGGCGGCCGTGTTGGGCGCTCGCCCTGGCCGCGGCGCCGAGAGGCCGGCCTGCATTATGCGCCGCTCTGAGGCCGTGCTGAGCCTTCGCTGTGAGGCCGGGCCTGCATTATGAGGCCGTGGCTGAATAAACAATTGTCCGGCCCCGGGGACAAAGCTCTGAGCGAGACTAGATCCCTCTGTCCAGCGCAGCACCGACGCTTCTGGCTCTTTCTGCCTCTGAACCCACGCCAGGGACTCAAACTAAACACGCTAAACACGCTAAACACGCTAAGGACAAATGACGGGTTCAGACGCTGCAGGGAAACAAAGACAGAGACACCCATGTGAAGATTCATTACTGACTAATGTGAGGAGGAATGAGCGGCATTCATATAAACGACATGTTAGTTTGAATAAGTCCCGCCCAGTCTGTTCTGTAAAGTTTAGAGTCGGTAAAGTTTAGAGTCGGTAAAGTTTAGAATCTGTAAAGTTTAGAGTCGGTAAAGTTTAGAGTCGGTAAAGTTTAGAATCTGTAAAGTTTAGAGTCGGTAAAGTAAAACATATTTTCAAAAAGTATTTCCCAAACTGATGTCATGCATATAAGTCAATAATGATGTAAGTTATGTTTATTAACCTCTTAACTCCCGCCTGAACTGAGAGCATCTAAATGGATCTTTTTCCAAGTCATCAGATTTTTTTCCATCTTTTTTGGGGGGGGTTTCAACTCATTTTTGTAGCTTTTTTGTCATTTTTTTCTTCATTTTTTTTGGTCATTTTTTGTCACATTCTTGTGGCATTTTTGGCACATTTTTGCCAGTTTTTCATAATTTTTTCGTCTCAGTTTTGTTGCTATTTTCCCACCTTTTTTCCAGAAGCTTTTGGACTGGGGTAAAAGCCAAACTGGAGAAAATGTGCTCGGTTCAGGTGGGAGTTAAGGGGTTAAATATCATTGAAATATATATTTTTTTATGTAGTTTCTCTGTATAAAAAGTGTCAGGCGGCGCAACAGAGTTTTTTCTAGAATTTAAATAGTTTCCAAAAATGTGTCTAAAGTCAAATCTTTGCCGAGTGTCTCTTCGAGTCTTTCATTTTGTAACTGATCCTGAATCAGCGATAAAACCAGAGGACGGAGCTCAGTGTCAGCACAAAACAGTAATCGGTTCAGTATCGGATATTTTAAACCGATATCTGATCTTTTTTTTCTAGCATTGACTCTGAGACTCACACCAGTGTTGGATCAGTGCGTCTCTATAAAGTTTAAATGGTTAATCTGACACCTGACATTAGCAGAGCATCTAAAATTAAATGATCTTTTATGTGGACTCTTACATTAGCTTTAGCATTTGTTAGCATGGATTTACTTTTAAAACTAATTAAAGACTTTTGTAATAAAATAATATTTTACAGTATTTACATTGGTTGTACCACCTGACACCGAAAGTGTTATGTTATGTGTTTCGCCATGATGTTTTATTTTGAATTTGTGGCCCTGAAAATACAGAAGCTTTATTAGTCTATGTATTAGTCACAGTATATTATTGGTCATTTGCTGTAAACTGACACACATGTGGTGTCAGGTGGTACAACCAATGTAAATACTGTACAATATTATTTTATTATAAAACACTCAAATATAACACAACTCTAACTGTTCCTGTGACCAGTGTGGGCTGTTTGTTAACCTGAAGTGTAACTGCACTTTATCAAACTCAAAACAAGTGGTATATGTAGAAAATAACAAGACTACGGTGAAACAAGTCGTTTAGAAATGAAACAAAGCCTCAAACAGGAGCTTTAGAAGGTGAGTTAGAGTCAGAGACTGGAGCTGCTGCTGGTTATGGAGACGTCTCTGAGACGTCCCCTGGAGATAAGGAGAGTCTCCAGGTAGTGTGGTCACACCGCCAGTGCTAGGCCTGATCCTGTCAGACCTCGGAAGCTCAGCAGGGACAGTGAGTGAGTGGGGGTGGGAGGGGCTGATGTTGGCAGACTGGTGGCCTCGTTTATCACCACCAAGTACGGAGTGAATGAATAAAGCACCAAATTGTGAAGCGACTTTGAGCGTCTGGAAAAGACTAATGCATTATTATTATTATTAGTCTAGGTGAAAACGAACAAGTTCATTTCAGCAGAGTCTCCGAGAGGTCTTTAAGAAGTCTCCACGGTCTCCAGCAGTTGTATCGCAAATACTGAGAAACTCCATACGACTCTCTGAGACCTCCCGTGTATCACACAGGTCATTTAAGGGACGTCACAGAAACGTCTCACAGGTTCAGGACAACAAACAGTATTTGCGACACAACTGCTGGAGACCGTGGAGACTTCTCGGAGACCATGCAGAGTCTCCGTGCAGAGTCTCCGTGCAGAGTCTCTGTGCAGAGTCTCCGTGCAGAGTCTCCGCCCAGTCTCTGTGTGTGATGCACAGGGTGGCACAGCGGTTAGTGCTCAGTGATGCTTCAATACTTTAATGAAATATGTCAAGTTAAAAGGATGATCTGATGAAAGTGAGTTAATGGAAGAGCAGATGTTTTTCCTCTGTTTTTATAAAATGAAACTCGTTTGGTTCTAAAGTATTTGTTACACTTTGTTGTGACACTTTGGGACTCGTGTCTGTTTTCTATTCACACATTGTCAGGTAAAAATATAAATTGCTCTAGCCCTGAAGCTGATAAAGTGCACGTCATCTAGAACCAGAAACACAACAATAATGTCATTTATTCCATTAAAGACTCTTTGTATCATTAATTTGAGCTGAAACCGAGTCACTTCTTTCAAAGCTTCGCTCGACCAACAGCTTTGAGACTTGGATCTAAAGACAGAATATGTTTTCCACAGATACAGACGGCATCTCGTCATAGAAGGGGGCGTGGCTTCACCGAGGGGGAAAATAGAATCTTTAGAGAAACACAATTTTCCCTCTTTTTAGCCATTTTATCACATGCGAATAAAGTCCAGTGTAAATCGGGCCCATGTGGATATTTTCTCACAGCAGATTGTTCAGTAGAAGTGAAAAAACGGCAGTTGTTGCTAGCGCTAGCTAACCGTTAGCATTCGCCCGATGCTAACATGTAGCATCATGTTAGCATTCTCCGTTATTCATGTATTTATGGGCTGTTGAACCACTTTGCTCCTCCCCATGTCTTTGTTTCTTTATTTAGTAGAAAACTATTTTCATAATTCAGCATTTGTTAAAGTAGTTTTTGAATAATTAGAGAAAGTTTAGATTTTTTCAAAATTGTTTTCCCCCTTAACTGTTTTCAAAAATGACCATATATGGGCGATTCTAGAGATGTTTGTCAAATTTTGTCACTTTTTCGTCACTTTTTTGTCAATTTTTGTCAGATTTTTGTAATTTTTTCGTCACTTTTTTGTCAATTTTTTCGTCCTTTTTTTCGTCACATTTTTGTCGATTTTTCGTTACATTTTCATAATATTTTTGTCACATTTTTGTCGATTTTTAGTAATTTTTTTGTAAATTTTTTGTAAATTTTTTGTAAATTTTTTGTAAATTTTTTGTCACATTTTTCCTCCTTTTTTGTCAACTATTTGTACATTTTTTGTCAACTTTACTGTGGGGACAATAAAGTCACACCTTGAACCTCCCCTTTAACATTCATCAAACTAACTAACTAACTAACCAGGCTTGTGCTGTGATTCCCCCAGGTTTCCCAAGGGGACGCTGTTGAGAAGCTGGCTCACCAAGTCGCGTCCCCGCCTGCTGCTGCTGATCGCCGGACTGAAGCGGCCCCAGGTCACCCTCATGCGCCGAAAGAGGATGAAGCGCACCAAAGTAGCCAAGGCCACGTAAGCGGTAAATAAGACTTAACGAACCAGGGAAAAAACAGGCTTTAAGGCCAGAGTCACGGAAATAAGAATCAGACTAAAACTGTGGCCGGAGTCGACAGTCAGTAAAAACTGTTAAAGAGTTAAAGAAAGGACTAGAAACACGTGATATCAATATCGATAAATATGTTTATGCACAATAATGAAGCTGTAAAGTCGACTTAATAGACAAAAACTAAAAAGAAAGGTCATTGGTCATTTTATACTCACTACTGCCACCTCAGGTCATACGTGTAACTGCAGCTTCTATGTGAAACTCGTGCAGGACTTCAGACCCGAAGTGACGGCTTTCTACACATGGCAGGAACATGTAGGGGGAGGAAAGTACTTATAATAAAATAATAATAATTTTTAAACTCTGTATAGTCCAGACCTGGGCAAAATACGGCCCGCGGGCCGGGTGATTCAGTCCGGCTCTCGCCTTGTAGAGCATAAATTCAAGTATGTCAAAAAAAAAGTAAGTCTCTAGCCCATTCCAGTGCGGGGTTATGATTTTTTTATTTTATTACCAGAATGCTCACTCCCGCCACTAGGGGGCAGATTAAATAAAAATAAAATAAAAGAATTCCACAGGTGTCCAGCAGAGGGCACTGACATAATAAGAAATCAGGATATAAACAACACATTGTGTGACTTGCAAGTGGGAAATGGACAGTCTGCTCCTGGGCAGCTGTGGCTACAATAGTAGCTTGTGGAGTGAAGGAATATTGGCTACAATGTAGCTGAGACTTGTGACACAGGCTTGTAAAGTGCAATAAGTGTGAGTGTTTTTATGAGGCTACTGTCTTGTCAGTTCATTGTTATTCATTTATTGAAAAGGTTGAAAAAGTCCTCAATGTATTTTCCCAATCAAAACATTTTTATTTTAGGGGCGACGGTGGCGCAGATGGTAGAGCAGGTCGTCTCATGATCGGAAGATCAGGGGTTCGATTCCCACCTCCTGAAAGTGTACACTGTCGTTGTGTCCTTGGGCAAGACACTTCACCCACATTGCCCCCAGTGTCTGCGTACATTGGTGTATGAATGAGAGTATGAATGGGTGAGTGGATCCTTGCTGTAAAGCGCTTTGAGTGCCTAATGTAGGTGGAAAAGCGCTATATAAGTTGAGACCATTTACCATTTACCATATTTTGGAGCTTTTGTTTATGGACCCGGCGATTCACTCTCCATATATCAAACTTATATCCCGATATAAGTTTGAGTTATTGTTGGTGCGGCTCCGACTCCATTCAGGCTTCTCATGTGGCCCCTTATGAACATTAATAGCCCACCCCTGGTATAGTCCCTTTAAGCTTCTTCCATCTTTATTTTTAATCTCAGTTAAAATGTGGACAGGAAGTAGTATTTATTCTACACTGGCTAACAGGAAGTTAGCCAAAAACATTCACTGCTGCATTACAGGAAACTGTTACTCATAAACAAAACGGCTAATGCTACAACAGTTAGCTAATAATATGCTAATGCTATACGAACTCTAGATATATTCAGAACATGCTAAAAAACGTTAAGCTGAAAGCTGTGACATTTGTATATAAAGCGCTTTTCACACAACACAAGAATAAATATATTGGCGAATAATTATTGAAACATCACTGCAAACGCTGAGCTAAACATACTATATTTTTAATCAACCTGCTGTTTTTGCATGTTATATGAGGAGAGAGAAATCAAGAGGAGAATAATGGAGGGTGTCAAAATAAAGCGTTGACTAAAAATAAAAGTGGAAATAAATAATACTCACTCATCCTGACCTATTGTACATGTTTTTAGTGGTCGGGGAAACAGACACAGAGAGAACTCCACACAGAAGTGATTTTGTTACAGTTGTACCTGCGCTTCTCCACTGGGGGGCGTCGTCGCTCTCTTCTTCTGTATCTGAACTCGGAGCTCTCTGATCGTCTCCAGGTCACATCAGCTCGAGCGGCTCCAGGGCATTTTCCAGGCGGAGATCAGAAATTTACTAGTTTCCTGGAACGCAGCACAAAAACTGGATCATGTAGTTAAGTCTAAGTCAAAAGGCCAGGGGTGGGCAACGTCAGGCCCGGGGGCCGAATCCAGCCCTCCAGCACAAAACCTCTGACACTCAAGATGATATTATTACAGAGATCAAATGCACATTTCCAGACAGAACACCTTTACTTTGGACTAAAATCGTCAGGTTTGGCCCTTGGTCTTTTTACAATGAAGAAAACTCTGTGGGTCAGTACATTTTTTTTTTTGCTGAAAACCTTTACACAACGTCAAAGGCAAATTAAATATTATATCAAGCACTCGGCTACAAACCTTTGCTTTCCCTGGACCAAAGATGCTTTAACCCCATCTGTTCTCCAGTTCGGCTTTACCCAAATCTGAAAGCTCCTCCACTGGAGCTCACAGCCGATAGGTCACTGTCACGCCTCTTGACCTGCAATGCTGAGCTGAACGGTGTTGTTGCCATGTTGCCATCACTTTTTAGCATGTTTTCCCCCATCACATTCTTGTCACTATTTCATCACGTTTTTGTCAATTTTTTGTCAAATTTTTGTCCATTTTTTGTCAAATTTTGTCCTTTTTTCGTCCATTTATGTCACTTTTTTTGTTGTCAATTTGTCATTACATTTTTGTCACATTTTTTGTCGATTTTTTGTAACATTTTCATGCTTTTTTAATCATTTTTTTTCTTCAATTTGTCATTACTTTTTTGTCAACTTTTTGTTTAATTTTTTGTCAATTTTTGTCAATTTTTCGTCATATTTTTCGTTATATTTTTCGTCATATTTTTCGTCATTTTTCGTCATATTTTTGTAATTTTTCCATCACATTATTGTCAAATTTTTGTCACTTTTTTCGTCACATTTTTGTAATTTTTGTGTAAATTTTTTTGTAATTTTTTGTCAATTTGTCGTCAAATTTTTGTCGATTTTTCATAAAATTTTTGTCACATTTTTGTCGATTTTTGTAATTCTTTCATCACAATTTTGTCATTTTTTTGTCACATTTTTCGTCCTTTTTTTGTTACATTTTTGTCAACTTTTTGTAAATTTTTTGTCAATTTGTCGTCAATTTTTTGTCAAGTTTTCCGTCACATTTTTATAATATTTTCATCACATTTTAGTCAAATTTTTGTCACTTTTTTCATCTGATTTTTGTCAATTTTTCGTCACATTTTTGTCAATTTTTTGTAATTTTTGTGTTAATTTTTTTTGTAATTTTTTGTTAATTTGTCGTTAATTTTTTGTCGATTTTTCATAAAATTTTTGTCACATTTTTGTCGATTTTTGTAAATTTTTGGTAAATTTTTCGTCACATTTTTGTAATTCTTTCATCACAATTTTGTCAAATTTTTGTCACTTTTTCGTCCTTCTATGTCACATTTTTGTCAACTTTTTGTAAATTTTTGTCCGTTTTTTGTCCATTTTTCGCCACATTTTTGTCAATTTTTTGTCAATTTTTCGTCACATTTTCATAAAAAATGTACTGACTCCTGTAGTGACTCCTGTAGTGACTCTGTAGTGACTCTGTAGTGACTCTGTAGTGACTCTGCACTGACTCTTGTGTTGTAGAACCTGCAGCCGAATGCCTCACTTCTCCTGAGCGATGCTGCGCCTCCCGGATCCGCGCCGCAGAGAAGACGCTCCGCCTCCATGTCGGATCAGAGCCCCGCCCCCCGCGGACCGGCCCCGCCCCCAGGCCCCGCCCGGTCCAGGCGCGGTCCGGCCCACACAGATCCCGACCCCCGGACTGACCGCGGGACCAGAGTGAACCCTCCTCAGAGCTGCCGCCGTTCTGTGACTGTCCTGTGTCTGTGACATTAAACTCCGCTCTCATGGACCAAACCGAGTCTGAGTCATAATTACACTGATATATATTAATTATTACTTTATTATCATGAACAAACTGAGTCTGAGTCAAAATTACACTGATTTATATTAATTATTACTTTATTATCATGGAACAAACTGAGTCTGAGTCATAATTACACTGATATATATTAATTAATACTTTATTATCAAGGAACAAACTGAGTCTGAGTCATAATTACACTTATATATATTAATTATTACTTTATTATCAAGGAACAAACTGAGTCTGAGTCAAAATTACACTGATTTATATTAATTATTACTTTATTATCATGGAACAAACTGAGTCTGAGTCATAATTACACTGATATATATTAATTATTACTTTATTATCATGGACCAAACTGAGTCTGAGTCATAATTAAACTGTTATATATTAATTATTACTTTATTATCATGGAACAAACTGAGTCTGAGTCATAATTACACTGATATATATTAATTATTACTTTATTATCATGGAACAAACTAAGTCTGAGTCATAATTACACTGATATATATTAATTATTACTTATTATCATGGAACATGTGCTGATAGTAGTCTTGTTATATTCACCTTATTCCGGAGGCTCGCGTGGCGCCGCCATGAATTGTGCCCGCCCCTTTTCTCCTGTTAACATGGGGCTGGAGAAGTCCACATAAAATCAGTCACTACAGGAAAACAAAGCCGTTTTCAGGCCGCGCAGAGAAACGCTGCAGTGTTGACTTGTTGGTGCAAATGAACATCGGACATTTTACACAAATCAATCGACTAAACATCAGATTTGAGCTGAGAATATTTTCCCTCGTTCTCCGTTAAAATGAACGGGCTTCGTTCTCGACCGGAAGTGTCTGGAAAACGAGGTGCCGAGACAACGCAAAAAGAGGCAAAAGTGGGCGGGGCGGAATAAGGTGAATACAGCTACACCACTAGCCTGAGCTAAACCTACTCACCATATGGTAGAAGCAGCGTCAGGACGTCAGTTGATTGTTGTTACTTGAAAGCAGCGGCCACGTTTTAATAAAAGGCTAAGCTGACCCACGTCTGATTTTCTATGTTTTATTGACAACATAACAGAACAAACTGTGTCTGAGTCATAATTACACTGATAAATATTAATTATTACTTTATTATAACAAACTTACTTTATTGTAGTGTCTTCACGAAACACGGAGTTAAACCACCAGCAAAGGAACCTTGCAGATTGTAGTTGCTTGGATTATTTTCCTTTACTGGACGGTGAAAACTGTAAGACATACACTACAGTGCAGGGGCGGACTGGGCAGAAAACCCGCCCTGGACTCTTATTATTTGACTGGCATCATCAGCAAAAAGAACTGGAAAGGTGGTCGTTGAAACGGAAGCAAAATCATTCATATAAATAATAAATAATAACGGTCCCAAAATTGAACCTTGTGGTGCACCATACTCTACAGAATTCCTTTTAGATTCAAGTTTTTTTATACTGGGCTTTACCCAAATCTAAAAGCTTCTCGACTGGAGAGCAACAATGTAACGCCTCATTTGAAAGCTAAGACCTACAAAAGTGATGGAAACTTTCCGTCGCGTCGCCACATTTTTGTCATATTTTTGTTGTTTTTTAAATAATTTTTTCTATAATTTTTTGTCCGTGTTTTTCTCATGTTTTTTTTTAGTTTTCATCCTCTTTTTCTCGCTATTTTGATTTCTTTTTAGCTTTTAGATTTGGGTAAAGCTCGGTTGAGGCGGGACTTGGTGGCCCTAGAGCCAGTGGCCCCTCTGTGCTCTTCCAGAATGGACATATGGCCAGTCCGCCCCTGCTACAGTGTCAGCAAACAGCTGATGTAAACATCAAAATAAAGTAAACTCATCTATAAAACTAACGAAATATCACTGAAATATGAAGCTAAACACGTAGATAAAACAATGAACAAACTTACGGCGTTGCCTCATTAATGTTTTCAGATGATAACTGATGTGGATCTGACTGCTAGCAGCCTGTAGCATGGCTTCTGTTTACATTCGGGACCGCGAAACCGGAAGTAGCGCGGCGAAACCGGAAGTAGATTTTAACAATAATATGTTTTTAAACTAAAATGATAGAAAGCCATGGATTATTTATTTACACACGATTGAAATGATTACTTAGTTTATTGCAACATTTTAAAACCATTTGACTTGAAATTACATTGAAATTAGTAATTAGCTACTTAAAGGGATATTTCTGTTTTTTTGACATAGGGCCTCCTTCCTTTCCTCGTTATCCAGAGTGTTGCTGATTTCTGGAGATATTTTTTGGGGTAATTCATGCAGTTCTTATATTTGAAGAGTTTCGTGGCGCTAGGCTAGTGCTAGGCTAGTCTATGGTATCAGCTAGCCTGCATTAAAAACAGTGTGACCCGCTCCACAGTGCACCTGAGGCACCCTTTAACTTCCACCTGAACCCAAATCATTTTCTCCAGTTTGGCTTTACCCAAATCAAAAAGCTTCTTGATAAAATAGCGACACAAAATCCACAACGTGACAAGAAAGTAACGGAAAAAGTGGCAAAAATGACGACAACACGGCAACAACGCAAGGAAAAAGATCTGTTTACATCACTTTTGTAGGTCTTAGCTTTCAAATGAGGCGCTACACTGGCCTATTGGATGTTCAGGCTCATTTATACTTAAACAAGACGAAAGAACTTGTTGTTCTTGCGCCCTGAGCTGCCGAACAAAATGGAGTCACTTTTGACTTGTCGCCGTGGAAACGTTTCGTAAATGACAGTTTCAAAAGTGACTCCATTTTGTTCGGCAGCTCAGGGTGTAGTGGAGTAGAAAGTACAGATACAGGCACTAAAATGTCGTGAAGTAAAGTAAAAGTACCTATAATTTTTACTTTGTTACTTTCCACCACTGAAGGCAAAGCAACTCAATGCGCCTGTGAGCTTTTAGGTTTGGGTAAAGCCGAACTGGAGACTTGGTTCATGTGAGGGTTAACCTCTTAACTCCCGTCTGAACCGAGAGCAATTTCTCCAGTTCAGCTTTACCCAAATCCTATAGGCCAGTGTAACGCCTCATTTGAAAGCTAAGATCTACAAAACTCATCTGAATGGATCTTTTTCCTCAAGTCATCAGATTTTTTTGTCAAATTGTACATTTTTTGTCACATTTCCATCATTTTTTCATCATTTTTCATCATTTTTTGTAAATTGTTTTGTCCTTTTTTTGTCCATTTTTTGTGACATTTTTGCCACTTTTTCATCTTTTTTTTGGTCACTTTCTGTAATTTTTTTTGTCCTTTTTTGTCAATTTTTTGTCACATTTTTTCAGATTTTTTTGTAAAATTTTTGTCAATTTTTTGTAAAATTTTTGTCACTTTCTGTAATTTTTTTGTCCTTTTTTGTCACATTTTTTCAGAATTTTTTTGTACATTTTTTGTCAAATTTTTGTCACTTTCTGTCATTTTTTTTGTCATTTTTTGTCACATTTTTTGTCATTTTTTCATAATTTTTTTGTCAAATTTTTCTCACTTTTTTGTCACATCTTCATCATTGTTTTCGTCTCAGTTTTGTCGCTATTTTCACACCTTTTTGGGGGGGGTTTCAAATCATTTTTGTAACTTTTTTGTAATTTTTTTGTCAAATTGTAAATTTTTTGTCACATTTCCATAATTTTTTCATCATTTTTCATCATTTTTTGTAAATTGTTTTGTCCTTTTTTGTCCATTTTTTGTGACATTTTTGCCACCTTTTCCATCATTTTTTTGTCCATTTTTTGTATTTTTTTTGTCAAATTGTAAATTTTTTGTCACATTTCCATAATTTTTTCATCATTTTTCATCATTTTTTGTAAATTGTTTTGTCCTTTTTTTGTCCATTTTTTGTGACATTTTTGCCACTTTTTCCATCATTTTTTTGTCCATTTTTTGTCATTTTTTTGTCAAATTTTTGTCACATTTTTGTCACATTTTTCATATTTTTGTTTTCAATTTTTTGTCATTTTTTTGTCACTTTCTGTCAATTTTTTGTCACATTTTTGTCATTTTTTTGGTCAAATTTTTCTCACTTTTTTGTCACATTTCCATCATTGTTTTCATCTCAGTTTTGTTGCTATTTTCACAGCTTTTTTCCAGAAGCTTTTGGATTGGGGTAAAGCCAAACTGGAGAAAATGTGCTCGGTTCAGGTGGGAGTTAAGGGGTTAAAACGACAGCGGTTTATCACATCGTCTAATTTATGTTTTATTATTCTAATATGTTGAAACATAATATTTTAGAGAATTGAATTTTTTTTTCATAAACTCTTCGGCCTAAATGACATTATGTATTTTATTCTTGGTTTGTTGAACCTCTTAACTCCCGCCTGAACCGAGAGGATCTTTTTCCTCACGTCATCAGATTTTTTTTCCATAATTTTTTTGTTGGGTATTCAACTCATTTTTTTCGTAAATTTTTTGTCACATTTTGTCATTTTTTTAATCACATTTTTGTCATTTTTTTGTGTTTTTTGTGTGTTTTTTTTGTTTTTTTAATCACATTTTTGTCACGTTTTGTCATTTTTTTGTCATTTTTTGTCACGTTTTTGTAATTTTTTCGTCATTTTTTTGTCATTTTTTATCACATTTTTGTCGTTTTTTTGTCGTTTTTTTTATTGAATTTTTGTCAAATCTTTATCACATTTTTGTCATTTTTTGTCACATTTTTTGGTCATTTTTTTGTCTTTTTTTGTCACTTTTTTTAGTCACATTTTTGTCACATTTTTGTCATTTTTTGTCACATTTTTTCGTCATTTTTTAATCATTTTTGTCACATTTTTGTCGTTTTTTTGTCGGTTTTTTGATTGAATTTTTGTACATTTTTTATCACATTTTTGTCATTTTTTCGTCATTTTTTCGTCATTTTTTAATCACATTTTTGTCACATTTTTGTCTTTTTTTGTCACATTTTTTCGTCATTTTTTAATCATTTTTTTATCACATTTTTGTCATTTTTTCGTCATTTTTTTGTCATTTTTTAAATCACATTTTTTGTCACATTTTTGTCACATTTTTGTCATTTTTTGTCACATTTTTTCGTCATTTTTTAATCATTTTTGTCACATTTTTGTCGTTTTTTTGTCGTTTTTTTGATTGAATTTTTGTACATTTTTTATCACATTTTTGTCATTTTTTCGTCATTTTTTCGTCATTTTTTAATCACATTTTTGTCACATTTTTGTCATTTTTTGTCACATTTTTTCGTCATTTTTTAATCATTTTTTTATCACATTTTTGTCATTTTTTCGTCATTTTTTTGTCATTTTTTAAATCACATTTTTTGTCACATTTTTGTCACATTTTTGTCATTTTTTTTGTAATTTCTTGTCACATTTTTGCCACTTTTTCATCAATTTTTCGTCACATTTTTGTCACATTTCCATCATTGTTTTCGTCCCAGTTTTGTTGTTGTCCCACCTTTTTCCCAGAAGCTTTTGGATTGGGGTAAAGCCAAACTGGAGAAAATGTGCTCGGTTCAGGTGGGAGTTAAGGGATTAAAATGCATTTCCTCGTGTTGCGACTGTGAACGCTGGCGTGTGTCTCCCCCTGGTGGACACACAGAGGCGGCGCGGCGGAGCTCGAGAAACTGCGGGGAAACCGAAACAAGTCAAATAAAAAGATTAGAAACACGTTGAGAGCGCGGTTTGCGCCGGGACCGGCCCGGGACTCACCGTTCAGTCCCGGTTCATCCGCAGTTTGGGGAAATCCGGCCGCTAAACGTCAATAATCCCCCGTTCATGTTGTTTGTGTGGTCAGCGGAGGGATACGGGACAACTTCAACCCGAGGAGCGGAGCAGCGGTGTCGTGTCCGTCCGCCGCGTGCGCTAGATCCCGCCGTTAACGCGAAAAAGAGGCGGTAAACCGGTGGTAAAATAATATAAATGCACGTGGGAGACAAAAGGATACGATAGATTAAATTACGCTTCGTTTGTTTGCTTTAAAGCCTCCGCGTGCGTCCGCTCAGGCTCCGACAGCCGATATCAGAAACATGCAAATCCGGAGCAGCTGCAGATCTACGACCGCAGACTCAGGCCCGACGGTTCCAGAGTTAGTTTGGACACGCTTTCATTTAGTTTCGTAGTTTTTTGACGAAAATGCGAATTAGTTTGGCCAAGATTTTGTCATTTACTTTTAGATTCAAGAAGATTTTATGTAATTTGAGAGTTAATTTAGTCAGATCGGCCACACGCGGAAAGAGTAAAATTGTGGCCCGGCAAAAACAAAAACAACAACAAAACAAAGCAACGGAAAAGCTTCAAAAATACGATGAAAAAGTGAAAGAGCAACAATGCAATAATGCAAGATTTGTTTTTAGATCAGTTTTGTAAGTCTTAGCTTTCAAATCTATAGGCCTATAAACTTTACGGTCTCCAGTCCAGAAGCTTTTAGATTTGGGTAAAGCTGAGATAGAGAAAATGTGCTCTGTGAAGGCGGGGGCTTGAATTAACCCCAAAAAAATCTTCTAGACTGGAGAGCAACGGTGTAATGCCTTATTTGAAAGCTAAGACCTACGAAACTGATCACTTTTTTCGTCTCGTTGTCGCCGTGTGTGTTTTCGTCTTTTGTGTGTTTTTGTCAATCTTTTGTGTCCGTTTTTTTGTCATGTTTTGTCACTTTTAGTTGCGTTTTCATCCTCGTTATCGTCACTATTTTTTTTTTTCAGCTTTTAGATTTGGGTAAAGCCAAACTGTAGAAAATGTGCTCTGTATGGTTAACCACTTACCGCGTTAACGAGCGCATTTTCTCCAGTTCAGCTTTAGCCAAATCTAAAGTTTTTAGAGTCTTTGTTGCTCTTTTGCCGTTTTATTTGTCACTTTTTTCCACCTTCGCTACGTCACTGTTTTGTCCTCTTCTTTAAAGTGACAGTCTGTAAGTTTGCAAAGTGAGGAAGGATGGGGAGAAATGTGAAAGTAAACAATCAAACTCCTCCCTCTTTAACCAGTTTGCAAAACGATCACGCCCCTCCCCCTCCCTCCTGATTGGACCTGGCAGGCTGGTTCACAGGAAAAGCTCGTCTCATTTTGTTGTCTTTTTTTAGTCATTTTTTTTGTCCTTTTTTTGGTTATTTTTTTGTCATTTTTTTTGACATTTTTTTGTCCTTTTTTTGTCATTTTTTTTGTCATTTTTTTGGTTATTCTTGTTTGTCATTTTTTGGTTTTTTTTAGTCATTTTTTTTGTCAGTTTGTGTTATTTTTTTTGTTCGTTTTTTGTCATTTTTTGTTCTTTTTTTGTCTTTTTTGTCATTTTTTGGTTATTTTTTTGTCCTTTTTTGTTTTGTTTTTTGTTCTTTTTTTTCATTTTTTTTTTTGTCATTTTATGTCATTTTTTGTCATTTTTTTGTTCTTTTTTTTCATTTTTTTTGTCATTTTTTGTCAATGTTTTCTCACTATTTTGTCACATTTCCATCATTGGTAGGAATTGTGCTCGGTTCAGGTGGGAGTTAATAATATCGCCTGCAGTTCACAAACTATCCACCAGGGGGTGCTGCAGCGCCCTCAGCACCCTGGGTTCCCACCGGCCTTGATCTGAGGCTCTTTCAGACGGGCAATAGAAGTTTGGATGATTTTAGTCTCTCCTTTTCATTTTTATTTAGTCTTATTTCAGTCATAGTTTTAGTCTCATGAGAAACTTTTAATTTAGTTTTAGTCCAATTTTAGTCGTCCAAAAAAAAATTAAGACTAAATATTTTAGTCAACGAAATTAACACTGGTTCAGGCGGGGGTTAAGAGGTTAAGAGGTTAGAGAAACATGATCCAAAATGGCGGCGGGTGGTGTTTACTCTCTTTAAACCATGCGTAAATAAAAACAAACGATGTTCCATCATACAAAACCTGCTCTTCCTGACGTCCCTCGGTGTCGTGAATCCGCGGGCGTGGACGCGCGGCGGCTCCGCTCCGCAGGCTCGTCCCGCTCGTCACTTCCAGCTCCGGCAGAAACAGAAGCAGCAGCAGAAGAAGCAGAAGCAGCGGCTCATCGCGCCCTCTCCGCCCCGGGAACAACAGCGTCGATCCACGGCCACGGAGCGGCAGCGAGATGCCCGGCATGATGGACAAAGGCTCGTCCGAGTACCTGGGGGGCAAGGGCCGCTCCAACGGCACCAAGAGCCCGTCGTCCGCCGCCTCCAACGGGCACTGCACGGACGACAGCAGCGACGACGAGCACGGTGGGGAACGTAGCCTCGAGCGCCACAGCCGGGCGCATTACGCGGACAAAAAAGCCACCCAAACTGCGCCAAAACCCGGGATTAAGCTCGAGCTGGTGTCGAGATGTGAACGCGGATGAACGAGGGCGCGAGCCGGCCGAGCACGAGCGCGCGTAAAGTCACATGTCGCGAGTATAACCGTGTATTTATCGTTTATTAAAAGTTGTGCCAAACCCGACGCAAACCCGCGCGTAAAAGCGACGAACAAACGCGTAATGGAGCCGCGTGTGGTTCACGTTTCTGCACCGTAACGAAGCGGCGGCGGAATAAACAGGGAGATAGCCTCGAACACTGAGGGGGGATAGCCTCGAACACGTGTGTCATCAGAGAGCCTCGAACAGCCACCGAACCCTGACGCTTTAACGATATTAACGCGATATTAACGCGAAATCTGCGCGTGTGCGTGAGCGGGGAGATGTTTGGTGGTTATTGTGTAACTGTGCAATAATCAGACTAAGTGTTATTGTTTGCTCACGTTTCTGATGTTTCTGTTTGTTTGCATCTTCAAAAACCGTCGGGACAGTGTGGTTTTAACCTCTTAACTCCCGCCTGACCCGAGAGGATCTTTTTCCTCACGTCATCAGGTTTTTTTCCCATCATTTTTTTGTTGGGTATTCAACTCATTTTTGTAACTTTTTTGTAAATGTTTTGTCAATTTTTGTCACATTTTTTTTTTAAATCATCCATTTTTTATCAAATTTTTGTCATTTTTTGTTACATTTTTGTCACTTTTTTAAAAAAAATTTTCATCAATTTTTTATCACATATTTGTCAGTTTTTTGTCAATTTCTTGTGACATTTTTGTCAAATTTTTTGTCCATTTTTTGTCAAATTTTTGTCACATTAAAAAAAAATTCTCATCAATTTTCTATCACATTTTTGTTATTTTTTGTTAAATTTTTGTTAAATTTTTGTCACATTTTTAAAAAGAAAATCTATTTTTTTTAATCAAATTTCTGTCCTTTATTGTTACATTTTTGTCACATTTTTTGTCCATTTTTTGTCAAATTTAAAAATAAAAAAAAATCATCAATTTTTTATCAAATTTTTGTCCGTTTTTTGTCAATTTCTTGTGACATTTTTGACAATTTTTTGTTAATTTTTTGTCATTGTTTTGTCATTTTTGTTACATTTTTGCCACATTTTTGTCATTTTTTCGTCAATTTTTTGTCAATTTCTTGTGACATTTTTGCCACTTTTTCCATCCATTTTTCGTCACTTTTTTGTCACATTTCCGTCATTGTTTTCGTCTCAGTTTTGTTGCTATTTTCACAGCTTTTTTCCAGAAGCTTTTGGGGTAAAGCCAAACTGGAGAAAATGTGCTCGGTTCAGGCAGGAGTTAAGCGGTTAATGATGTCGGTCAGATTTAAAGGAGAAACTGGCTCTAGATAAAATCAAATCTTTTAACGTGACCAATGGAAAAATGAAAAAAAAAAAGAAGAAAAAAAAGTAAGACACAAGACAAAAGTAAAGTGAATGAAAATGTTCTGTAGTTTGTTATTCGTTGTTTACCTCGACCCCCCCGGGCTGAATTACCTGAGGGGAGACGAGAGTATCTACAGTATTTACTCTCGTGTGTCATGGTGGTCACGTTCTCTCAGACGCTCCACCAGAGCCTCCGTCAGCCGGACCGGAGCTCCCAAAGTTTACAACATCTTTAGGTAATAAATAACAGATAAGCGATACATTTTTGGGCTGGATGTACATTTATTACCATTTTCCCCATATTTTTTTTTTTTAAACTTTGATAATTACCAGAAGCAAATTGAGTTCCATTACATTTCATGTTTATTGCAGCTTGTGTGTTATTTTAGGATATGATTTTGCACTTTTACAACAAAGGTTTACTGTTGTTTCTATGCATGAGTCGACAGTATCGAGTATCGTTAGTCAATAAAATCGTTTATCGCGATACTTTTCTGCCTCAATAAATCGAAGCTGCAAATTTGTTATCGTGACAGGCCTTGTGTAAATAATGTGTAAATAATGTGTTTTATTGTGACCTAAAGCTGATGCTGTAACATCTGGTTCATCCAGTGTAATAGTTATGTCCGTATTAAATAAATAAAAAATGTAACATTACTTGGAAATAATTTTACTCGAGTAGAAGTAAAAAATAGTGAACACATAATAATGAGTAAGAGTAAAAAAGGAGAAAATGTTACTTGAGTACTGTGAGTAACTGAGCGTAAAAGTCTGTTATATATGTCATGAAATAATGTGAAAACTGTAATATCTTCAAAGAAAATACCATAAAGAATATATAAAGTACATTTTTATGTAGGATTAAGTAACGTATAATTTACGCCTCAAAATAAAGATTTTTTTTCCCTTAAATATTTACTCATTTTAATGTGAGTAAAAGTACTTTAAGAGGGCAGGGCGATATGGCCTAAAATCCAATCTAAAATATCACGATATATTTGACGATACAATTGACAATGGACAAATTACTTCAAAATTCCAGACTCGCGCCTATTGGGAAGATTAATTTACTCATATTTTATTTGTTTTCACGGTTTACTACTTTCTGATCTACCCTACAGTTTACTGTCTTCATTTCATGTGACTTTTCAGCACCTGCTCCCGTGTTCTACAGCTGCGTTTATAGTTCATGATCAATTATATCGAGTCCACAATGATGCCAAAAATGACGATATAAAAAAATATATCTATTATGGCAGGGTTTCCTTCAGTCATTGAATGATTTGTGCCAAACAAGTCCTCAAATATTATTAAAAAGCATCAGATTGGATTCAAACTGGTGTAAAAATAATGACTGTGTTTGACGATTATTACGGCAAAACTCATCAGAAAACAATAAAAACTCCTCAAAATCAGAGCAGCTTCCACACGCCTGTGTCACCAGTAAAAAGTCCCTTTGCAAAGATTAATCCAGAAAAAAAGAAAAAAGTTCTGTTCACTTGTTTCTCCCAGTGTTTTTGAGGAGCCGCGTGCGAGTGACTGTGACCAATGAGGAGCCTCAGCGGCAAAAATCCTGATCAGACGCATAAAACTATGAAGATCATACACAATAATGACGTTAGGTGATTAGTTATGATTGAAATAAACTATAAAAAGTGACAACAGTGGTATAAATAAACATGCCTTGCCTAGGCCAGGGTAACGCCTCATTTAAAAGCTAAGACCTTGTAGTTTCAGTAAATGTTCGGTGTGGTGGATGCAGGTAACTGGACTTATGGGACTGACCCGGCCTGTGAGGGTGGGCGTGTCTCTGTGAGGGTGGGCGTGTCTCTGCGAGGGTGGGCGTGTCTCTGCGAGGGTGGGCGTGTCTCTGCGAGGGTGGGCGTGTCTCTCTGAGGGTGGGCGTGTCTCTGCGAGGGTGGGCGTGTCTCTGCGAGGGTGGGCGTGTCTCTGCGAGGGTGGGCGTGTCTCTGCGAGGGTGGGCGTGTCTCTGCGAGGGTGGGCGTGTCTCTGCGAGGGTGGGAGTGTCTCTGCGAGGGTGGGCGTGTCTCTGTGAGGGTGGGCGTGTCTCTGTGAGGGTGGGCGTGTCTCTGTAAGGGTGGGAGTGTCTCTCTGATGGTGGGCGTGTCTCTCTGACCTGCCTGTTCTTGTGTTTCAGACGTGGGGATGCGAGGGTGGGCGTGTTTCTTTGATGGTGGGCGTGTCTCTGTGAGGGTGGGCGTGTCTCTGTGAGGGTGGGCGTGTCTCTGTGAGGGTGGGCGTGTCTCTGTGAGGGTGGGCGTGTCTCTGTGAGGGTGGGCGTGTCTCTGTGAGGGTGGGCGTGTCTCTGTGAGGGTGGGCGTGTCTCTCTGATGGTGGGCGTGTCTCTCTGATGGTGGGCGTGTCTCTGCGAGGGTGGGCGTGTCTCTGTGGGTGGGCGTGTCTCTGTGGGTGGGCGTGTCTCTCTGATGGTGGCCGTGTCTCTGTGGGTGGGCGTGTCTCTCTGATGGTGGCCGTGTCTCTGTGGGTGGGCGTGTCTCTGCGAGGGTGGGCGTGTTTCTGTGGGTGGGCGTGTCTCTCTTATGGTGGGCGTGTCTCTGTGAGGGTGGGCGTGTCTCTTATGGTGGGAATGTCTCTGAGGGTGGGCGTGTCTCTCTGATGGTGGCGTGTCTCTGTGAGGGTGGGCGTGTCTCTCTTATGGTGGGCGTGTCTCTGTGAGGGTGGGCGTGTCTCTGTGAGGGTGGGCGTGTCTCTGTGAGGGTGGGCGTGTCTCTTTGATGGTGGGCGTGTCCCCATGACCTGCCTGTTCTTGTGGGGATGTGAGGGTGGGCGTGTCTCTCTGATGGTGGGCGTGTCTCTCTGATGGTGGGCGTGTCTCTCTGATGGTGGGCGTGTCTCTCTGAGGGTGGGCGTGTCTCTCTGAGGGTGGGCGTGTCTCTGCGAGGGTGGGCGTGTTTCTGTGGGTGGGCGTGTCTCTCTTATGGTGGGCGTGTCTCTGTGAGGGTGGGCGTGTCTCTTATGGTGGGAATGTCTCTGAGGGTGGGCGTGTCTCTCTGATGGTGGCGTGTCTCTGTGAGGGTGGGCGTGTCTCTCTTATGGTGGGCGTGTCTCTGTGAGGGTGGGCGTGTCTCTCTGATGGTGGGCGTGTCTCTGTGAGGGTGGGCGTGTCACTGATGGTGGGCGTGTCTCTGTGAGGGTGGGCGTGTCTCTTTGATGGTGGGCGTGTCCCCATGACCTGCCTGTTCTTGTGGGGATGTGAGGGTGGGCGTGTCTCTCTGATGGTGGGCGTGTCTCTCTGATGGTGGGCGTGTCTCTCTGAGGGTGGGCGTGTCTCTCTGAGGGTGGGCGTGTCTCTGTGAGGGTGGGCGTGTCTCTGTGAGGGTGGGCGTGTCTCTGTGAGGGTGGGCGTGTCTCTCTGATGGTGGGCGTGTCTCTCTGAGGGTGGGCGTGTCTCTGTGAGGGTGGGCGTGTCTCTGATGGTGGGCGTGTCTCTCTGATGGTGGGCGTGTCTCTCTGATGGTGGGCGTGTCCCTCTGACCTGCCTGCTCTTGTGTTTCAGACGTGGGGATGCGAGTGGGCTCCGATTACCAGGCCGCGATCCCCGACTTCGAGCCCGGCGCCACCAAGTACTCGGACAAAGAGACGGGCGGGATGCTGGTGTGGTCGCCGTACCACGCCATCGGCGACTCCAAACGTAACGCTCATACATGCGAGTGACGCCACTGTCCTCTGTCAGGTCCTCACTCTGTCTGTGTTCACAGTGGACGAGTACATCGCCATCGCCAAAGAGAAGCACGGCTACAACGTGGAGCAGGTACGGCCCCGACTACGAGACCTGGTCCTAGTCCAGGTTTAACCCTCTCTCATTGGGGAGGTTGTTCTGGTCTGGTCTTAGTCCTGGTTTAACTCTCTCTCACTGGGGAGGTTGTTCTGGTCTGGTCTTAGTCCAGGTTTAACTCTCTCTCATTGGGGAGGTTGTTCTGGTCTGGTCTTAGTCCTGGTTTAACTCTCTCTCACTGGGGAGGTTGTTCTGGTCTGGTCTTAGTCCAGGTTTAACTCTCTCTCTCTCATTGGGGAGGTTGTTCTGGTCTGGTCTTAGTCCTGGTTTAACTCTCTCTCACTGGGGAGGTTGTTCTGGTCTGGTCCTAGTCCAGGTTTAACCCTCTCTTGTTGAGGAGGTTGTTCTGGTCTGGTCTTAGTCCTGGTTTAACTCTCTCTCATTGAGGAGGTTGTTCTGGTCTGGTCTTAGTCCAGGTTTAACCCTCTCATTGAGGAGGTTGTTCTGGTCTGGTCCTAGTCCAGGTTTAACTCTCTCTCATGGGGAGGTTGTTCTGGTCTGGTTTTAGTCCTGGTCTGGTTTTAGTCCTGGTTTAACTCTCTCTCTCGTCAGGCGTTGGGGATGTTGTTCTGGTCTGGTTTTAGTCCTGGTTTACCTCTCTCTCTCTCGTCAGGCGTTGGGGATGTTGTTCTGGTCTTGTTTTAGTCCTGGTCTGGTTTTAGTCCTGGTTTAACTCTCTGTCTCGTCAGGCGTTGGGGATGTAGTTCTGGTCTGGTTTTAGTCCTGGTCTGGTTTTAGTCCTGGTTTAACTCTCTCTCTCTCGTCAGGCCTTGAGGATGTTGTTCTGATCTGGTTTTATTCCTGGTTTACCTCTCTCTGTCTCGTCAGGCGTTGGGGATGTTGTTCTGGTCTGGTTTTAGTCCTGGTCTGGTTTTAGTCCTGGTTTACCTCTCTCTGTCTCGTCAGGCGTTGGGGATGTTGTTCTGGCACAAACACAACATCGAGAAGTCTTTGGCTGACCTCCCAAACTTCACCCCTTTCCCAGACGAGTGGACTGTGGAGGACAAGGTTCTGTTCGAGCAGGCCTTCAGCTTCCACGGCAAGAGCTTCCACCGCATTCAGCAGATGGTAGGACTACTTCTACTACTACTTCTACTGCTACTGCATTACTGCTACTACCACAGCTAAAAAGTCTCTAAAGCGAGTGTGTACTTGGCAGCTACCGGACAAGTCCATCTCGTCCCTGGTGAAGTACTACTACTCCTGGAAGAAGACTCGCTCCCGGACCAGCCTCATGGACCGGCAGGCGAGGAAGCTGGCCAGCCGCTCCAACCAGGACGACAGGTGCTTGTACTGAAATACAATACTACTAAGTAATACTCGTACTCCTCGTCAGTGCGGAGGCTGAGAGTGTTTGTGTTTGCAGTGACGAGGAAATGGAGGAGGCCAATCCCATCGAGGCCAACGACAGCGACTACGACCCCAGCAAGGAAACCAAGAAGGAGGTAATTGTTTGACCTCTGAACTCCCGACTGAACCGAGAAGATCTTTTTCCTCACAGTATCAGATTTTTTTTCCAGCATTTTTTTGTTGGGTATTCAACTTATTTTTGTTACTTTTTTGTCATTTTTTGTCATTTTTTGTCACATTTTTGTCATTTTTTGGTCAATTTTTTATCACATTTTTTATCACTTTTTTTCATTTTTTCATCACTTTTTTTTAATCAAATTTGTGTCATTTTTGTAATTTTTTAGTCAAATCTTTATCACATTTTTGTCATTTTTTTTGGTCAATTTTTTGGTCATTTTTTGGTCATTTTTTGTCAAATTTTGGTATTTTTTTTGCCAAATTTTTTATCAAATTTTTATCATTTTTTTTTCATTTTTTGTCACTTTTTAAATTTTTTCATCATTTATTTCATCAAATTTGTGTCTTTTTTATCAAATTTTCATTTCATTTTTTAACGAGACAGTAACGAGACAGTAACGAGACAGTAACAAGACAGTAACGCTCCCTACATGGATAACTGTGATCCACCCTCTCCGTATTGTTCCCAAACGTCCATGACTTGACTCCGGTTTGTCCTTCTGTCCAGAGTCAGTCCGAGGCGCCGCCGCCCGGAGCCAAACTGGCGCCCGGACGCCGAGAGCACCAGACGCTGCTGCACCGCCACCACCAGAGGGCGCGCTGCCGTCCGCCCAAGGGCATGTACCTGACGCAGGACGACGTGGTGGCCGTGTCCTGCTCCGTGTCGGCCGCCAACAGCCTCCTGCGCGGCCTGGACATGGAGCTGGTGTCGCTCAAGAGACAGGTACCAGGAGACGCTCGGGGTCCACGTGTAGCAGGACAGGCTTCAGATCTGTGTCATGTTCAGGGTCCACGTGTAGCAGGACAGGCTTCAGATCTGTGTCATGTTCGGGGTCCACGTGTAGCAGGACAGGCTTCAGATCTGTGTCATGTTCAGGGTCCACGTGTAGCAGGACAGGCTTCAGATCTGTGTCATGTTCAGGGTCCACGTGTAGCAGGACAGGCTTCAGATCTGTGTCATGTTCGGGGTCCACGTGTAGCAGGACAGGCTTCAGATCTGGGTCATGTTCAGGGTCCGCGTGTAGCAGGACAGGCTTCAGATCTGGGTCATGTTCAGGGTCCACGTGTAGCAGGACAGGCTTCAGATCTGTGTCATGTTCGGGGTCCACGTGTAGCAGGACAGGCTTCAGATCTGTGTCATGTTCGGGGTCCACGTGTAGCAGGACAGGCTTCAGATCTGGGTCATGTTCAGGGTCCACGTGTAGCAGGACAGGCTTCAGATCTGGGTCATGTTCAGGGTCCACGTGTAGCAGGACAGGCTTCAGATCTGTGTCATGTTCGGGGTCCACGTGTAGCAGGACAGGCTTCAGATCTGGGTCATGTTCAGGGTCCACGTGTAGCAGGACAGGCTTCAGATCTGGGTCATGTTCGGGGTCCACGTGTAGCAGGACAGGCTTCAGATTTGTGTCATGTTCAGGGTCCACGTGTAGCAGGACAGGCTTCAGATCGGGGTCATGTTCAGGGTCCACGTGTAGCAGGACAGGCTTCAGATCTGGGTCATGTTCAGGGTCCACGTGTAGCAGGACAGGCTTCAGATCTGGGTCATGTTCGGGGTCCACGTGTAGCAGGACAGGCTTCAGATCTGGGTCATGTTCAGGGTCCACGTGTAGCAGGACAGGCTTCAGATCTGTGTCATGTTCGGGGTCCACGTGTAGCAGGACAGGCTTCAGATCTGTGTCATGTTCGGGGTCCACGTGTAGCAGGACAGGCTTCAGATCTGGGTCATGTTCGGGGTCCACGTGTAGCAGGACAGGCTTCAGATTTGTGTCATGTTCAGGGTCCACGTGTAGCAGGACAGGCTTCAGATCTGGGTCATGTTCAGGGTCCACGTGTAGCAGGACAGGCTTCAGATCTGGGTCATGTTCAGGGTCCACGTGTAGCAGGACAGGCTTCAGATCTGGGTCATGTTCGGGGTCCACGTGTAGCAGGACAGGCTTCAGATCTGGGTCATGTTCAGGGTCCACGTGTAGCAGGACAGGCTTCAGATCTGTGTCATGTTCGGGGTCCACGTGTAGCAGGACAGGCTTCAGATCTGTGTCATGTTCGGGGTCCACGTGTAGCAGGACAGGCTTCAGATCTGGGTCATGTTCAGGGTCCACGTGTAGCAGGACAGGCTTCAGATCTGTGTCATGTTCGGGGTCCACGTGTAGCAGGACAGGCTTCAGATCTGTGTCATGTTCAGGGTCCACGTGTAGCAGGACAGGCTTCAGATCTGGGTCATGTTCAGGGTCCACGTGTAGCAGGACAGGCTTCAGATCTGGGTCATGTTCGGGGTCCACGTGTAGCAGGACAGGCTTCAGATTTGTGTCATGTTCAGGGTCCACGTGTAGCAGGACAGGCTTCAGATCTGTGTCATGTTCGGGGTCCACGTGTAGCAGGACAGGCTTCAGATCTGGGTCATGTTCAGGGTCCACGTGTAGCAGGATAGGCTTCAGATCTGTGTCATGTTCAGGGTCCACGTGTAGCAGGACAGGCTTCAGATCTGTGTCATGTTCGGGGTCCACGTGTAGCAGGACAGGCTTCAGATCTGGGTCATGTTCAGGGTCCACGTGTAGCAGGACAGGCTTCAGATCTGGGTCATGTTCGGGGTCCACGTGTAGCAGGACAGGCTTCAGATCTGTGTCATGTTCAGGGTCCACGTGTAGCAGGACAGGCTTCAGATCTGTGTCATGTTCAGGGTCCACGTGTAGCAGGACAGGCTTCAGATCTGGGTCATGTTCGGGGTCCACGTGTAGCAGGACAGGCTTCAGATCTGGGTCATGTTCAGGGTCCACGTGTAGCAGGACAGGCTTCAGATCTGTGTCATGTTCGGGGTCCACGTGTAGCAGGACAGGCTTCAGATCTGGGTCATGTTCGGGGTCCACGTGTAGCAGGACAGGCTTCAGATCTGGGTCATGTTCGGGGTCCACGTGTAGCAGGACAGGCTTCAGATATGGGTCATGTTCGGGGTCCACGTGTAGCAGGACAGGCTTCAGATATGGGTCATGTTCGGGGTCCACGTGTAGCAGGACAGGCTTCAGATCTGGGTCATGTTCGGGGTCCACGTGTAGCAGGACAGGCTTCAGATCTGGGTCATGTTCCGGGTCCACGTGTAGCAGGACAGGCTTCAGATCTGGGTCATGTTCGGGGTCCACGTGTAGCAGGACAGGCTTCAGATCTGGGTCGTGTTCGGGGTCCACGTGTAGCAGGACAGGCTTCAGGTCTGGGTTTGGTGCTTCTGTCCAGGTGCAGAACGCGAAGCAGATCAACAGTGGCCTCAAACACCTGCTGGAGACGGGCGTCGAGGAGCTGCGGCTGCCGGAGGTAATAATGATGCTAATAATGATGCTAATAGTGATGCTAATAACAGTAATAATGATGCTAATAATGATGCTAATAACAGTAATAATGATGCTAATAATGATGCTAATAACAGTAACAATGATGCTAATAATGATGCTAATAACAGTAATAATGATGCTAATAACAGTAATAATGATGCTAATAATGATGCTAATAACAGGAGTAACAGTAATTACAGTAATAACACTAATAACACTAATAACACTAATAACACTAATAACACTAATAACACTAATAACACTAGTAACACTAATAAGGGTAGTGAAGGTAGTGAGGGTAGTGAGAGTAGTGAGTAGTGAGTAGTGAGTAGTGAGGGTAGTGAAGGTAGTGAGGGTAGTGAAGGTAGTGAGGGTAGTGAGGGTAGTGAGGGGTAGTGAGAGTAGTGAGGGTAGTGAGGGTAGTGAGGGTAGTGAGGGGTAGTGAGGGTAGTGAGGGGTAGTGAGAGTAGTGAGGGTAGTGAGGGTAGTGAGGGTAGTGAGGGTAGTGAGGGTAGTGAGGGTAGTGAGAGTAGTGAGGGTAGTGAGGGTAGTGAGAGTAGTGAGGGTAGTGAGGGTAGTGAGGGTAGTGAGGGGTAGTGAGAGTAGTGAGGGTAGTGAGGGTAGTGAGGGTAGTGAGAGTAGTGAGGGTAGTGAGGGTAGTGAGAGTAGTGAGGGTAGTGAGGGTAGTGAGGGTAGTGAGGGGTAGTGAGAGTAGTGAGGGTAGTGAGGGTAGTGAAGGTAGTGAGGGTAGTGAGAGTAGTGAGGGTAGTGAGGGTAGTGAGGGTAGTGAGGGGTAGTGAGAGTAGTGAGGGTAGTGAGGGTAGTGAGGGTAGTGAGGGTAGTGAGGGGTAGTGAGGGTAGTGAGGGGTAGTGAGAGTAGTGAGGGTAGTGAGGGTAGTGAGGGTAGTGAGGGGTAGTGAGAGTAGTGAGGGTAGTGAGGGTAGTGAGGGTAGTGAGGGGTAGTGAGAGTAGTGAGGGTCGTGAGGGTAGTGAGGGTCGTGAGGGTAGTGAGGGTAGTGAGAGTAGTGAGGGTAGTGAGGGTAGTGAGGGTAGTGAGGGTAGTGAGGGGTAGTGAGGGGTAGTGAGGGTAGTGAGGGTAGTGAGGGGTAGTGAGAGTAGTGAGGGTCGTGAGGGTCGTGAGGGTAGTGGGGGTAGTAGGGGTAGTGAGAGTAGTGAGGGTAGTGAGGGGTAGTGAGGGGTAGTGAGAGTCGTGAGGGTAGTGAGGGTAGTGGGGGTAGTGAGAGTAGTGAGGGGTAGTGAGAGTAGTGAGGGTCGTGAGGGTAGTGAGGGTAGTGGGGGTAGTGGGGGTAGTGAGGGAGTGAAGGTAGTGAGAGTAGCGAGGTGGGGGTAGTGAGGGTAGCGAGGGTAGCGAGAGTAGTGAGGGTCGCGAGGGTAGCGAGGGTAGTGGGGGTAGTGGGGGTAGTGGGGGTAGTGGGGGTAGTGAGGGAGTGAAGGTAGTGAGAGTAGCGAGGTGGGGGTAGTGAGGGTAGCGAGGGTAGCGAGAGTAGTGAGGTGAGGGTAGTGGGGGTAGTGGGGGTAGTGAGGGTAGTGAGGGTAGTGAGGGTAGTGAGGTGGGGGTAGTGGGGGTAGTGAGGGTAGCGGGGGTAGTGAGGGTAGCGGGGGTAGTGAGGGTAGCGGGGGTAGTGAGGGTAGCGAGGTGGGGGTAGTGAGGGTAGCGAGGGTAGCGAGAGTAGTGAGGTGAGGGTAGTGGGGGTAGTGGGGGTAGTGAGGGTAGTGAGGGTAGTGAGAGTAGTGAGGTGGGGGTAGTGGGGGTAGTGAGGGTAGCGGGGGTAGTGAGGGTAGCGGGGGTAGTGAGGGTAGCGGGGGTAGTGAGGGTAGCGGGGGTAGTGAGGTGGGGGTAGTGAGGGTAGTGAGGGTAGTGGGGGTAGTGAGGGTAGTGAGGGTAGTGGGGGTAGTGAGGGTAGTGAGAGTGGTGAGGGTAGTGGGGGTAGTGAGGGTAGTGAGAGTGGTGAGGGTAGCGTAGTGGGGGTAGTGGGGGTAGTGAGGGTCGTGAGGTTAGTGAGGTTAGCGACAGTAGAGAGGGTAAAGATCTTGTTCTTATAAAGTGTAACGGCCTGTCCTGTTGTGCAGGGTAACCTAAAGGTGAACGCCCGCTGGACCACAGACGAGCAGCTGCTGGCCGTTCAGGGTGAGTCTGTGCAACACCCTGGTGAATAGAAACAATATATAAATGAAACGTACAACCATCCTCTGAACAGTGTGATGTAACACCTTTAGCTCCACAGACAGCGAGGCCGAACTTCAAGTAAGGGATAATGTATAGAACACTGGTCACTATCGGGAAAATAAGCACCGACAGGGCGAACCGGACCCCGACGCGAAGCGGAGCTGTCTTGTTTCGCCCTGAAGAGGATCTTTTTCCTCATGTCATCAGATTGTTTTTCCATCATTTTTTTTGTTGTGTCTTCAACTCTTTTTTGTTAATTTTTTTGTCATTTTTTGTCACATTATCGTCATTTTTTGGTCACATTTTTGACATTTTTTTTGTCATTTTTTTGTCATTTTTTTGTCACTTTTTGGTCAAATTTTTATCACATTTTTGTAATATTTTTTTTTTGTCACATTTGTCATTTCTTTGTCCAATTTTTGTCATTTTTTTATACATTTTTGTCAATTTCTTGTGACATTTTTGCCACTTTTTCATCAATGTTTTCTCACTTTTTTGTCACATTTCCATCATTGTTTTCGTCTCAGTTTTGCTGCTATTGTCACATCTTTTTTCCAGAAGCTTTTGGATTGGGGTAAAGCCAAACTGGAGAAAATGTGCTCTGTTCAGGTGGGAGTTAAGGGGTTAAAATGAGCCTCACACATGTTCCTCAGCCTTTGAGGAGCTGAGGAACAGTCACAGATTTGTTGTGCGTATCATTTCAGAACCATAGATAGAGACTTACCTTTTTTGTTTGGCATCTGTTGATTTTTGTCTATCAAACAAGCTCCCTCTGAAGAACAGACTAAACCTAATGTCCATGATCCATCAGCCCCTCAGACAGCGCCCCCTGCAGTCACAGGTCCTCTGAAAGCATTTATTATTCTCATTATCTAACCGCTTCCTCCTGACCTCCAGGCGTGCGTAAATACGGGAAGGACTTCCAGGCCATCGCCGACGTCATCGGGAACAAGACGGTGGGGCAGGTCAAGAACTTCTTCGTGAATTACCGCCGGCGCTTCAACCTGGAAGAGGTGCTTCAGGAGTGGGAGGCCGAGCAGGGGACGCGAGCGCCCAACGGAGACAGCGCCCTCTGTGGAGAGGAGGGGAAGAACAGCACGCCGCCGTCGGGAAAGAGCACGGACGAGGAGGACGAGGAGGTGAGCGGGAAAACAAGCGCATAAAGCTTTTCCACTGGAGAGCAACAGACTAATAGTTTGAAAGCTAAGACCTCCAAAGATGCCGGTACGCGTGTTTTCATGCGTTTTTTTGTTACTTTTTGTTGCATTTCTGGCACGTTTTTGTCGCTATTTTGAAGCTTTTTGAAGCTTTTAGATTTGGGTAAAGCCAAACTGGAGAAGATGTGCTCAGTTCAGGTGGGGCTTAACCTCTTAACTCCCGCCTGAACCGAGAGCATTTTCTCCAGTTCAGCTTTACCCAAATCCTGTAGGTCAGTGTAACCTACAAAACTCATCTAAATGGATCTTTTTCCTCACGTCATCACATTTTACCCATCATTTTTTGGGGGGTTTTCAACTCATTTTTGTAACTTTTTTGTCAAATAGTACATTTTTTGTCACTTTCTGTCACATTTGTCCTTTTGTTGTCAAATTTTTGTCAATTATTTGTCAATTATCACATTTTTGCCTCATAATTTTTTCATCTTTTTTTGGTATTTTCTTGTACATTTTTTTGTCCTTTTTTGTCAATTTTTTGACATTTTTGCCACGTTTTCATTTTTTTGTCATTTTTTGTAAATTTTTGTCAGTTTTTTGTCACAATTTCATCATTGTTTTTGTCTTAGTTCTGTCTCTATTTTCTCACCTTTTTTCCACAAGCTTTTAGATTTGGGTAAAGCCAAACTGGAGAGCATGTGCTCAGTTCAGGTGGGGGTTAGGAGGTTAAAAAGACTAAATCTGACGTGTTCTCTCTCTCAGGTTTCCTCTGGCACCTCTCCAGCCGCCGCCTCCTGCTCCTCCTCCTCAGCCCCGCCCCTCTCCTCCTCCGGCTCCGCCTCCTCTCTGCACCAGCCGCCGCCCTTGCTCCGCCCCTCTCTGCCGGCCACGCCCGCCCTGCACCGCCAGCCGCCTCCGCTGCAGCAGCAGGCGCGTTTCCTCCAGCCGCGGTCCACGCTGCAGCAGCCGCCGCCCCTGATCCGGCCCACGTCCAACCCCCCGCCCCCCCGCCTCAACCCACGGCCCCCGCCCAACGGCAGCGGCAGCAGCGCCCCGGGGCCAGCGGGGGGCGCCGCGCAGCCACCGCCGCCGCCGCAGCAGCAGCCGGGAGAGGCGGCTCCGCCGGCAAACGTGCACTGAAGAACCACGGACTCCGTCAGGTCGAAGCCGGAGGAAGAGCTCGAGTTTGGGATTTGTGTCCGGTTTAGTTTCTAACGTCAGAGTAAAAACAGAACAAACTCTTTGTTTAGGAGCAGGGATTCTGTCTCGCTCCACCTTCTTTTCACGCTTATTTATTCTCAAACACTTGACATGTTTGGTATTCTCGGGACGCACGGAGTCCCCCCGACAACACTCTGTAATCCGAATATGGTCGTTTCCTTTGAACTACCATCAGGTTTTCATTCTCTGGATTTTTACAGAATAACCAGTTTGCTCACTCCAGCCACTAGGGGCGCTTGAATTTAAAAAAGGAAATAATTCCACACGTGCCCAGCAGAGGGCACTGACATAAGAGATCAGGATATACACAGCACATTATAGCCACGTCTGCCCCAGGGCGCCTGTGGCTACAATAATAACTTACTGTGACACTGATGAAGCACAATAAGAGTAAGTCGTTATTTATGAGACCAGCCCTTTACTATAGACACAGACGGCATCTTGGGAATCGCCCATATATGGTCATGTTTGAAAACAGTTTAGAAAAAATCTAAACTTTCTCTAATTATTCAAAAACTACTTTAACAAACACTGAATTATTGATTCAGTTTGACATGGGGAGGAGCAAAGTGGTTCAACAGGCCATAAATACATAAATAACAGAGAATGTTAGCATCGTGCTAATGCTAACTGTTAGCTAGCGCTTGCTACAACTGCAGTTTTTTCGCTTCTACTGAACAATCTGCTGTGGAAAAACATCCATATGGACCTGATTTAGACTTGACTTAACTTGTTTGTGATAAATAACTTCATATTCCACCAGAAAACGGCTAAAAAAGTGAAAAAATGTGTTTCTGTAAAGATCCTGTTTCCCCCTCGGCGAGGCCACGCCCCCTTCTATGCCGTCTGTATCTATATATGCGACATATTCGTCACCCCTGTTCTACACATGAGGACAGGCTGGAACATGTAGGGTGAGGAAATACATAGTTTTAACATATTTAACCTCTTAACTCCCGCCTGAACCGAGAGCATTTTCTCCAGTTCAGCTTTACCCAAATCCTGTAGGCCAGTGTAACGCCTCATTTGAAAGACCTACAAAACTCATCTAAATGGATCTTTTTCCTCACGTCATCAGATTTTTTTCCATCTTTTTTTTTGGGGGGGGGGTTTCAACTCATTTTGTAACTTTTTTCTCATTTTTTTATTCAATTTTTTTTGTCATTTTTTTGTCTTTGTCATTTTTTTGCCATTTTATTTGTCTTTTTTTTGTTATTTTTGTCATTTTTTTCTGGTCATTTTTTGGTCATTTTTTTTGTTTTTTCTTTGTCTTTTTTGTCACATTTTTGTCATTTTTTTTCGTCACTTTTTTGTCACATCTTCATTGTTTTCGTCTCAGTTTTGTTGCTTTTTCACAGCTTTTTTCCAGAAGCTTTTGGACTGGGGTAAAGCCAAACTGGAGAAAATGTGCTCGGTTCAGGTGGGATTTTTAAACTCCGTACAGTCCCTTTAAAAAAACAACCCTTAATCACATTTAAACCTGCCTCCCTTTATTATTTATTATTTTATTTACATTTTACACGTGAGTCATTTCAGACAGAATCCAAAGACGACAAAACGCTTCGCAAAGGGAGAGTTTGTTTTTACTCTGGCTTTAAAAACCCGACACGCCCACAGCTGTGTTTAACCCTTTACAGAGTGGATGGCTCCGCCTCTTTTTGCCCATATAAGGAAATCCTCCTTCATTAATCTCCTCCAGGACCTCCCCGTTGTGTCCGATCGTTTTCTACCTTCATTTCGCTCACGTCCCTCACGCGCTTCTCGAAAATGTACAAATGTAAATCTTTCCTTTAGAACTATTTTATCTACTCTTCAGTCGCCGCGGACGTGGTAGAACTAAACGTCGACTTTGTAAAGCTTTATGGTTGTTTTAAATGTCTAGATTTTACCCACTTTTAAAATGTCGGTCCATCACGGCAGAACTACGACGGGAATAGGTGATGCTGTTTGTTTTGGGGGGTGTGCCGCAGGGCTCAGTGCTGGCCCCGCTACTGTTTCAACAACGAGTGAAGAAAGTTACAACTAGCCAAATTCTTTGTTTTTTTGAATGTATTTTCTTGTTTTGACAGATTTTTTTTCTACGTTTTCTTGCCGTTCTTTGTTTCACAATGATCGAAAAAAACAGGTTTTGTTTTTAAATTGTGTCGAAAAGGTTTCTCCTTTGAAACAAGGCGAATAGCGCTGATTCCTGATATTTTAATCTGACCAATGATTGTTTGATGAAAATGTTTTAATAGATTTTACTTCTTCAATGTTTTTTTGTTTCTGCATAAATAGAGCAATGTTGCAAACAGTTTAAATTGACAGGAGTTGTAAAGTTTGCGAGGCTGGTTTTGTAAATACGTGACCTGTTCCTCATCGATAACATGTAAATCTTTTATCTTTTTGTCTGAATTTGTTTTCAAATCGTCTCTAGAAACTATTTTTCTTCCATTGATCGCGGCTCAGACCTGTAGAAAGCACGTAAAGGTTAAAGGTCATGGTGTGAACTTGTTTCAAAACAAACTGTGAAACACTTGAAGGAAAATGGAGGAAAATGAATCAATAAAACACATTTTCAACCCTTTCTTTACTCGTCTTGATTTAAAACTTGGACTTTGTGTTTGTAGAAAGTTCTTTGAGAAAATAGAAGCAACGCTCGCCAGAAGTGCAGATGAGGAAAATCTTCAGAAATAAAAAAAACAGCGCCGCACACTCGCTTCATCAGATCATTCTTTATTCATCTTTGAACCACAGTGTGTGAGTTCAAAGATGAAAAAAGAATGATCTGATGAAGAAAGTTAGCCTTGATTAAAAACTGGACCTCGGCTACTTGAGTGTGCGAGGCTGTTTTTTTGATTTATGTAAAAAGTTCTGAAACAGGAAAGTGGACAAGCACAGTTTAGGTTGAATGATTCATGTCGATTTGTATCAAACTCTGCACGGACTGAGGAGAAGACGCTCCATCCAAACCTCAGAAACCTCAGATCCACTGACAGAGGTCAGAGCTGTGACTGGAGCGTTTCCTCAGAGGGTTCATAGGTTCATAGCCGCACATGCAGAGCAGGAACTACAGCCTTTCTGAGGCTCTGCTGTATCATCCCAAGGCTAATCGACGAAGACTGAACAGTTCAAGTACAATGACAGGTTTTAATGCTTTTGAAAACATGACTTTAGTTTGATAATATCTGTTGTCCATCCATCCATCTTCTTCCACTTGTCCGTTTCCGGGTCGTCACATTGCACCAGCCCCTATGGCGCCTCCTGCAGGTGGTGGGTCCACAGAAGGACGGCCTCATGGTTCTCGCCTGTTGGTCTTTCTTAAAGTGCAACTAAACGGGCGTGGCAGAGCCTTTCCCCACCCACAAACACAAGTCAAAAAGTGCTGAGAAAGGGGTGGTCTCGGAGGCTTTGGGGGAGACGAGGGGGGTGAGTGTGTGGGCGGGGTCTGCTCTGTTGACAGTCTCAGACCACGCCCCTAGATCTGACAGGACTGACAGACGGCTGTTACCGGTGTCACCACTGTGCGCAAGGTTTATTTTTTCGTAGGAGAGTTGGTACATTCTCATGACTTGTGATTGCTTGACGTAGCAACTAGTGATGCGGGTCAGGGTTTTTTTCAACCCGTGGGTCCCGCATTTGGAGCAGGTTCTAACCCGCCCCAGCCCGCCCCGCAACGTTGTTCTATTTTTACAACCCACCCCGCCCCCGCAACCATTGAATATTACGCGTTACAAATATGATCCGTATGAACAGTACAGGCGTGTCATCGCGCGCTCTCGCTCTCCCTCTGAAGAGCGCTGGGCAAGAGGGAGAGAGGAAGAGAGCAGAGGTCGGCCTAACCGAAGTCACACACAGTCGCACATACGGTGAAAAACAGGAGATATGAGCTGCACAAAAGCGTTCTCTGGATCACAAGCTGCAAAACGCTGCTTGTTTTATGAAAATCCAACGTATATTTACGCCAAAAACCTGCTGTAAAGACGACGGTGGAACCGCAACCCGCGCATCACTAGTAGCAACTATCCTACGAAAAAAAAAAAAGATGGCCGCTGGTAGACGACTCGCTCGCTGTCAGTGACTGCGAACAGAGAGAGAGCATCGCACAGGAGCTTTTCTAAGGGATTTATTCCTCTACACCACCTCAGCCGAAGTGTGAGCATCGCAGGGGCGCCATCTACTGGTTTGACTCATGAGCTCAGGCGGTGTGTGGGCGGGGCCACAGAGGCGTGTGTGGGCGGGGCCACACAGGCACAGAGGCAGAACCACGGGCAGAACTGATGACGTTTTGTGGACGCCGTGGACACACTCTCCTCCAACCACAAAATATCAAATGTAGTTGCTGCGTGAAACCAGTAGGGGCGCTAACCCTGCGGTTTTAGACATTAAAGTGAGATTTTGAACAAGTTTGCACCAAATGTCAACATATTGACTGGGACATGTAGCTAACTCTATTCACAAACCATTTAGACCGTTTATCAGCAAAAAAAAGTGGATTTGGTGTTTAGTTACTCTTTAAGGAGCTTCTGACCCGTCCCTGAGGACCTGTTCACCATGGGAGACCCTACAGGTGCACGAAGCCCCGACAACAGAGCTCCAGGTCGCGGTTCCAGGAGGGGTAATATCTGTTGTGATTACTGAATTTCATTGAAGCCGCCATTTTAATGAAGAAATGTTGGGCAGAAGAGTTATTTTATTTGAATGTTTAAGCTGCTGACAGGAAGTGACAGATACAGACGGCATCTCTGGAATCGCCCATATATGGTCATGTTTGAAAACAGTTAAGGGGGAAAACAATTTTGAGAAAAATCTTAACTTTCTCTAATTATTCAAAAACTACTTTAACAAATGCAGAATTATGAATATAGTTTTCTATTAAATAAAGATACAAAGACATGGGGAGGAGCAAAGTGGTTCAACAGCCCATAAATACATAAATAATGGAGAATGCTAACATGATGCTACATGTTAGCATCGGGCTAATGCAAACGGTTAGCTAGCGCTCGCTACAACTGCCGTTTTTTTGCTTCTACTAAACAATCTGCTGTGAGAAAATATCCATATGGGCCCGATTTACACTTGACTTTATATATGTGATAAATAAGTTGATATTCCACCAGAAAATGGCTTAAAAGGGTGAAAAATTGTGTTTCTCTAAAGATTCTATTTTCCCCCTCGGCGAAGCCACGCCCCCTTCTATGACGAGATGCGTCTGTATCTATAAAGGTGAAATTCCAGAGCAGTTTTGACTCATTTCCCATTGACTTAACATGGTCGTCACAGCAACCGTTTAAAATTGTTTGCCTCTATCTATGTCACTTCCTGTCAGCGTCCAATTAGGAAGTGAAACTATAAACATCACAAAAATTCTCAAACGGAAGGGAAAAAATCACGGAGCCGGATCAGGAAATAATCTTTATATCAAAATATTCATTATACAAACACAGGCTTTTAATCTGAAGGAGACTGTACAGAGAGGCTTTTGTTCTGAAGTAAACCCATATCAAAAATAAAGCTTTAGCTCCGACACTGAGGGTTTAGTCCCGGGTCCGAGGTCGAAGCTGGGGTCAGAGGTCGAGGCTGGGGTTAGAGGTCGAGGCTGGGGTTAGAGGTCGAGGCTGGGGTCAGAGGTCGAGGCTGGGGTCAGAGGTCGAGGCTGGGGTCAGAGGTCGAAGCTGGGGTTGCTGAAGTTCCCGTTGATCTCGTCTTCGTTCTCGTTGAAATCCTCCGGGTCGAGATCCGCCTCGAACATCCGCTGGATCAGAGCGTCCACCGTGCGGTACCCTGAGGACGGACCACACGGACGCCAGAGATTAGGGTTTCGTCAGCAACTCCCCTCTATTAACTTATCCAGGACTGATCCAAGCTAGACTCCTCCCACTGGCCTATGTCTAGTCTGTGGGCTGATCTAAACCTCTTACCACCCGCCTAAACCAAATGCATTCTGTCCTCTTCGGCTGTTATATAGGCCTGTGTAACACCTCATTTGAAAGCTAAGACCCACAAAACTGATCTTTTTCCTTGCGTTGTTGATGTGTTGGGTCACCTTTTTCGTGTTTTTTTTTTCTTTCTTTCTTTTTCATTTTTGTTGAATTTTTGTTGAATTTTTGTTGAATTTTTGTTGAATTTTTGTCACATTTTTGTTGAATTTTTGTTGAATTTTTGTCATTTTTTTGTTGAGTTTTTGTTGAAATTGTGTCATTTTTTTGTTGAGTTTTTGTTGAATTTTTGTCACATTTTTGTTGAATTTTTGTCACATTTTTGTTGAGTTTTTGTCACATTTTTGTTGATTTTTTGTTGAATATTTGTCATTTTTTTGTTGAGTTTTTGTTGAATTTTTGTTGAATTTTTGTTGAATTTTTGTTGAATTTTTGTCACTTTTTGGTTGAGTTTTTGTCATTTTTTGTTGAATTTTTGTCATATTTTTGTTGAATTTTTGTTGAATTTTTGTCACTCTGGTTGAATTTTTGTCACATTTTTGTTGAATTTTTGTTGAATTTTTGTCACTCTGGTTGAATTTTTGTCACATTTTTGTTGAATTTTTGTCACTCTTTTGTTGAATTTTTGTCACATTTTTGTTGAATTTTTGTGACTTTTTGGTTGAGTTTTTGTCACATTTTTGTTGAGTTTTTGTCACATTTTTGTTGATTTTTTGTTGAATATTTGTCATTTTTTTGTTGAGTTTTTGTTGAATTTTTGTTGAATTTTTGTCACTCTGGTTGAATTTTTGTCACATTTTTGTTGAATTTTAGTTATTTTTTTGTTGAATTTTTGTTTTTTTGTTGTTGAATTTTTGTCACATTTTTGTTGAATTTTTGTGACTTTTTGGCTGAGTTTTTGTCATATTTTTGTTGATTTTTTGTTGAGTTTTTACTCACTCTTGGAGGCGATCTTGAACAGAAGCGTGGGTTTCTTCTTGTGGCCGTTCTCCAGGTCACTGTCCATCGTCTCCATGGAGGTCACCAGGTTCTGCTCCAACTTCTCCCTGAACCACAACATGTGGAAAACTGTTCTTTAACCTCTTAAGTCCCACCTGAACATGTTCTCTCCTGTTCTACACATTCTCCAAATCTAAAAGCTTCTTCAAAACAGCGACAAAAAAGAAAAAAAGAAAATGAGGATGTAAACGCAACAAAAAAGCACTAAAAAGTGACCGAAAACAGTGACAAAAAAGAAAAAAACTCAACAAAAAGGTGACAAAAGGGCAGCAAGAAAATGACAAAAATCCAGCAAAAAATTGACAAAAATCCAGCAAAAAAAAGACAAAAATCCAGCAAAAAAGTGAAAAAAATCCAGCAAAAAAAAGACAAAAATCCAGCAAATAATGACAAAAATCCAGCAAAAAAACACAAAAATTCAGCAAAAAAAAAAGACAAAAATCCAACAAAAAAAGAAAAAAATCCAGCAGAAAAAAGACAAAAATCCAGCAGAAAAAAGACAAAAATCCAGAAAAAATTACAAAAATCCAGCAAAAAAATGACAAAAATCCAGCAAAAAAGTGACAAAAATCCAGCAAAAAAGTGACAAAAATCCAGCAAAAAAGTGACAAAAATCCAGCAAAAAATGACAAAAATTCAGCCAAAAAATGACAAAAATCCAGCAAAAAAAAGACAAAAATCCAGAAAAAAATTACAAAAATCCAGCAAAAAAATGACAAAAATCCAGCAAAAAAGTGACAAAAATCCAGCAAAAAAGTGACAAAAATCCAACAAAAAAATAACAAAAATCCAGCAGAAAAAAGACAAAAATCCAGCAAAAAAAATACAAAAATCCAGCAAAAAAGTGACAAAAATCCAGCAAAAAATGACAAAAATCCAGCAAAAAATGACAAAAATCCAGCAAAAAAATTACAAAAATCCAGCAAAAAAGTGACAAAAATCCAGCAAAAAATGACAAAAATTCAGCCAAAAAATGACAAAAATCCAGCAAAAAAAAGACAAAAATCCAGAAAAAAATTACAAAAATCCAGCAAAAAAATGACAAAAATCCAGCAAAAAAAAGGACAAAAATCCAGCAAAAAAGTGACAAAAATCCAGCAAAAAAGTGACAAAAATCCAACAAAAAAATAACAAAAATCCAGCAGAAAAAAGACAAAAATCCAGCAAAAAAATTACAAAAATCCAGCAAAAAAGTGACAAAAATCCAGCAAAAAATGACAAAAATCCAGCAAAAAAATTACAAAAATCCAGCAAAAAAGTGACAAAAATTCAGCAAAAAATGACGAAAATCCAGCAAAAAAATGACAAAAATCCAGCAGAAAAAAGACAAATATCCAGCAGAAAAAAGACAAAAAATCCAGCAAAAAAATTACAAAAATCCAGCAAAAAAGTGACAAAAATCCAGCAAAAAATGACAAAAATTCAGCCAAAAAATGACAAAAATCCAGCAAAAAAAAGACAAAAATCCAGAAAAAAATTACAAAAATCCAGCAAAAAAATGACAAAAATCCAGCAAAAAAAAGGACAAAAATCCAGCAAAAAAGTGACAAAAATCCAGCAAAAAAGTGACAAAAATCCAACAAAAAAATAACAAAAATCCAGCAGAAAAAAGACAAAAATCCAGCAAAAAAATTACAAAAATCCAGCAAAAAAGTGACAAAAATCCAGCAAAAAATGACAAAAATCCAGCAAAAAAATTACAAAAATCCAGCAAAAAAGTGACAAAAATTCAGCAAAAAATGACGAAAATCCAGCAAAAAAATGACAAAAATCCAGCAGAAAAAAGACAAATATCCAGCAGAAAAAAGACAAAAATCCAGCAGAAAAATTGAAAAAGTCCAGCAAAAAAAAGACAAAAATCCAGCAGAAAAAAGACAAAAATCCAGCAGAAAAAAGACAAAAATCCAGCAGAAAAAAATCCAGCAGAAAAAAGACAAAAATCCAGCAGAAAAAAGACAAAAATCCAGCAAAAAAATTACAAAAATCCAGCAAAAAAATGACAAAAATCCAGCAAAAAAGTGACAAAAATCCAGCAAAAAATGACAAAAATCCAGAAAAAAAATTACAAAAATCCAGCAAAAAAGTGACAAAAATTCAGCAAAAAATGACGAAAATCCAGCAAAAAAATGACAAAAATCCAGCAGAAAAAAGACAAAAATCCAGCAGAAAAAAGACAAAAATCCAGCAGAAAAAAGACAAAAATCCAGCAGAAAAATTGAAAAAGTCCAGCAAAAAAAAGACAAAAATCCAGCAAAAAAAAGACAAAAATCCAGCAGAAAAAAGACAAAAATCCAGCAGAAAAAAGACAAAAGTCCAGCAAAAAAAAGACAAAAATCCAGCAGAAAAGTAATTAAAAAATGGCAAAAACACATAAGGGAAATAAAAAGTGAGGACAATGGCAAAGAGGAGAGAATGCATTTGGTTTTGGCGGGTGGTAAGAGGTTAAAGACGTAACATCAAACACTGGCTCTGAAAAAACAACTGAACGGTGTTTCCAGTCTGGAGAAGCTGAAAACCACATACCTGGATCTGGACATTTGTGTTTTCTGTCCTTCAGCAGAAGTTCCACACATTTAAAGCAGAAGTTCCACACATTTAAAGCAGAAGTTCCACACATTTAAAGCAGAAGTTCCACACATTTAAAGCAGAAGTTCCACACATTTAAAGCAGAAGTTCCACACATTTAAAGCAGAAGTTCCACACATTTAAAGCAGAAGTTTCACACATTTAAAGCAGAAGTTCCACACATTTAAAGCAGAACTTTCACACATTTAAAGCAGACGTTTCACACATTTAAAGCAGAACTTTCACACATTTAAAGCAGAACTTTAACACATTTAAAGCAGAACTTTCACACATTTAAAGCAGACGTTCCACACATTTAAAGCAGACGTTTCACACATTTAAAGCAGAAGTTCCACACATTTAAAGCAGAAGTTTCACACATTTAAAGCAGAACTTTCACACATTTAAAGCAGAAGTTCCACACATTTAAAGCAGAAGTTTCACACATTTAAAGCAGAACTTTCACACATTTAAAGCAGACGTTTCACACATTTAAAGCAGAACTTTAACACATTTAAAGCAGAACTTTAACACATTTAAAGCAGACGTTTCACACATTACAAGCAGGAAGTGACTCACTGTTGGACTCCGAGCTGCAGCTCTTCGATCTTCTTCTCCACCGACGTCTGGAGGTCGCTCTTCTCCACAGAATACTCCACGAAGAAGGCCTCGAGCACGAACGCCACGAAGATACTGCCATACACAAGTACAAGTACTGCATTCAGAGGTACTCCCGCACAAGTACAAGTACTGCAGGCAGAGGTACTCCCGCACAAGTACAAGTACTGCAGTCAGAGGTACAGGAGCAGTTCTCACTTGATGATGATGATGACGACGGTGACGTGGAAGAGGATGAAGTAGAGCCGGGCTGCAGAGTGAGTGGTGAGGGAGAAGCCGCTGCTCAGGAGTGCCCCCTGGAGTTAAGGAGCTGTACTGCACGTTACACTGTAGAACATCGAGCACTTCGTTTGGTCAAATCTACAACGATGACTTTGAGATGGAGTTTTAAGGCCTATTTAAGGCCTACAGAACAAAGATCTCGCGTCTTGTGGAGAATGAATATTCCTTTAGACTTTCCTTCAGTTTTCGCTCGACAGAAACAAACCTGGAGGAAAATGTTCTTTGTTCTTTTGTTTTAAGGCGAGACGCTGCAGGTGAAATGTAGAGAAACTTCTCCCGTAGATACTGAGGTGAAGAGGAGGATAAATGTACGGCAGGTTTTCTGTACTTTCATGTCAGGCGTTTCATCCGTCGTCCCCCATGCGCGACGGCTGCCTTTACAGAAAGGCCTCGTCCTGGTGGGAATCGAACCGTGCGCTACTGTGCCGCCCAGAAGGTCCTAGGTTCGATTCCCACCTGGACGGGGCCTTTCTGTGGAGTTTGCATGTTCTCCTCGTGTCTGTGTAGGTTTCCTCCGGGTACTCCGGTTTCCCCTACCACTAAAAACATGTACAATAGGCCAGGATGGATGTGAGTGTGTTAGAGAGTGTGCATGGGGGACTGTGAGTGGTCAGAGCCTCTGGGGCTTCAGTCTCCCCCAGGGGAAACTGAAGCCCCAGAGGTAGTTTACCACGAACCAGTGTGGAGTGAATGTAAAAGTGTCTCGTGTAAAGTGCTTTATACAAATAAAGTCCTTCCTTCCTAATATTTCTCAAGTAGAAGTAAAAAGTACTGTATGAAAAAACTACTTTTGCACAGCGTGATGTGGGATTTTTTTTTAAAAAGTGAAAAAATCTGTAAGACTTAAAATTTCAGGAATTAGATCTGTAAAACTGTGAAAAGCTTCCAAATGTAGCTGAGTGGAGTCTGTGAAGTGTGGAGTCGGAAGGAGCGACTGAAGCTCAGATGTTGTTAAAGAGTGGCAGGAAAACGGCCCTAAAGTTGAGTCCGTTCGTCTGCACGTGTGACCAATTGATTTTATGTCAAACGTGCAGTTGCGTTCCGGGTCCAGTAGGGGGAGCTGCCGCCGTCTTTCTTCAGTTAAAGATCACAACGGCAGAAAGACTGTGTTCTTTTCACTCATATACTTCCCACTTCAGGGATTCTACACATGCTGACTGTGTACTTCTACTATATGTATATCTGTGGGGAAAGGCCAGGGGGCGCCACAGCCATGTTGGAGAGACTTCCTGGATAAATCTCCGACTCAACACATCAAAACGTCAGAGAATAAACGTCGTAAAGACTTTTGTTTTTGAATCTTACATTAAGACCTCGTTGTTAAGGAGAAACAAATCTGTGACTGAACTGCAGCGTCTCCATATGAACTCCATCACGTTGTTGTTTAAAGGATATCGTGCCACTGATTGACCACAGTGAGCTCCACCAGCAGCACGAACGACGCCACCACCTGGTCAGCGTGAGAACAACAGTCAGTCCTCACAGCTCCTTCCTGAATACGTTTAAAAGATAAACTCGTACGTCGTTGAAGTTGTTCTTGCAGTAGTTGTGCAGCGCGAAGGCCGTGTCCGCGAGCAGAGGGTTCCCACAGGACGCCCGGGCGGGGTCCTCGGAGCCGACGCCCACAAACCGCACCCTCCCTTTGAACAGCTCCATCCCCACCATCGCAAACACGTAGTACACCACCTGAGGGACACACAGGAGACACTATGGGAGGGCGGGTGGGGGTGGGTGAAAGGTGTGTGGGCATGGGGGGCGGGTGGAAAGTGTGTGGGTATGGGAAGGCGGGTGGAAAGTATGTGGGTATGGGAAGGTGGGTGGTTGTGGGTGAAAAGTGTGGGTATGGGAAGGCGGGGGGGGTGCGGGTCGAAAGTGTGTGGGTATGGGAATGGTGGGTGGGTGCGGGAGCAAAGTGTGTGGGTATGGGAATGGTGGGTGGGTGCGGGAGCAAAGTGTGTGGGTATGGGAATGTGGGTGTGTGTAGATGTAAAGTGTGTGGGTTTTAGAAGGAATAGGACTACGCGAGTGAGTGCAGGGGTGAATGGGCAGAACAAGTGTTAAGGACTGACTGATGCTCTGCAGAGTGAGTGGTGTGTGGTGTAGCCGGGCCTGGTCCGGTTGGGGACAGAGGATGGAAATTAGCTTGAGCTATAATCCTGCATTTTAAGTATACTGTACTTTGTGTAAATGCATTGTCCCTTTTAAATAAATAAATACAAAAAAAATACTAGAGGGAGCTACACCACCTGAGGGAGACACTAGAGGGAGCTGCACCACCTGAGGGAGACACTAGAGGGAGCTGCACCACCTGAGGGACACACAGAGGACACTAGAGAGGCGCTGGTGCTTCATTTTTGTCAAATTTTTGTCATTTTTTTAAATCAATTTTTTGTCATTTTTTGACATTTTTTTGTCATTTTTTGTCAATTTTTAATCATTTTTTTTGTCATTTTTTTTATCACATTTTTGTCAATTTTTAATCATTTTTTTGTCATTTTTTATCACATTTTTGTCAATTTTTAATCATTTTTGTTGTCATTTTTTTATCACATTTTTGTCAATTTTTAATCATTTTTTTGTCATTTTTTATCACATTTTTGTCAATTTTTAATCATTTTCTTTGTCATTTTTTTAATCACATTTTTGACAATTTTTAATCATTTTTTTGGTCATTTTTTATCACATTTTTGACAATTTTTTATCATTTTTTAGTCATTTTTTTATCACATTTTTGTCAATTTTTAATCTTTTTTTTTGACATTTTTTTTATCACATTTTTGACAATTTTTTATCATTTTTTTGGTCATTTTTTATCACATTTTTTAATCACATTTTTGTAACTTTTTAATCACATTTTTGTATTTTTTTTTTCATTTTTTCGTCAATTTTTTATTTAAAAAAATGTACCACCTGAGGAGGCACAGGGGACACTAGAGGGCGCTGGTGCTTCATTTTTGTCACATTTTTGTCATTTTTTTAAATCATTTTTTTGTCATTTTTTGTCATTTTTTTGTCATTTTTTTGTCAATTTTTAATCATTTTTTTTTGTCATTTTTTTATCACATTTTTGTCAATTTTTAATCATTTTTTTGTCATTTTTTATCACATTTTTGTCAATTTTTAATCATTTTTTTTTGTCATTTTTTTATCACATTTTTGTCAATTTTTAATCATTTTTTGTCATTTTTTTAATCACATTTTTGACAATTTTTAATCATTTTTTTGGTCATTTTTTATCACATTTTTGTCACATTTTTGTCATTTTTTAATCACATTTTTGTAATTTTTTTTTCATTTTTTCGTCAATTTTTTATTTAAAAAAATGTACCACCTGAGGAGGCACAGGGGACACTAGAGGGCGCTGGTGCTTCATTTTTGTCATATGTTTGGTCAATTTTTGTCATTTTTTTAATCACATTTTTGTCATTTTTTTAAATCATTTTTTTAAATCATTTTTTTGTCATTTTTGTCAATTTTTTATCACATTTTTAAATCATTTTTTGTCATTTTTTTTTATCACATTTTTGTCATTTTTTAATCATATTTTTTGTCATTTTTGGATCACATTTTGTCACATTTTGGTCTTTTTTTTTGTCGTTTTTTTGGTCCATTTTTTTTTTTTTTTATTACTTTTTTTACCACCTGAAGGAGACACAGGGGACACTAGAGGGAGCTACACCACCTAAGGGAGACACAGGGGACACTACAGGGAGCTACACCGCCTGAGGGAGACACAGGTGACACTAGAGGGAGCTGCACCACCTGAGGGAGACACAGGGGACACTAGAGGGAGCTACACCACCTGAGGGAGACACAGGGGACACTACGACACTAGAGGGCGCTGGTGCTTCAGAAAACCAGCCTCCGTGTTGGACTGACCAGGATGAGCTGCCCGAACGTGAGGATGGCCGGGCCGATTCGGATCAGAGTGTTCATGATGGTTCTGAATCTGGAAATGAAAAGCAAAAAGGAGAAAATGTTTTGATCGTAAAACTCGACAGGAAGTCAGTCACTAAATGCAAGTCTCAACGTCCAAGTCGAGAAGATCTAAGTATTTTAATCAACAATAAAACTGTCTGAGAGGAGTTTTTACCGGTGGATGCTGTCGACGATCCTGATGAGCCGCAGAACTCGGAGGATGAAGACGATGTCCAGGATCTGGCGACTCGTGTATCCACTGGCTACAAACCACACACAAGCAGATGAGGTGAGTGACAGGCCGGACCCAAGCTGGTGCAGGCGTCCATGTGTGTGAAGCAACACCTACAGAAAGACACTCACTACACGACTTTTCTACTCGTAAACGATTTTATATAGAATGGGGGGTTCACACTTAACGACTGAGAATCGTAAGAGCGACACACGATTCTGACAAACAGCTGATGTTTTATAACACAGCGCGTCTGTCGTCTCTACGGCTTCCAAAACTGACCCCAAATCCACAAAGACAGGCCTGTGTTTGTGAGCGCGGGATAACGTGTGTGTCCAGATTGGTCAACGGTGTCAACAATGTCACAACACCGCAGCGCTAGCTTACTGCTACTACGAAGCCTTGGCTATAGTTCTGTCACATGGAGATAAAAGTTGGCGACAGGAAGAAGCGGGACGTATTTCAGTGGATTTAATAAGAAAAGGAGACGGGCCTCAGCCTTGAGATGGAGGAGACAGCGGAGAAAAGGAGGAGAAAGCGGAGAGGCTAGCCGCCGTTAGCGGGGAGGCTAGCCGCCGTTAGCCGCGAGGTGAAGTTAAACAGTTTGTCTCCAAACTCAGTAAGAGCCGCTAAACTCTGTTCGTGGTTGAAATGTAGCTGGAAAAGGTGTTTGTCGTGACCTTTTGGTGATATAAAGTTGTGCTGTTTCGTGTGTGGGGCTGTGGCCGTGAAATGAGTTGTTTGTGCCGCTGGTTTAACAGAGAAGTGAAAGAAGGAGGCGCGGTGGTGTTTTTCTGTCTTTAAATCACTCTGTCATTCACATTTGGGGTAAAATCACCCACGTTTCTCCCGCGCGTCCAAAATCGGGCTTAAAAATCAAACATGTTTGATTTCCTACGACTGGAGTCAAGTCGTGTCTTTCTACCGCCCACACTACACGATTCCAACGTGTAGTGTGGGTGTAGTGTGACCCCCCCACACTACACGACCCCCCCACACTACACGACCCCCCCACACTACACGACCTGACTCTGTGTGACCGCCTTCCACTAGACGCGACTCGATCAGACTCGGCACGACTGAGAATTAGAGCGAAATCGGGCATAAAAGTCGTGTAGTGTGTGCTGACCTTAAAGAAAGACACTCACTTGATTTGAGGGCGGAGTTGGTGATGGTGGCGATGAGCGCAGCTATGACGATGATGGTGTCAAACCTGGGGGAGACGACAGTGAGAGATGCAGGAGATGCAGAGGGTGAAGACAGAGGAGCCCCACAGACCAGTTCCAGAAGTTGTGTCTGGAGAAGAAGGCGCGCGGCTCGTGGGTGTAGAGCTTCAGGAGGATCTCCAGCAGGTACAGGGCCAGGAAGAACCACTCGGAGTTGGAGATGAGCGGGTTCTCCTCGTCCAGGCCGATGAAGACGGCGTTGACCAGGATGATGAGGTCGAACAGCCACACGAAGCCTCTGCGGGCGGGACAGAGGAGGTTTGACTTCACGTACGAGCGTTAGAAGAGAGGGCTGGACTCACTTGTGCTGGACGACGGTGTGCAGGAGGCGGCTCGGCGCAGACAGGTAGAGGGCGGGGACGAGGCTCTGCAGGGGGTGTGGCCTCTGCTTCTGCGTGATCACCTCGATGTTCAGAAGGTCAGCCAGCTGCACGAACGCCATCTTCCCTACAGAGACAGGGCCATAGACATTCAAACAGAGCTCTGCCCAGACCCGTGAGGACTTTCTGGATCCTGCACAAAGCTCTGTGTTTACTGCCTCCACTAGGGGGTGGTATCGCAGCAGGTTTAACCCATTTACTCCCACCTGAACCGAGCTCATTTTCTCCAGTTTGGCTTTACCCCAGTCCAAAAGCTTCTGGAAAAAAGCTGTGAAAATAACAACAAAACTGAGACGAAAACAATGATGGAAATGTGACAAAAAAGTGACGAAAAATTGATGAAAAATGACAAAAATATGATAAAAAATTGACAAAAAACAAACAAAAAAAAAGACACAAAAAAGACAAAAAAAACAAAAATGTGACAAAAATGTGATAAATAATAACGAAAAAATTACAAAAATATGCAAAAAAATTTACAAAAAAATTACAAAAAATGACGAAAAAATTACAAAAAATGAGACAAAATGTTACAAAAAAATACAATATGATAAAAATTTGATATAAAATTTGACAAAAAATGACAAAATATGACAAAAAAGACAAAAATGTGATGAAAAATGACAAAAATATGAGAAAAAACTGACAAAAAAATGACAAAAATGTTACAAAAATGTGACAAAAAATGACAAAAAAATGATAAAAAAATAGATGAAAAAAGGGCAATATGACAAAAAAACAAACAAAAATATGATAAAAAAATTTGACCAAAAAATGACAAAAAATGACAAAAAATTACAAAAATATGATAAAAAATTACAAAAATATGATAAAAAATTAACAAAAAAATGATAAAATATGATAAAAATTTGACAAAAAAATTACAAAAAAAGACAAAAAAATGACAAAAATGTGATAAAAAATGTAACAATTTGACAAAAAATGACCAAAAAATGACGAAAATGTGATAAAAAAATGACGAAAAATGTGACTAAAAATGAGTTGAATACCCAACAAAAAAAATTATGGAAAAACAATCTGATGACGTGAGGAAAAAGATCCTCTCGGTTCAGGCGGGAGTTAAGAGGTTGACCCGTTCTCACCGATGGCGCCCTTCTCCTCGGGGTCGCACACGCTCCACAGCAGCTCCTTGTGGGCGTGGCTTATGTCGGGCCGGACGCGTCGGACCAATCCGCTCCACCGATCGTGCGTGACCACAGGCTCCGCCCCCTCCGCCGCCTTCTGCTGCAGCACGGCGAACGCCCGCGCCATTTTGTGCCGCTTTGCCCGGACCAGCTGCCGCACCTCCTCCTGCGGCGCGAGACCAGGTTGTTAACCAGGTTCAGAGACCGATATATCGACTACTGCAAGGGGATATCGGAATGACTGTTTATCTCCAATGTCAACAATCCAAGAAATGTGTGGAAAATGTGGGGAAAACGGGGAAAATACAGAAAAAAAAGGAAAAAAATGTGGATAATATGGGAAAAAATTGTGAAAATGTGGGGGGAAAAAACGGGAAAAATTGTAAAAAAAATAAATAATAATAATTACAATAAAATATGGAAAAATAGGAAAAAAAATGGAAAATGTGGGTGGAAAATTGCAAAGAAAATTGAGGGGAAAACAGGGAAAAATTAGGGACAATATGATATATAAATTTGAAAAAGAGAAAAAAATAAATGAAAAAATCAAGAAAAAGTTTTATATAAATGTGTGAATATCGCCCAAGCCTAGTTTGTCATTACTCAAACATGAATGAATGAACAAAAACAAGGCCGTGTTGGAAACGCCGAGACCTTGAGGTGCTTCTTGTAGTTGTTGTAGACGACGGCGAGGAACACGGACATGAAGATGTAGGTGTTGACCACGATGAAGAGGATGAAGAAGATGGCGAAGAACGAGCTGGAGTTATACGCCGGCATCCTGGGAAACACAAGTCATGATTTAATAAGTCACACTCAGATCCTCAAAGTGTAGAAAGAGTCTGGATCAACTACGTTTCAACTTAAACTTGTTTCTAGAAGAATTTGTTCAGATGTGAGGAAAACATTTATTGGAAACAGGGCACTTTCTGCATAGAGGCCCCTGTTGAAGAAGAGCAATTTGGACTGTAATGATTTGAACAATCTCAGCAAAACCTTAGAAAAACTTGTCTTTATCCAACTTAATGATTTTAATACTGCACATAATGTCCTTGAGAAATTCCAGTCTGGCTTTAGGGTAGTAGTAGCAGCATTTCTTACATGACCAAAATGTAACAAAAAATGACAAGCATTTGATAAAAAATTGACGAAAAAATGACGAAAAATGTGACAAAAATATGACAAAAAAATGATAAAAAAATGACGAAAATGTGACAAAAAATGACAAAAAAATGATAAAAATGTGACAAAAAATGACGAAAAAATGACAAAAAATGTGACAAAAAAATGACAAAAAAATGATAAAAAATGACCAAAATGTAACTAAAAAGGACAAAAATTTGATAAAAAAGTTATGAAAAAATGACAAAAATGTGACAAAAAATGACAAAAATGTGACAAAATGTTACAAAAAAATACAAAAATATGATAAAAATTTGACCAAAAAATGTGACCAAAAAATAACAAAAATTTAACAAAAAATGACAAAAATGTGACAAAAAATGAATCCAGTTACGTTTCAACTTAAACTTGTTTCTAGAAGAATTTGTTCAGATGTGAGGAAAACATTTATTGGAAACAGGGCACTTTCTGCATAGAGGCCCCTGTTGAAGAAGAGCAATTTGGACTGTAATGATTTGAACAATCTCAGCAAAACCTTAGAAAAACTTGTCTTTATCCAACTTAATGATTTTAATACTGCACATAATGTCCTTGAGAAATTCCAGTCTGGCTTTAGGGTAGTAGTAGCAGCATTTCTTACATGACCAAAATGTAACAAAAAATGACAAGCATTTGATAAAAAATTGACGAAAAAATGACGAAAAATGTGACAAAAATATGACAAAAAAATGATAAAAAAATGACGAAAATGTGACAAAAAATGACAAAAAAATGATAAAAATGTGACAAAAAATGACGAAAAAATGACAAAAAATGTGACAAAAAAATGACCAAAAAATGATAAAAAATGACCAAAATGTAACTAAAAAGGACAAAAATTTGATAAAAAAGTTATGAAAAAATGACAAAAATGTGACAAAAAATGACAAAAATGTGACAAAATGTTACAAAAAAATACAAAAATATGATAAAAATTTGACCAAAAAATGTGACCAAAAAATAACAAAAATTTAACAAAAAATGACAAAAATGTGACAAAAAATGAATCCAGTTACGTTTCAACTTAAACTTGTTTCTAGAAGAATTTGTTCAGATGTGAGGAAAACATTTATTGGAAACAGGGCACTTTCTGCATAGAGGCCCCTGTTGAAGAAGAGCAATTTGGACTGTAATGATTTGAACAATCTCAGCAAAACCTTAGAAAAACTTGTCTTTATCCAACTTAATGATTTTAATACTGCACATAATGTCCTTGAGAAATTCCAGTCTGGCTTTAGGGTAGTAGTAGCAGCATTTCTTACATGACCAAAATGTAACAAAAAATGACAAGCATTTGATAAAAAATTGACGAAAAAATGACGAAAAATGTGACAAAAATATGACAAAAAAATGATAAAAAAATGACGAAAATGTGACAAAAAATGACAAAAAAATGATAAAAATGTGACAAAAAATGACGAAAAAATGACAAAAAATGTGACAAAAAAATGACCAAAAAATGATAAAAAATGACCAAAATGTAACTAAAAAGGACAAAAATTTGATAAAAAAGTTATGAAAAAATGACAAAAATGTGACAAAAAATGACAAAAATGTGACAAAATGTTACAAAAAAATACAAAAATATGATAAAAATTTGACCAAAAAATGTGACCAAAAAATAACAAAAATTTAACAAAAAATGACAAAAATGTGACAAAAAATGAATCCAGTTACGTTTCAACTTAAACTTGTTTCTAGAAGAATTTGTTCAGATGTGAGGAAAACATTTATTGGAAACAGGGCACTTTCTGCATAGAGGCCCCTGTTGAAGAAGAGCAATTTGGACTGTAATGATTTGAACAATGATTTTATTACTGCACATTATGTCCTTGAGAAATTCCAGTCTGGCCTTAGGGTAGTAGTAGCAGCATTTCTTACATGACGTCGGGGCTGTTGGCCGTGGTGACCAGGACGTAGAGGTCGAACACGATGTGGATGTAGTTGGTGAAATACGCGGCTCCGTCGGTCGTTTTCAGGCCTCTGTGGAGACAAAGAGTTGATGATCTCTCTCAGACAGAGTCTGACTGTCAGCTTTAGTTCCTGACCGTTTGGAGAAGAGCTTCAGGGCCATGAGCGAGAACATGAGGATGCTGAAGATGAAGAGCAGGAAGACGGAGAGGATCTGAGGCAGCGCGTTCCTGATGCTCCTGAACGCCCGGCGCAGCTGGGACACAAAGAATAAAATAAACAAAGAAGGGACTCATGTAAAGCTCAACAGTAGAGGTGAATGTAAAGATATCAAGTTGAACGTTTTGCTGTAGATTATGGACATACCGTAAATTCTCTAATACTGGCCTGTATTCCATTAGCGGCCGGGTCTCCGACAGAGGCCGGGTCTCCGACAGGGGCCGGGTCTCCGACAGGGGCCGGGTCTCCGACAGGGGCCGGGTCTCCGACAGGGGCCGGGTCTCCGACAGAGGCCGGGTCTCCGACAGAGGCCGGGTCTCCGACAGTGGCCGGGTCTCCGACAGAGGCCGGGTCTCCGACAGAGGCCGGGTCTCCGACAGTGGCCGGGTCTCCGACAGAGGCCGGGTCTCCGACAGAGGCCGGGTCTCCGACAGAGGCCGGGTCTCCGACAGTGGCCGGGTCTCTAACAGGGGCCGGGTTCGCGACTGGCGGAGGCAAGTTAAAGCCGGTCTCTAAAACAGGCCGGGGCTTTTATTAGAAACTATAGTGGTAGAAATATTCCCCATGTTAGGAATTTGTCTCATACTGGTGTAAATGAAAACTCACGTGCAGGAAGTAACAAACTGAACCCGGGCCGAGGGGGACGCTGCGGAGGAGCTGATCCGAGCGTAACTTTGACACAGATTTAGCCACTTTTCAAACCTCCTGTGACTATGTTTGGAAACAGGGCAACAAATGTTGTGTGACCCTCCAGGGTTTTAATAAAGTCACCATCGCGTCTTCAAAGCACGTCCAGCTGCTCCCACGCCTCAAAATAACTCCTCCCATCAGCGCGAGCGTCTCGTCTTCTCTCGGGTCAGTCTCATGATCGATCACAAACACAAACGCTCCGTCTAAACTCGCCTTTTACACGAGAAAACAACAAATAATCCGGCCCGCGGTAAAAACGAAACAGAAACCTGCAGTGACATTGATGTCAAAGCTCCGCTAACAGCAACAAAACACTTCCTGTTGTCCCGACAAAATAAAAGGCGTCAATGTTCCAGCTGCTGGGAGAGGGTTTGCAATGCTAATTAATAAATGAACCTAATATTTTAGGTGCAAATGGACACAGATCTTGTTTTTCTTCGTTTTCCTGGTCGTCCGTTTTGCTCAAATAGAAATAAAGGCCTGTCTCTAATTGTGGGTTACAATATCCCTCGTGTTGCCTTCGCGGGTCTTTTTGACCCGCTGTCATGTTCCGGGCATTTGGATGCAAGGTGACACAAGGGGGCGCCCTTCCAACCTTCTCAGTGTAAATGTGAGTTGACTTTCTTCAGAGTTAGACTTTCGGTCAGACACCATGAGTGACAGTAACATGAGGCTAAATACAGTGAGCTCTTTGTTTCCAGTAAAAAAGGCTTCAGTCACAGACTGAGAAGTGAAGAAGGAAGTCATGGAGCTTCTGCTTTAGACAGAACTTCATACTTCTCCTGCATGTAAGAGTCATATTATATCATATCAAATGTTGTAATCTGTAAAGCACTTTGTGATACCTGTTGGTATGCAAAGCGCTTTATAAACAAAGATTGATTGATCATAATCTGAAACTCAAATCTGTAGTAAAAACATAATATATGGAAATAATTATTACAATTACAAAAAGAAAAATATTTGAAAATCATGTATCTAATCAAAAAAATTGTTTTATTTACTCTCATTCTAAAAAAACAAAAACAAAAAAAACCTTTTCATTTGTATCTGCTGTAAAGTCATGTTTGTCCCAGTTCCTCTGAGTTGTGGTGGGTCCTGGTGGACCATGACAGATGTGGACAGGACTGTGGTAGATCTACTTTTACTGTGGAGAAAATAGTTACTATCAACCTGGCTAACTCCATGCTGCTGTGTGCGCTCGAATTATTTCGAACTGCACAACAGCCTGGGGACCATGGCCCAAATCTCCGGTGGATTTGGGAACCAATCACAGAGCGAGGAGGAACGGCAAGACGATGACGCACGGAAGCTTGTAGTTTATTTACGGATAAAAAAAAAAAAAGTCTATTTACGGATCCAACGTGACAGCAGCAGACACGATGGTATTTTTCGATCAAGCTTTAGACCGTGTTCTAAATAGTTTATCTCAAAAGTTTACAGCGGGTACGTCATACGTCATCTCATACGATGATACGATTGGCTGTGGCCTCGTGCAGACGCAAGATAGACTTTTTTTTTTTTTCGTATCGCCCAATAAACGAGTATGGACGATCGTAAACCACACCTCTCCTACGAGAAAATGAATTGGTGTCCCCAGACTAAATATCACTTGTGATTTTAGTCTGGTGTTAGCCAGGCTAAGTTACTATAGTAACTGTTGAAGAAATGAACCTCATGAGCTTCTTCTGTAACATCTGTCCACATCAGTCCTGCTGCACCACGACTCAGAGGAACTGGGACAAACATGACTTTACAGCAGATACAAAAGGTTAGGGTTTGTTTGGGTTTTCTTTTTTAGAATGAGAGCAAATTTTAAAAAAAAACTTCTTTTGATCAGATACAGCATTTTTGTAATTGCAATTTTTTTTTCTCCATACATTATGTTTTTACTGCAGATTTGAGTTTCAGGATATGATCAAACAATCAATCAAACTTTTTTTATAAAGCCCTTTTTATACCGAAAGGTATCACAAAGTGCTTTACAGATTACAACATTTGATATTATGTAATATGACCGTTACATGCAGCAGAAGTCTGAAGTTCTGTCTAAAGCAGAAGCTCCATGACTTCCTTCTTCACTTCTCAGTCTGTGACTGAAGAGCAATGAGGCCTCTGACTTTTTACTGGAAACAAAGAGCTCACTGTATTTAGCCTCATGTTACTGTCACTCGAGGGCTGCTTCCGAAACGGGCAGATTGCTAAGAGCTCTTACGCCAAACCGGATGTGCGTCAGCGTCCGCCATGGCAAGTTGCCTCCGAATTGGTAAGTCAGTTAGGAAGTAGTTAGGCAAAGGAGCCTTGATGCTAACTATCATGGCCACTTTAGCATAGGGACCTCTGATGCTAACTAACCAGTGATTAGGAACTATGTGCCATCCCATAAGCCACTGCGCCAAATCCCCCCACCCCCCTCGCCCCCACCCTCGAGTGATTCATGCGCAACCACTGTTGATTGACAGTAGCACATTTAATAATAAAAATAATAATAATTAAAAATTAAGATTGTGCACAAGCCAAACTTTACAAAGTGATAAATCCATGTTGTCGTCCCCACAGCTCAGTCACATGTCAGTGTTAAAGAGGAAACTCAGGAAACGGATTAAATGCTTTTGTTTTCATTTAGTAGAAACTTAAGCCACATGGATCATTTGCTGCTGTAGCTTTATGAAACAGCTGTAGAAATAAAATAACACTAAAGGGAAATGTTTGGATCATTTGGATTTATTTCTCTCCTTACATGTTTTTGTTTGGACACTTTGTTGTTGTTGGACACTGTACACTAGGGGGCGACATGCACTTTTGTTTGGCTTGCACTCCACCAATAACTTTAAAGAAGAAGAAAAACAGCTGTTGGTGATGTCACTTCCCTTTCCCCTGTTTAAGGACGGACGGATTGTTCAAATGCTGCTGAAGCTCTAGTTCCCAAACTGCATAGAGGTCTAACAGTTGACCCCATGAAAGGTTAAGGAGTTAGTTGCTAGTGTTAGTGCTTAGAGGCTACAATTTGATGGTTTCGGATTGAGCCATGGTGTCTGACCTAAAGTCTAACTCTGAAGAAAGTCAACTCACGTTTACAATGAGAAGGTTGGAAGGGCGCCCCCTTGTGTCACCTTGCATCCAAATGCCAGGAACATACCAGCGGGTCTAAAAGACCCGCAAAGGCAACACGAAGGATAAAGGCCTGGTCCTAGATGCCCTTGAGTAAATAAAGGCCCCGGCCTATATTAGAGAATTTACGGTACATATAAAAAAAAATTATTGGAATTTTTCTGTCATTGGATGTTTTCATGTGAAAATAAGGCATTTTATGCAGGAAAACGCCCCAAATTGGTTATACATATATTCAGTGCTGAAATCTAAATAATGTTCAGAGCCAGGTTTAAATGTGTTGTTTTGTTACTTATTAGTTTCAAAGATTTGCTCAGAGGGATTTTGGATCTTGTTAAGTTTTTGAATAAACCAGTCATTAGTGGATTGTTTTTCGGTCTGAACATTGGGTTGGATTACAGAGTGTCCTAAAACAAGTCGAATACTTTAGAAATGAAGGTTTACAGAGGCAGCAGCAATTCCACCAGAGGATCGAGGGAAATGTCTTCATTCAAAAGTAAAATGGACACAACGGAAAACTTCTGAGCAAAATCAATATGTACAATATTATCAGCCAAAACTGCAGATTGTGTTTTGAACCATATGTTTCAATTAAAGGAACAGTTCACCGTTTTTACACACTGAGATCTGTTCTGACCTGAGCCTAGACGAGTTGATGCGAACCTGTCTGGACGTCAAAGTGCTCCTAATAATTAACCTCCTAACTCCCGCCTGAACCGAGAGGATCTTTTTCCTCACGTCATCAGATTTGATTTCATTTTTTTGTTGGGTATTCAACTCATTTTTGTAATTTTTTTGTAATTTTTTGTTACATTTTTGTTTTTTCGTCCATTTTTATCACATTTTTGTATTTTTTTGTCAATTTTTTGTAATTTTTTTTGTCAAATCTTTATCACATTTTTGCTATATTTTCGTCATTTTTTATCCAATTTTTTGTCATTTTTTTGTCAATTTTTTATCAATTTTTTTTCAATTTTTTGTCATTTTTTCATCAATTTTTTTTTCATTTTTTTGTCAAATTTTGATCACATTTTTGTAAATTTTTTGTCTTTTTTTTGTCAATTTTTTGTAATTTTTTCGTCAATTTTTTATTCAATTTTTTGTCAATTTTTTATCACATTTTTGTCAATTTTTTGTCATTTCTTCGTCCATTTTTTATCCAATTTTGTGGTCATTTTTTTGTCACTTTTTGTCTTTTTTTTCAATTTTTTATCAAATTTTTGTCACATTTTCGTCAATTTTTTGTCAATTTTTTGTCATTTTTTTTTCAATTTCTTGTGACATTTTTGCCACTTTTTCATCAATTTTTCGTCACTTTTTTGTCACATTTCCATCATTGTTTTCGTCTCAATTTTGTTGCTATTTTCACAGCTTTTTTCCAGGCGCTTTTGGATTGGGGTAAAGCCAAACTGGAGAAAATGTGCCCGGTTCAGGTGGGAGTTAAGGGGTTAAGGAGAGGCTAAATGCTAACAACACCTTTGGTCTTTTTGCATGACTGAGCGTACGAGTAAAGACCAGACAGGTACGCATCAACTCGTCTAAGCTCAGGTTGGAACCGATCTCAGTGTGTCCCCTTTGAGGAGCAGGTCCAGGTGAGGTGTTCAGGTGTCCTGGGTGATCCGAGTGTTACCTGTCTCCCCTCGGTGATGTTGACCAGCAGCAGAGGGCGGAGGACGCGGGACCAGCGCACGGCGGCGCAGTCGGACGCTCGGAGAGAACCGTAGATCAACATGTCCAACAGGGTCAGCTGCAGACAGTGAAAATGGTAAAAGTGTAGAGAGGATTGCATTTAAGTGAAGAAAGTACAAATCCGTTTAAATAAGTGTCAGGAAACATAACTTTGCAGCTTCAAAAACATAAAAATGTGCCTGAATTTGACAGTAAATTCTAGACGCAGTGAAGTAGAAAGAGTCATATTTAGTAATAACTCCTCATGCATGAACGCATCAGAGCTCTGGTCCAGATCTCCCTGAGACCTTTGACCCGGTGGTTTGTCCAGATCTCACTGAGACCTTTGACCCGGTGGTTTGTCCAGATCTCCCTGAGACCTTTGACCCGGTGGTTTGTCCCGGGCCCGGCGTGTGCAGCCAGCGTTTCCTGGTCACTTCCTGTCAGTTGAGTGACCGTTGGGTTTTGCTGAGACGGAGTTTGAGAAATGACTCCTGTCAGCTCTTTGTTACTTCCTCCATCCCTCCCCTTCCCTGTTCCCCTCTCTCCCCTCTCCCCCCTCTTCCCCCTCTGCACATGTGTCTGCTCTGTAGTGGAATCCTTTCATTTACCTTTGGCAAAAGCCCCGCCCCCTTAGCAACTGTTAGCTCGTAAAGAAGTGGAGTTTATTAACACGAGTCATAACGGGAGGATATGAATGAGCGACATGTGCAGCGAGGGCGACGCTACAAACTAAAGGCCCCCCCCCGTCCTGCCCTGGCTCTGTGGGTCAGTTCTTCTTATGTCCAGTGTTTATCAAATATGAGCGTTATTGTAAAGTTCGCTCCGAGCTAAACCTGCTCTCTAGAACGCGGCTCACAGACGTGTGGCTGCAGTGGCTTTGTCTCCCCCGGGGCTGTGGCTCTTCTTCAGCGAGGTAACAGAGTAGTCATAATTCTCCCGTATATAAACGTTAGCATAAAAACGTTAGCACGCTGCTCATGTGTGAGTCTCGTTACCGTGACGATGGCGATGATGCAGAGGTTCTTCGGGTCCTTCCAGAACTTGTCTCGGGGGATGACTCTGCCGTAGTGCATGAGGCGAGCGGCGAACACCAGGATGCACAGCAGCTCCACCGACATGGTCGCCTGGAAAGAAAGACGCTTCATGTCAAAGTCAACATCACGTTCATCAAAATGTAAAAACCTCTCTTTCTTTTACTTTAATGTCACATGCACAGTGGCTGCGAGATGCCATGTCCTGTTTAAAATTGGAAAAGATAAGAAGTTCGCTAAAACAAACTCCTGGTGCCTTTGAGGATACTCGGGGCCCACTCTTACTGGCATTTCCAGCTCTGTGATATTGTACTTGTACTTTACAGTACCTTCATTTGTTAAAATAGGTCTTGGTGTGACGTCATTGTTTTGGCAGTATTTTTAGTTTTAGTTTTGTTTTAGTTTTCATTTTAATATACCATTTTCGGACCAAACACATGTACATATGTTTATATCTTTTTTAATATGTTAACCTCTTAACTCCCGCCTGAACCGAAAGGATCTTTTTCCTCACGTCATCAGATATTTTTTCCATCATTTTTTTGTTGGGTATTCAACTCATTTTTGTCACATTTTTGTCATTTTTTTTGTCACACTTTTTATCAAATTTTTGTCATTTTTTTGGTCATTTTTTGTCACATTTTCGTAATCTTTTTGCCTCTTTTTCATCAATTTCTCGTCACTTTTTTGTCAATGTTTTCTCACTTTTTTGTCACATTTCCATCATTGTTCCAGTTTTGTTGCTATTTTCACAGCTTTTTTCCAGAAGCTTTCGGGGTAAAGCCAAACTGGAGAAAAAGCTAAGGGGTTAAAATTCAATAAAAATATTCTTGATATTTTTTTTTTTTTTAAACCTCGAAGAAACATTTAGCAAAGTTTTCATTCTTTGTCAGTAACTTGTGCAATAACCTCTGTATCTACGTCACTTATGACTAAACCTGCACTGCTAACACTGACCTTTTACTAAAGTCGGTTTAAGTTATTTTATCTATTGGTGTCTTAAGGCCTTCCAGTTCGTCTGTATTACTTTGAAAGACTGAGTCGCACCCAGAGCACATGGCTACTTAATATGCCGGGAAAAAACAAAGGACGTGCTTCAGCTCCGATTACAGCTGTTTCTACCAGAGTCTGACTCTGCTCTGCAAAGGTTACCAACCTTATTTCAGCTGAGGGCTACTTTAAGAGCATTAAGTTGTTCGAGGGCTACCGGTTAAAAACAAATCCTAAAGACTTAAACGTACACTGTTCACTTATAGGATATTGACCCCATATTATATTAAAATAGCTTTATTTTAAACTCATACTGAGTCACAAGAACCGAAATAACTGTAATTTTAAGAATTAGATTCAAGAAAATGAAGTGTTTTACACTTTAGAAAAAGTCCCAAGGGCTACTGGACATGCCCCAAAGGGCCCCTGGGTGCCCGCGGGCACCACGTTGGTGACCCCTGGGTTAGAGCCTCCACAGTGAGAGGATTCATAAGCTGCTGTGGACGTTAGCATTAGCGTTAGCATTAGCCGCGTTAGCACAAGTGAATGTGTTGTGATTAGCCTGTTTATCTATCATGGAATAATGACTGAACTACAGATATAGAACTTAGATGCTTAACCTCTTAACTCCCACCTGAACGGTTCCCATTTTCTCCAGTTTGGCTTTACCCTAATTGGGAAAAAAAGCACCAAAACAACCACAAAAAATGAGAAGAAAACAAGGATATAAACTCAACAAAAATGTGACCAAAATTCAACAAAAATGTGACAAAACTTCAACAAAAATGTGACAAAAATTTAATTTTTTTTTAAAAAAACATAGAAAAGGTGACACAACACAGCAACAGTGAGAAAAAGCTCAGTTTCGTGGGTCTTAGCTTTCAAATGAGGTGTTACACAGCCAAAAGAGGACAGAATGCATTTGGTTTAGGCGGGTGGTAAGAGGTTAAAGACGTGATTCTGCACTTCAGACTCTTATTTACGTTTTCTTATCACATCATTAATCTAAGTTAAAAAGTGGACAGGAAGTGGCAGTGGCCAACAGGAAGTTGAGTCAAGTGGTTCATCCTGTCTGGTTTGTGAATGTTTTTCTTCTCTCATGAACGCCTTGTAAATCTGATCTACAAACCTCTTAAAGTGACACTTTAAACAAAAGACTGATGAATGAGGCCACAGATAAAGAGTAAAGTCCTGACCCAGAGCGGCAGCAGCAGCACGGCCGGCTCCTCGAACAGCGCCAGGGACAGGTCCAACAGGATGAAGACGTACAGCGCCACCTGCAGGCCCCCAGTGGTTATACAGGAGGTACAGCCTGAGGAGAGAGAGAGAGAGCGTCAGGACCACGGGCAGGGCGAGCGACGGGAGGGCACCTGACGCACCTGACGGCCTGAGGGGACGAGTCGAAGAAGATGTTCCTGTTGAACTGAGCGTCGGAGACAAAGATGGAGGCCAAGTCCAGGTCCAGGTCCTGAGGAGACACAGCAGCAAACTTTAACCTGGCGGCCATTTTAGGGACAGGTTTGCCTGAGTCCTCCTAGGAACGCCCCCACCTCCTGGAGACGCCTCCGAGCTTTCGTCACCAGCCGAGTAACCAACCACTGCTCCTCAGCAGAACCCCCTCCCCACTGATGCCACAGACAGCGTGTGGAGGGGGCGTGTCCGAAAGGGTCAGAGGTTCTTAAAGAGACAGAGGCCTATTTCAAGACATTCACTACAGCCATTTTGAGAGAGACATTTTATACAAGGCAGTTATTCTAATTAACTGCATTTACAGACCAACAGAAGGTTTCGTCATCATTGTAGTGTGATATAGACTGGTGCTATGTGACTGAAAAAAACATAATACCCCCCTCATTAACATGCAGTGTGAAACTCATGCTGTAGATTCATGACATAAATATGAGGAGAAAATGTGTCGCAAGTTTACTGTAATGTTTTCATATGTGGAAATATGACCAAAATTACCTATAATGGAGAAATGGAGGTGAAATGGCTAAAAACAAGGGTGGAACAAATTGAGAAAGAACTGTTAAAAAATTTGGAATACGTTGTTAGAGAGACACAATCTTCAAAGAAAATGTGGAAATTGTTTTTCTGAGATATATAATGGGATGTTTGCAGCACATCTTCACATATTTCTAATGTTTAGCTAAAATTTCACTCTATCATCGTTATCAACACAGTCCCCAAAATCATGAGACTTTTGAGATTATCACCAGCTCTAACATTCGGGTCAGACGTCTGGAAACACTTGTTCTGTTTTGGCTTCTCTTTATTATATGTGTGATGGTGATGACGTCATCGCTCTGGAGGCTCAGTTCTTCTGCTATCGTGAAGCTAATATATATATAATATAATATAACTGCTGCTAAACCTACAACCACCGCTGACTTTAGACCCGCTTTAGTCACAAAAACCTGACTCTGACTTGGTATAATATTTTATATTTGAGTTCCGCGTTTCCCACGTCCCTGAACGTTTCACATCACGCCGTAAAAAACTCGACTTTAGTTAAAAATTCTCCCGGTAAAACAGTTAAAAGCAGAAACGCTGAGTCTGCTCATTCCTCTGTCGGCGTCACATGACCCTCAGCTCTGCCACAGTTACAACAACACACAGAGGACAGGCGCTAGTGCAGGCTCTCAGTCGTCCAGGGATCACACAAACAGCACACAGAGAGCAGGCGTTAGTGCAGGCTCTCAGTCGTCCAGGGATCACACAAACACCACACAGAGAGCAGGCGTTAGTGCAGGATCTCAGTCGTCCAGGGATCACACAAACAGACACTTTGAGCTCATGCGTTTCCTGCACAGTAACATGGCAAAATGTGACCAAAACATGACCAAAAAAACTACAAAAATGACGATTAATAAATGTGACAAAATGAACCCCATAACCCCCACTTTAACCAAGTGCATTTTCTCCACTTCAGCTTTACCCAAATTTTCAATCACATTTTTGTAATTTTTTCGTCAATTTTTTTATCACATTTTTGTCATTTTTTGTCCCATTTTTTTGTTCATTTTTTTTGCCACATTTTTGTCATTTTTTTGTCACATTTTTATCACATTTTTGTCACATTTTTGTCATTTTTTTGTCACATTTTGTCACATTTTTTACTTATTTTTTGGACATTTTTTAAATGTCTTGTGACATTTTTATCACATTTTTGTGGTCATTTTTTTGTCAAATTTTTATCACATTTTTAACCTTTTTTTTTGACATTTTTTAGTAATTTTTTATCACATTTTTATCATTTTTTTGGGACATTTTTTAGTAATTTTTTATCACATTTTTGCCGCTTTTTCATAAATTTTTCGTCACTTTCTGTCAATGTTTTCTCGCTTTTTGTCACATTTCCATCATTGTTTTCGTCTCAGTTCTGTTTTCACAGCTTTTTCCCAGAAGCTTTAGGACTGGGGTAAAGCCAAACTGGAGAAAATGTGCTTGGTTCAAGTCCATTTTCTCCATTTCAGCTTTACCCAAATCTAAAAGCTCTTGAAAAAACAAGGATAAAAACACAATCAAAAAGTGACAGAAACATGACTAACCAATGATGAAAAAGCAACAAAGAAGCAACAAAAGAACGTCATAAACATGCTGGAAAAGCAACAGTAACACACACCCTGACCTATAGGCTGTGAGCCTTTAGAAGAAGAAGAAGAAGAAGAAGAAGAAGAAGAAGAAGAAGAAGAAGAAGAAGAAGAAGAAGAAGAAGAAGAAGAAGAAGAAGAAGAAGAAGAAGAAGAAGAAGAAGAAGAAGAAGAAGAAGAAGAAGAAGAAGAAGAAGAAGAAGAAGAAGAAGAAGAAGAAGAAGAAGAAGAAACTTTATTTATACAGCACCTCTCAAAGATAAAATCGCAAAGTGCTTCACAAAGGATCACAGAAAACATTACATCATTGACATAGGAACAATTGTCGACTAAAAGCTCGTCTGAAAAGCAGCGTCTTCAGCTGCTTTTTGAAAGAATCAACAGTCAGCTGTACAGAGCGACAAAGGAAGGTCATTCCACAGTTTAGGAGCAACGGCTTCAAAGGACAGATCTCCTCTGGTTTCAAAGTGGGTTCTTGGGACAGTGAGAAGTAGGGCTGCAACTAACGATTATTTTGTCATCGAATATTTTTACGATTAATCGCTTGGCTGTGAATGGTGGTGGAAAATTGGATTTAAAAAAAACACAAATCACACAGAGCTAAAATGGCGTCGCTTGAGGACGTGTTGATGGAGGAAACTTAAAGTAAATGTTTGTTGGAGGCTCTTGGCGCTAATTCTGCTTCTGATTGGATGAGACACAGACGGATATTTATGAAATTTACAATGTACAAAACACTACGGATCCTTACTATGAAAAACAAAGTAGGCTTTCATCAAAAATACTACATTTTCATGTCAGTTTTGCTCCATTTGAGTCTGTGTGAACCAGAAAACGATTAATCGATTACTAAAATAGTTGTCGACTATTTCAATAATCGATTAGTCGGCGATTAATCGATTAGTCCTTTCAGCCCTAGTGAGAAGGTTCTGGCTCGAGGACCTAAGGGTGCGACCCGAGGAGTCAGGTACAGCAGGTCAGATACATATGTGGGAGCCTGACCGTGCAGCGCTCTAAAAGTCAAAACTACAATTTTAAATTCAATTCGAATTTTGATGGGGAGCCAGTGCAGCGAGGATCAAATGGGAGTAATGTTTGTCCGTCTGCTAGATCCTGTTAAAAGTCATTTGTTAAAACAAGTAAAAAGGGAGTTACAATAATCTAAACGAGACGAGATGAAGCATGAATCAACAATTCTAGAGTTGGATCAAATTGGCCTCAACTTTGCAATGTTTCTCAAATGGAAAAAACTTGGGTAAAGCTGAACGAGAAAAAATATGCTTGGTTAAAGGTCAGTTTTCCCTCTGTCAGCTCCTACAGCGCCCCCTGCAGGTGGGGGGTCCACAGCAGGACGGCCTCATGATTCTGACCGGGCCTGTTGGTCTCTCATAAGAGGCTTCTGACCCGCTCTGTGTCTGACCCAAAAACTATAGGACCTGTTCACCCTGAGAGACTCTACAGGGGCGACATCAGAGCTCCAGGATCAACCCCCCCCCCACACACACACACACTTTAAGGTTAGAGGGGGGGCAAGAAGACCGTCATGGACCAACAAAGTCAAGAAGAACCCGTGCTGAGCCGGAGGATCCCAAACCTCTGCATCATCAGGACAAAGTCACCACAGAGTCAAAACCTGACACAGAATCCACATTCATGCACAGACTTGGCCTCCAGATCTGCTTTACCCAAATCCAAAAGCTTCTTGAATAAAGCATCAAAGCAGCGACACAAAAGAAGCATAAATGAGGAAACAGAGCAAGAACAGCGACAAACGAGCGACAAAAGAGTGACACACAGAAGTGATGCAACAGTAAAGCGATGAAAAAGTGACGACGCTGCATTTTTCACATGAGTTTTGAAGGCCTTAGCTTTCAAATGAGGCGTCACGCTGCATGGTAATGTGGGGATTAAGACGTTAAAGTCACGTGGTCCTAAACTGTGGTCATCTGCAGAACAGTTTATTTGCAGTTTGTCTCCATATTGAAGTTCTCCCTTGTTCAGATCCTGCTCTTAACAGGAGCAGGATCTGAGCTTCTGGAAAAAAGGTTTGAAAATAGCAACAAAACTGAGACGAAAACAATGATGGAAATGTGACAAAAAATTTATGAAAAAGTGGCAAAAATGTCACAAGAAATTGACAAAAAATGACAAAAAAATGACAAAAAAATGACAAAAAAATGACAAAAAAATGACAAAAAAATGACCAAAAAATGACCAAAAAAATGACAAAAATGTGATTAAAAGATCACAAAAATGTGACAAAAATGTGATTAAAATTTGACAAAAAATGACAAAAAAAAATGACAAAAAAAAATGACAAAAATGTGACAAAAATGTGACAAAAATGTGACAAAAAAATGACAAAAATGTGATTAAAAAATGACAAAAATGTGACAAAAATGTGATTAAAATGTGACAAAAAAAGGACAAAAAATTGACGAAAAAATGACAAAAATGTGATTAAAAAATGACAAAAAATTGACGAAAAAATGACAAATAGTTACAAAAATGAGTTGAATACCCTACAAAAAAAAAATATGGAAAAAAAATGTGATGACGTGAGGAAAAAGATCCTCTCGCTTCAGGCGGGAGTTAAGAGGTTAAACCTTTGATCAGGATGTTGTAAAGTATCTGTGCTTTGCTGAGAGTTTCTTCCTCATTCAGTTCTTTTACTCAAAGCATTGATTTCAAACCTGCAAACACGTCCGGACTCTGCTTTCGAGTCTCCAGAGACCCGGCTCGGCCCGCGGACCCTCTGTTGCCCCACTCACCTCCGCGCTCTGCTCCTCCACAGCCGCCTGCTCATGAGGCTCATCCCCGGCTGGAGCTTCCTCCGCCGCCGCCGCTCCGCCTGCTGGGCTCTTCTCCTCCGGCTCCGACATCTGCGCCGAAACTCTCCCCCAAACTTCACCCAAAACGACCCCCGGACCGCGCCAGAGTGGGCCCCGGGAACAGCGCTCCAAACTCCGCAGCAGCTGGAGGCTCGCTCTGCTCCTGCACCGCCGGGGCTCCGGTTTCCGTCGCCAGGAAATAACGGAGGAAAAAACAGCTGGAGCGCAGACTGAGGAGAGACTCACGGGTTTGCTCTGCCCCTGTCAGGCCGAGGAGGGGCCAAGGCACGCGGGGAAGGACGGGCCGTGACGTGGGCACATCTGGAGAAACTCAATAAAATTCAAAACTCACTGAATCAGGCATTAGATATGATTATCAATTATGGTCTTATCGTCTGAAGCGGAACTTTGCTAAGATCCAATCGTGCAGAATGTGAGTTTTCTGGTCTTGTTTGTCTCGGAGCAAAAATAGGCTTTATTGTGAGAGCAGTGGCGCCCTCTGCTGTTCACAGTGAAGAACAGCAGCCCAGTAACCATAACTTATGCATTAACCTCTTAACTCCCGCCTGAACCGAGAGGATCTTTTTCCTCACGTCATCACATTCTTTTTCCAGCATTTTTTTGTTGGGTATTCAACTCATTTTTGTAACTTTTTTTTTGTGTCATTTTTTGTAAAAAAAAAAAAAAAAAGTCAAATTTTTGTAAATTTTTTGTAAATTTTTTGTAAATTTTTTCTTCATTTTTTGTCACATTTGGGTCATTTTTTTGTCCGTTTTTTTAATCCAATTTTTGTCATTTTGTCACATTTTTGTCAATTTTTTGTCAAATTTTTGTCATTTTTTTGTCCGTTTTTTTGGTCAATTTTTTGTCAATTTCTTGTGACATTTTTGCCACTTTTTCATCAATTTTTCGTCACTTTCTGTCAATGTTTTCGTCACTTTTTTGTCACATTTCCATCATTGTTTTCGTTTCAGTTTTGTTGCTATTTTCACAGCTTTTTTCCAGAAGCTTTTGGATTGGGGTAAAGCCAAACTGGAGAAAATGTGCTCGGTTCAGGTGGGAGTTAAGGGGTTGATTAACTAACCGCCTATAGGCCAAAGTAACGCCTCATTTGAAAGCTAAGACCTACAAAACTGATGGTGACTTTTTTTGTTGCGTTTCTGTCGTGTTTTTGTCTTGTTGTCGTTTCTTTATAAATTCAGCATTTTGTCCGTTACCATAGTTACCACAGTAAGACTCTGAGCCGCTCCGACTCTAAACTAAACTATAGGTCAGGGGTCGGCGCAGAAGCTCTGGCCTCAAGGTGATTTTGAGAAATAACTAACACGAGCAACTGACCTTTAACCTTTCATGAGGTCGACTGTTAGATCTCTATGCAGAGCTTCAGCAGCATTTGCCCAATTCGGCCGTCCTTACCCAGAGGAAGGGGAAGTGACATCACCAACAGCTGCTGTTCTTCTTCTTTAATGTTATTGGCGGACTGCAGGCACACAAAAGCACCAGGCTATGATACTTAGCACCAGAGGTCCCTATGCTAAAGTGGCTATGATAGTTAGCATCAGAGGTCCCTATGCTAAAGTGGCTATGACAGTTAGCATCAGAGGTCCCTATGCTAAAGTGGCTATGACAGTTGGCATCAGAGGTCCCTATGCTAAAGTGGCTATGATAGTTGGCATCAGAGGTCCCTATGCTAAAGTGGCTATGATAGTTGGCATCAGAGGTCCCTATGCTAAAGTGGCTATGATAGTTAGCATCAGAGGTCCCTATGCTAAAGTGGCTATGATAGTTAGCATCAGAGGTCCCTATGCTAAAGTGGCTATGATAGTTGGCATCAGAGGTCCCTATGCTAAAGTGGCTATGATAGTTGTCATCAGAGGTCCCTATGCTAAAGTGGCTATGATAGTTAGCACCAGAGGTCCCTATGCTAAAGTGGCTATGATAGTTAGCACCAGAGGTCCCTATGTTAAAGTGGCTATGATAGTTAGCATCAGAGGTCCCTATGCTAAAGTAGCTATGATAGTTAGCATCAGAGGTCCCTATGCTAAAGTGGCCTTGATAGTTAGCATCAGAGGTCCCTATGCTAAAGTGGCTATGATAGTTAGCATCAGAGGTCCCTATGCTAAAGTGGCTATGATCGTTAGCGCCATAGGTCCCTATGCTAAAGTGGCCATGATAGTTAGCATCAGAGGTCCCTATGCTAAAGTGGCTATGATAGTTAGCATCAGAGGTCCCTATGCTAAAGTGGCTATGATAGTTAGCATCAGAGGTCCCTATGCTAAAGCGGCTATGATAGTTAGCATCAGAGGTCCCTATGCTAAAGTAGCTATGATAGTTAGAATCAGAGGTCCCTATGCTAAAGTGGCTATGATAGTTAGCATCAGAGGTCCCTATGCTAAAGTGGCCATGATAGTTAGCACCAGAGGTCCCTATGCTAAAGTGGCTATGATAGTTAGCATCAGAGGTCCCTATGCTAAAGTGGCTATGATCGTTAGCACCATAGGTCCCTATGCTAAAGTGGCCATGATAGTTGGCATCAGAGGTCCCTATGCTAAAGTGGCTATGATAGTTAGCATCAGAGGTCCCTATGCTAAAGCGGCTATGATAGTTAGCATCAGAGGTCCCTATACTAAAGTGGCCATGATAGTTAGCATCAGAGGTCCCTATGCTAAAGCGGCTATGATAGTTAGCATCAGAGGTCCCTATGCTAAAGTGGCTATGATAGTTAGCGCCAGAGGTCCCTATGCTAAAGTGGCCATGATAGTTAGCATCAGAGGTCCCTATGCTAAAGTGGCTATGATAGTTAGCACCAGAGGTCCCTATGCTAAAGTGGCTATGATCGTTAGCATCAGAGGTCCCTATGCTAAAGTGGCTATGATAGTTAGCATCAGAGGTCCCTATGCTAAAGTGGCTATGATCGTTAGCATCAGAGGTCCCTATGCTAAAGTGGCTATGATAGTTAGCATCAGAGGTCCCTATGCTAAAGTGGCTATGATAGTTAGCGCCAGAGGTCCCTATGCTAAAGTGGCTATGATAGTTAGCACCAGAGGTCCCTATGCTAAAGTGGCTATGATAGTTAGCATCAGAGGTCCCTATGCTAAAGTGGCTATGACAGTTAGCATCAGAGGTTCCTATGCTAAAGTGGCTATGATAGTTAGCATCAGAGGTCCCTATGCTAAAGTGGCTATGATAGTTAGCACCAGAGGTCCCTATGCTAAAGTGGCTATGATAGTTAGCACCAGAGGTTCCTATGCTAAAGTGGCTATGATAGTTAGCATCAGAGGTCCCTATGCTAAAGTGGCTATGATAGTTAGCATCAGAGGTCCCTATGCTAAAGTGGCTATAATAGCTAGCATTGAGGCTCCTCCCCCTAACTCCTCCCTAACTGACAGCCCAATTCGGAGGCTACTTATCATGGCGGACGCTGGGGTTAGACTCTAACCAATCCGCTCGTTTCGGAAGGGGCCATTGTCTCCAGTTTGGCTTTACCCAAATCGAAAAGATTCTTGGAGAAAAGTGTCAACGAAAACGTGAAAAAACGAAAAAGAAAAGAAAAAGTATGTTTTGTAGGCCTTAGCTTTCAAAATGAGGCATTAGTCTGGTCTATGAGCTCACAGCCCATAGACCAGAGTAATGCCTCATTTTTGTAACTTTTTGTCATTTTTTTTCTCACATTTTTGTCATTTTTTCGTCAATTTTTTAATAACATTTTATCACTTTTTTTTTTTTAAATTGTCACATTTTGGTCTTTTTTTGTCATTTTTTTGTAATTTTTTGGTAAAATTTTTATCACTTTAAAAAAAAATGTTTTTGTCACATTTTGTCACATTTTTGTATTTTTTTCCATCAATTTTTTATAAAATTTTATCATTTTTTTTGTCAAATTTGTATTACATTTTTATCATTTTTTCGTTATTTTTTTGTCACATTTTTTCACATTTTTGTAATTTTTTTGGTTGCTAAAACGTGAAAAAAAGAAAAGAAAAAGTACAAGTTTTGTAGGCCTTAGCTTTCAAATGAGGCATTACTCTGGTCTATGGGCTGTGAGCTCCAGGGACTTTGAAGATGAAGAAAATCCACTGAGCAAACTCTTATCATTTCTGTCAAGTCTGAGGTCGGAAGTTACTAGTTCCCAGTTTCCTTGAACGCAGCATAAAATAGATATAAACATCCCACACTCTGATCAAAACAGCAGGTTAAAGCAGTTCATATAAAGATGATTTATTCAGTGACGTTCGTAAACAACAGTGACAGCAGATTTACAGCAAAAAAGGGTTTTATTTTGAAAAACAAACTCTTATTTTGAAACAGCAGTTTACCCCAATCAAAGTATATAAATATATCTGTGAATTTTCAGATTCAAACTTGTATTAAACCAGCATAAATGATTCATAAATACTTCCACAAATAAAATATCTCCATAGTTTTACATATTCTGATGATTTTGTCACTAAAGTGCTTCTTTAGATTTCAAACATTTTCATTCACTCTGAGGCCACACGTTTTAATCCTTACAAATCGATCTTTCTCAAGGCAAAACAAGAAAAGGCTTCATTTTAATTTCTATTTTTCTCAGTCCAGAAAAGTGTTGTTTTTCAGCCTTATCTTTGGGCGAACTCTCCTGTAATGAAGGCATTTACATTTTATCAGTACAAACCTTGGCTGAACAAGTTAACCCCTTAACTCCCACCTGAACCGAGCACATTTTCTCCTGTTTGGCTTTACCCCAATCCAAAAGCTTCTGGAAAAAAGCTGTGAAAATAGCAACAAAACTGAGACGAAAACAATGATGGAAATGTGACAAAAAAGCGAGAAAACATTGATAAAAAAGTGATGAAAAATTGATGAAAAAGGGCAAAAATGTCACAAAAAGTCACAAGAAATTGACGAAAAAATTGACAAAAAAATGACAAAAAATGACAAAAAATTGATAAAAAATGGACAAAAAAATGACAAAAAATGACAAAAATTTGATAAAAAATTTACCAAAAAATGAAAAAAAAAAAGTGAAAAATTGACAAAAAAACTGACAATAAATGACAAAAAATTGATCAAAAACTGACCAAAAAATAAAAAAGTGAAAAATTGACAAAAAACTGACAAAAAAATACAAAAAATGAAAAAAAATGATCAAAAATTGACCAAAAATTTGATAAAAAATTGACAAAAAAATGACAAAAAATTGATAAAAAATTTACCAAAAAAAAAAAAAAAGTGAAAAATTGACCAAAAAAATGACAAAAAATGACAAAAATGTGATAAAAAACGGACAAAAAAATACAAAAAATTACAAAAAATTGATAAAAAATTGACCAAAGCTGAATCCCCCGACAAAAAAATGATGGAAAAAAAAATCAGATGACGTGAGAAAAAAGATCCTCTCGGTTCAGGCGGGAGTTAAGAGGTTAAACATGTGGCCAAAACCAGACGTTATTCTGCAAACGTCCACCAGAGGGCACTGTGGCGCTTCCTGTCCGAAAACAAAACATCTTTGCAAATAAATAAAGGTTTACAGCATCAGGAAAACAGCAGGAGAATGAACCAAGAGACCGGAAACTTTAACAACGGGTTCATTTTCTTTATGTCGTAAAGATGAGCAGATTTGAGACGAGACGGCGCCGGTGACTGGAGGAAAACGTATCATTTATGCATATTAATTATACAATACTTTCAGCGGCGACATGTGCATCGTTTTATTGACATGTTGCTTGATTAGTTTTTGAATTAACTTGTTATGAAAACACTTTGAAATGTATTTTCTCACAGCAACCTCTTTTCTCCTCCCCATGTCTTTGTATCTATATTTAGTAGAAAAATATATTCATAATTAAGCATTTGTTAAACCTCTTAACTCCCGCTTGAACCGAGAGGATCTTTTTCCTCAAGTCATCAGATTATTTTCCATCATTTTTTGGGGGGGTATTCAACTCATTTATGTAACTTTTCTGTCACATTTTTGTCATTTTTTGTCAAATTTTTATCACATTGTTGTCATTTTTTTGTCAAATTTTTTGTCAAATTTTTATCACATTTTTGTAACTTTTTTGTAAATTTTTTGTCAAATTTGTGTCATTTTTTGTCATATTTTTGTCATTTAAAAAAAAAAATTGTATCACATTTTTGTCACTTTTTGGTCAATTTTTTTAATCACCTTTTTGTCATTTTTGTCATTTTTCGGGCAATTTTTTTTGTCATATATTTGTCACATTTTGTCAATATTTTTGTCCATTTTTTGTCAATTTCTTGTGACATTTTTGTGACATTTTTGCCACTTTTTCATCCATTTTTCGTCACTTTTTTATCAACGTTTTCTCACTTTTTTGTCACATTTCCAACATTGTTTTCGTCTCAGTTTTGTTGCTATTTTCACAGCTTTTTTCCAGAAGTTTTTGGACTGGGGTAAAGCCAAACAGGAGAAAATGTGCTCGGTTCAGGTGGGAGTTAAGGGGTTAAAGTAGTTTCTGAATAATTGGAGAAAGTTCAGATTTTTCCCCTCTTTATCTCCCATTAAAGCCGCACTAAGTAACTCATGCCCCTAGAGGCCACGAGCGTCACTGCGCCTGGACCCTGATACAGCGCAGAGTCCGGTGTCCGACTCTTGGTCCATTTTAAAAACAGCATTGTCTTAAATCCAGCAGAGACAAAGTGACAGTGAAGCTACAGATATGAACGATTTACAAAACAAAGATATCAGTGATTCGCTTGAATTAAAGTTCTTTATCTAAGATCCGATACAAAACCACGAATCCCACTGACAGGGATTTGTTTTTGGCAAAAAGACCAAACCTCCTCAAACTTTCCCGTAGATTAAAGTCATTTCTTCCTGACGGTCGGTGACTCCGAGTGGATCCTCAGGAGTTTAGTCCCAGACAGTGAGTTACTGAGGGACACAAAAACATCCAGACTTCACTTCATCGCTGATGCTAACGGCTAACGCTAACGGCTAACGCTAACGAAACATGAGAATAGCAACAAGATTCAACATAAAGAACCTTCACGTTTTAGAATGTGATGATGTCATAATGTCGGGTGGTGGGCGGGGCCAAAACAACCCTATGGGAGAAATACAGTTTTTCTCCAAAAACTAAAATTGACAAATGATTTTTCTCATCAAAGTGTCTGGTTTTAATTGGATTCAGAAAGTCCTTCACACCGACCAACATCACGCTCATGTTTTGGAATATTGTCTCCACTGTCGACGGGTTTAGGAGAAAATAATTGGAGTTTAGTTTAAATGTGCTGACAGAGGAGGCGATGAACTTGTCATAATTGAAATCACGATTATTCAAACGATTATTTGTTACTTGTATTTAAAAAAAAAATATTTTCTGTTTTCTGAACAGTCATAAAAGTACAAATGATTTCAAGTTTGCCTCGATTAAGGAGAGGTCTCTGTTTCACCCCTGCCCCCTGCTGTCCAGCCCTCACACCTGCCCCCTGCTGGCCAGCCCTCACACCTACGCAAGTAAACTGAGCAGCGCGGCCTGATGACATCATCACACAGCGCCGTTTGTTTTTATGTCAGGCAAAAGCATGAACCGTGGCACGAGAAAAGCGAAGGGAAAATAATCCCAGCGCCATGAATGCAATAAGGCAATAAAAAAAATAAAAAAAAATTAAATAAAAAAAAAACGAAATAAAAAAAAATGCAAAAAAAAATATATTTTTTTTTTTCCGATTATGCTAATTTTTAATCGTTTAGTGTAATAATCAAAACATAATCGAATTTTCGATTAATTGCACAGCCCTAAGACTTCCCATCAGTAACTCACTGTCAGTGTCTCCTATTGGGAAAATAAGGAACAGAAGCGTCCAGAGATCACACTCACGGGTCAGTCTGTCCAGTGGAACATAAGGCACATGTGGGCGCGGCGGGGGAGGAGCCTCACAGCAGCTTGGGCCTGATGGAGGAGGAGCCTCACAGCAGTTTGGGCCTGATGGAGGAGGAGCCTCACACAGCAGCTTGGGCCTGATGGAGGAGGAGCCTCACAGCAGCTTGGGCCTGATGGAGGAGGAGCCTCACAGCAGCTTGGGCCTGATGGGGGAGGAGCCTCACAGCAGCTTGGGCGCGGCGGGGTTGGGCCTGACGGAGGAAAAGGCCCCGATGTGGCTGACGAGGTTGGGCTCCAGGCTGCGGGCCCGCTCCCCCCACAGCGTCCGCAGCGCCCCGTACAGCACCATGTCCTTGGCGTTCCCCTTGGAGCAGAACGCCGCGTCCAGGATGTCGGCCGCCCGCAGGGACGCGTTGCCCGGGAACAGCATGGCGGGCGTGCAGCACTCGGTCGCCGGGGAGACGGCGTACAGCTGCGGGGACAGGCGGCGCAGCTCCAGGAGGTAGTGCCGCCCGAACAGCTCCGACACCGCCATGAAGTACAGCGTGAAGAAGAGGAGGCTGGCGCGGGACAGGGACACGCCCACGGGGAGGCGCTTGCAGTGAGGCGCGGCCAGGAGCAGCGCCGTCGCCAGCACCGCCCCCAGACCCGCCCACTCCAGGATGCGGGACGGCTCCGGGTTCCAGTAGCGCTGCAGCCGCTCGGGGTGGTACAGCTTCACGTACAGGCTGTCCCAGACGCAGCTGCGCGAGAGCAGGCTGTAAACCACGGAGAAGAAGTCCGGCCCGGGCAGCGCGTCGTCCTCCAGGACCAGGACGCTCCGGGCGCGGGTCAGCTCCAGGCCTTTGCGCAGACAGAACACGTAGTCGCGCTTCTCCCTCTCGAAGGTGTTCACCGCCCCCCCGTCGTGCTCCTGCGGGCCCCGCCGGACCACTTTAAAGCGCCTCTCCAGCAGCGCCGCGTCCTCGTTGGCGTGCGGGCCGCGCTCCACGTCGCAGATCAGCACGTCTGCGCAGCGCCGCCTCCCCCCGCAGCCGGGCAGCAGCTCGTGCAGCCGCCGCGCCACCTGCAGGAGGTAGTGGAAGTCCCTGGCCTCGCTGCGCCGCGCCGTCACCACCGTCACCAGCAGCTCCGGCTCCTCGGACAGCTCCGGGTCCGCGTCTTGGCTTCCCGCGGCCTCCCAGAAGCGCAGGGCGTCCAGCCCGCGGGCCAGGCTGTCCCGCAGCGCAGACTCGCTCATGGAGTCCAGGAACAGCGGCCGGATGTAGTAGTAGGAGTAGACCAGGCGGTGGCAGCAGAGAGGCAGCAGGAGGCCGAAGGTGACGAGGCACAGGAGGAGGGCGTGGCACACGGGGGCGGGGCAGCGCACGGACTGGGCCAGCCGGGGGCGCCATCGAGGCATCGGGAACACATCCGACTGGAAACAGGAGAGAGAGAGAGAGATTACAGAGCGGGACAAGAACCAGGGATGAAATCTGGACACATTAAAAACAACACTTTGCACAGGTCTCCACAATTTTGAAAAAACATTTCTACCGCATTTCCCCTAATTTTTCTTCATTTTTTCATCTGTTTTTTGTGTGTCATTTCTTTGACATTTTTTCAGTAATTTTTTGTTCTTTTTTCAGTCATTTTTTGTTCTTTTTTGTTCTTTTTTTGTTCTTTTTTTAAATAATTGTTTGTCTTTTTTTTGTCACATTTTTTGTAATTTGTTTGTCACATTTTTTGTTCTTTTTTTTCTTCATAATTTTTTTTTTCTTTTTTGTAATTTTTTTGTCACATTTTTGGTCATTTTTTCGTCACTTTTTTGTTAAAGTTTTTTCACTTTTTTGCCACATCATCACAGACATTTCTAGCACATTTCCCCCTAATGTTTCTTCATTTTTTCCTCTGTTTTTTGTTGTTGTCATTTTTTAGACATTTTTGTCATTTCTGTAATTTTTTGTTCTTTTTTTAAATAATTGTTTGTCTTTTTTTTGTCACATTTTTTGTAATTTTTTTTGTCATTTTTTGTCATTTTTTTTGTCACATTTTTGGTCATTTTTTTCTTTATAATTTTTTTGGTCTTTTTTATCTTTTTTTGTCAGATTTTTGTCAGATTTTTTGGTCATTTTTTTCGTCATTTTTTTGTTCTTTTTTTAAATATTTTTTTGTCATTTTTTTGTCACATTTTTGGTCATTTTTTTTCTTTAAAATTTTATTTTTTCTCATTTTTTTGTTCTTTTTTTTGTCTTTTTTATCTTTTTTTTGTCACATTTTTTGGTCACTTTTTTGTCGAAGTTTTCTCACTTTTTGCCACATCATCACAGACATTTCTAGAACATTTTCCCCAAATTTTTCTTCATTTTTTCCTGTTTTTTTTTTTGGAATTTTTTTTTGACATTTTTGTCATTTCTTCTGTCATTTTTTGTTCTTTTTTTGTTCTTTTTTTAAATAATTGTTGGTCTTTTTTTGTCACTTTTTTAGTAATTTTTTAGTAATTTTTTTGTCATATTTTTGTCACATTTTTGTCACATTTTTTGTTTTTTGTCTTTTTTAATCATTTTTTCGTCACATTTTTTGTCAAATTTTTTTAATTTATTTTTCTTATTTTTCTTTATAATTTTTTTGTCTTTTTTATCATTTTTTTCGTCACTTTTTTGTCGAAGTTTTCACACTTTTTGCCACATCATCACAGACATTTCTAGCACATTTTCCCCTAATTTTCCTTCATTTTTCCTGTTTTTTTGCAATTTTCCCCGTATTTCTTGACATTGGAGATAGACTCCATATTGCTGGATACTGGACCCGGTGGCGCCTCTGGGCTGTGGATTTTATTGCCATCACCATAAGTGCAGTTTCAGCTTTGGCCTGTAGGGGCAGTGTGTAAAGAGACACACAGTCTTTAACCTCTTAACTCCCGCCTGAACCGAGAGCATTTTCTCCAGTTCAGCTTTACCCAAATCCTGTAGGCCAGTGTAACGCCTCATTTGAAAGCTAAGACCTACAAAACTCATCTAAATGGATCTTTTTCCTCACATCTTCAGATTTTTTTCCATCTTTATTTGGGGGGTATTCAACTCATTTTTTGTCATTTTTGTGTCACATTTTTTGTCGTTTTTTGTTCTTTTTTTTGTCACCGTTTTGTTTTCTCACATTTTTGAAAAAAAGAAAAAGTTTACGTAAAAGGTCAATTCTTTGCTTCACAAAAACTAATGTATTACTGCCCATCTTTGACTTCAGAGAGTTTTTCCTTTGGATTTAAAGTTTGTGACCCCGTGTTGTTTCAGCAGAACGAGCAGACGCCTCACAGTGACTGCAGTTACTTTAGTATTTGTATCATAATATATTCATAATACTACAATGCCATCACATACCTTCCTCCTCAGCTTCTTTTCTGGCTCATATTTCTCTTCAATTCTGACCATTAAATCCACAACATCACCGGCTTTGACCGAGCTGACCGACCGGCGCCGGTCCGGCCGCATCCTCGCTCTACTCCCGCTCTACTCTCGCTTTACTCCCGCAGTAGTGTGTAGTCGTGTGCAGTAGTGTGTAGTAGTACTGCAGTATCCACCGCGGTGTAACACATGAAATACTTCCTCATGGTTTTGATTGTGCGCCTCTGGAACACGCCTCCATCACAAAACTATGACACTTCATGAGTCAGAGGAACCATGCAGCTGTTCAGGACAGACTCTCTCAAACAGAACCGGCCAAGTGACAACAACACAACCAAAAATCACATTCTGGGTTAATGAGCGAAAGGACAAGTTCGCGAAGGCCCAGGACACTTTATTCAAAAACTAAACCAGATCCAAAATCCCTCGGAGCAAATCTTTGATCCATTACTCAAATATAAAATGACAGGCCTGGATCAAAGCTGCAACTGTTGATGTGCCGTCATCACATGAAGCTCCTCTCACTGGAACATGAAAAGCTCTGATGCAAAACTAAAACATTTGCATAAAAAGAGGAACTATATGTTAAGGCGTAATAATACCAGGAGTGCTATGGCGTCCGCACAAAGGCACAGAGCGATATCCACTTACACCATGGAGCATTTCTCACTCAGACTGGGCTGTAAACACTGCTAAAGTGACGTTAGCCCACAGTTACCTTTGCCCGTTAGCCTGTTAGCTTCTTCTTCGTGATTCCATTAGTGTGTATTGGTGACTCTGACCCGGAGGCAGGAAAGTTGAAATAGTGGTTTTCTGTCCAGAGACACCAGGGGGAGTTGAAAGACCCCCCAATCATCCCTTTAACACTTGTACTACCCCCACAGGGACTACGGAGAGAGGGTTTATTAAGGTAAACAAGTTACTTAGTTCTGCTTTAAAGGTTTATTTTGTGATATAAACTAATCATCATTTAATTTTATCCTCATTAAGTAAAATCAGTGCTTTTCTTTCAAAAATAAGAACATTTAAGTGACTTCAAACTTTTGAGCGATGGTGCATTAGTGACTTTAGATCTGGTTTAGCTTTAAAATAAACTGTTAATTAGTAAAATTCAATTATTGTTTGGGTTCAAAGCTCATGAAAGGAAGAAGTTTTATAATAAAGTATCCCAAATAAATGTATGAGAAACATTGACTCAATAATTGTGACTCTTTGTGCCGATCAGGTTTTCCGGTCTCCAGGTTTTTATGTGTTTAGTTTCACCTGTAGTGGGAGGTAAATCCTCCGAGGCTCCTGCTGTTGTGGAGCCGCCGGCAGCAACAAAAACAATAAGTGACGTAACCAGCCCGACGGCGCCCTGGGAAACCTGCCCTGGGGCGAGTCCCCGTCTGCTGCCGGGACAGACGCGTCATCACGTCACACAAAAGACTGATTTGCAAACTAAAATTATCTGAACAAAGGCAGTTACGGCGCTAACCCTGAGCACAGACCTTCAGGTGCGTCAGAGAACACGGAATTATAGTCATTAAGTCATAATTATTAGTGCCTTTGTCGGCTCCTGTCGGTCCTGTTTCACGGCTCATTAAAGTAAACCATGAACCAAACACTGCCCCCTGGTGTCGGAGCCGCTCCACAGAGATACAGCTTCCCTCTTTCAGTCACAAGGTGGGCAGTATATCAAGCACAACATGACACTGAAATGTAGTTCACTGTTACTTTAGAGCAGGGGTCTGCAACGTCAGGCCCGGGGGCCAAATCCGGCCCTACAGCACAGAACCTCTGGCCCCCAAGATCATTTTGAGAAATATAATTGTGCAAAGAAGAGCTCAAATACCTGTTAACCTGTTCAGGACCGCCGTCCCTGATCAGGGACTGACTCCAGTTCCATTGACTTGCATACAGTATTTAGGCAAATTATATTTCGACCAAATGTTTTGTTTTTTTACTTTGATATTGCATCTGCAAGCTAACATTATTAACGCTATGATTTCTCTCCTTTCTTTACTGATCACAGCAATGGCCGTTACCACAATAAAAATGTGATTTTGTTCCAAAATATTGTCTCTGTCCCTTGTTCAACAAATGAACAAATGAACAAATGAAGGCTCTCTCCTTCAAAATACAAGGAAAGGAGTTTTAATTTCATAAAATAACCCAAATAATAATACATGTAGCCTAAACTAAGTTACATGTCAACACATTCTAAATTACACAAAATAATCCCAACGATACAACTGTAAAACATGAGCTTTACCAGCAGAGGGCGCACTATCACGGTGGATTCGCTTTGGTGGCTCCGGGTCTGCAGCTAAACATTATTGCCCCCCGGGGCTGGAGGAGGAGGAACCAGCTAAGTTAAAGGGTCTGTATTGTTAGGCGTGGAGTAGGTACTAAAAAAAGATAAAAAGGTTCCCCTTTTTATCCGCTCAGAAAATCTTTAATTTTGTAATGTTTCACGCAACTGTGTTTAAGTAGGAAAACGTGGAGCAGGTAACTCCTAACCCCTGAGCAGAGGCTAAATGCTAACGACATGTGCATGACTGAGCGCACAAAGGCCAGACAGGTACGCATCAACTCGTCTAAGCTCAGGTAAGAACATATCTCAGTCACCCCCACCTGAACCAAGCGCATTGTCTGCAGCTTTACCCAAATCTCCGTGGAGACGAGCTGGAGCCGTCCCGCCCTTAGTAAAGTTACAGTCGTGTCTGAGGAGCCGCTCACAGTGAAGCTCATGTTTGTCCGTCATAAAATAAATGCTTGTATTTTAACTTTATTTATCTGTACATTTATACGCTGTGGCTTTAAACTTCATATTTCAGCTTTTCGTGCGTAAATGATTTACCCCCCGCGCTTTACCTTTGCCCCGTGACGTCACAGAGCACGGTTCTCCGCAGACACGCCCCCCCCCCCACATAAAATAATCATCTCAAAAATTAATCCCCCAAATCACCCCCTCTGAGTCCAGACCGTAATCCCGCCGCGGTCTGAGAGTCCCGGGGGTTTACGGGGGGGCTACGGGAGGATGGCGAGGCTTCAGAGCAGCTGTGCCCGCGATCACAGCGTCCACAGCGGCCGAGGAACCAGCACCGAGCCGGGGCTGAAATGAGGCCAATCAAGGCTGAATCTGGACCAAACACGAGCTGAAACCAGGGACAGTCCGGACGGAGCCAGAGCGTAAAGCGGATAAACCTCCCCCCCCCTCCGGGTCCGCGTCCCGGCCCGGTTCCGCGGCTCTTACCTGGGCTGGAGAGGCCTGGAGGAGGCGGCGGGGAGGATGTGGAGGGGCTGGCCGGGGCGGGAGCGCTCTGAGCCCGCGGGACTCCTGTGGGATCGGCCCGTAAATGGTCAGGTCTGGAGCAGGAGGAGCAGGGGCGCGCGGCCGTAAAGCTCAGAGAGGACGCGCGCGGGGGAAACGCCAAACACGGGGTGGGAGACACGGAGGGGGGGGTCTGGAGGGGGAGGTCCGGGGGTGAACCAGGGCTGGAGGGGTGTTAGAGCGAGGGGAGACACGGCGGAGCGCGTGGTGCTGCAGGGGCGCACGAGGCCGCGGACATGGAGGAGCCGTAATGCACACCGTAAAGGCGCAGCGTGACGGTGACGTCCGGGAAATGAGAGTGACGAACCCGGAGCGGCCTGAGGGGGGCAGCACTGAGCCGCAGACACAGTGCAGAGGTGGAGAGAGTAGCTGGAAGAGCACAGAAGGGGCGAAACCGAGCTTTACCCAAATCTAAAAGCTTAACCTCTTAACTCCCGCCTGAACCGAGAGGATCTTTTTCCTCACGTCATCACATTTTTTTCCCATCATTTTTTTGTTGGGTATTCAACTCATTTTTGTAACTTTTTGGTCATTTTTTTGTCAATTTTTTTTATCAGATTTTTGTCACATTTTTGGTCAAAATTTGGTCATTTTTTTGTCACATTTTTGTCATTTTTTTGTCATATTTTTGTCATTTTTTGTCATTTTTTGTCACATTTTTTGTCCTTTTTTTTGTCCATTTTTTGTCATTTTTTTGTCACATTTTTGTCATTTTTTATGTCATTTTTTGTCATTTTTATGTCATTTTTAGTCATTTTTTGGTCATATTTTTGTCATATTTTGTCATAATTTTGTCATAATTTTGTCATATTTTTGTCATTTTTATGTCATTTTTTTGTCAAATTTTTGTCTTTTTTTGTCACATTTTGTCACATTTTTGTCATTTTTATGTCATTTTTTTGTCAAGTTTTTGTCTTTTTTTCTTCAATTTTTCGTCAATTTCTTGTGACATTTTTGCCACTTTTTCATCCACTTTTTCGTCAATGTTTTCTCACTTTTTTGTCACGTTTCCATCATTGTTTTCGTCTCAGTTTTGTCGCTATTTTCACACCTTTTTTCCAGAAGCTTTTGGATTTGGGTAAAGCCAAACTGGAGAAAACGTGCTCGGTTCAGGTGGGAGTTAAGGGGTTAAAAGAAAAGCATCCAAAAACAAAAATGTGCTGGAAAAGCAACAAAAAAGTGACAAAAACACAACAAAATGTGACGAAAACGTGACGACAAAGCAATGAAAAAATAACATGAAAGAAACCCCGAAAAACAAGTCCGCCCTGAGTAGCTGTAACATTGACACAATCTTACTCAAGTACAAGGATAAAGTAGTGGTAAATATAAATAAATAAATATAATAAATAAAAGTAAAGCTAAACTCACCTCCGACATGAGTCACACTTGTGCCTCAGGCTGAAGTCCTGGAAAAGTCACGGTTTTCTTCCCAACATTCTGACACTCCCAGGACTTTAGCCTGAAGGGTCTGTGGAGGAACTGGTTCAGTCAGAGGTGGAGAAACACTCGAGTAAAAGGGAAATGATAGACCTGTGTTCTGAAGTGTGTTGTGTGTCAGTCTCTCTCTGGCATTTCTCACATTTGTATACATTTGAATATAATGTCCTGATCAAAAGTTTAAAGGAACAGGCCACCGTTTCTCCAGACTGAGAGATGTTCTTACCTGATGTGGACCTGTGTGGTCTTTGTGTGTGCGCTCAGTGTGTTCCTATGGCTCCAAACGGGGTGAAGTTAGAAGTGACCAAGCTCTTCCACACAGACCAGACAGGTCCACTATGGTCCACTGTGGTTCACTATGGTCCACTATGGTCCACTGTGGTTCACTATGGTCCGCTATGGTCCACTATAGTCCACTATGGTCCACTATGGTCCACTATAGTTCACTATGGTCCACTTATAATTAGATCTATAGTTTTCCTCACATATGTCTGTTACAGAACTAAAGGAAGACAAAAACATTCCATTTTATAACTAGAAACAAAATCAGGTATAGCTCCTTTAACTGCCCACTGTCATCCTGTGACAGGGGGCGGGGCTTGTGAGTCAGGGGGCGGGGTTTGTGCTCGGGTTAAACACACCTGAGCAGGTGACAGGTCATGTGACCCCGCCCAGACCGAGTTACCACAGATCCAGTTTCACAGACGAGAAACACGAGACGAGGCGATTATCCAGAGCAGCACTTCCCCAACACGACCAGTGTGTCAGATGCCCTCACACTGAGGAGAGTGTGTCAGGTGCCCTCACACAGAGGAGAGTGTGTCAGATGCCCTCACACAGAGGAGAGTGTGTCAGGTGCCCTCACACTGAGGAGAGTGTGTCAGATGCCCTCACACAGAGGAGAGTGTGTCAGATGCCCTCACACTGAGGAGAGTGTGTCAGACGCCCTCACACAGAGGAGAGTGTGTCAGATGCCCTCACACTGAGGAGAGTGTGTCAGATGCCCTCCCGCCTCACAGTGAGGAGAGTGTGTCAGATGCCCTCACACTGAGGAGAGTGTGTCAGGTGCCCTCACACAGAGGAGAGTGTGTCAGATGCCCTCACACAGAGGAGAGTGAGTCAGATGCCCTCACACTGAGGAGAGTGTGTCAGGTGCCCTCCCGCCTCACAGATAAGGCTGTAAGCTCAGTGTACTGAGGAGAGTGTGTCCTAAGACGTTAGCATGCTACCGGTTTAGTTTAGTTTAGTTAGCATTTAGCTTCAACAGCTCAGCTCTGACCTCTCCAAGGGAAAGAGGTCAGAGGTCAGAGCTGTTACTGTAGTATTTCCACAGTGTTCATAGATTGTGTTTATCGTGTTGAAGACATTGACAGCGGCACGGTAGCACGGCGGTTAGCGCCTCCGCTTCACAGCTAGAAGGTCCCGGGTTCGATTCCCACCAGGACGGGGCCTTTCTGACCATCAGCCTGGCTCCACATCATGGAGAAGGGTCCCCGGGCGCAGCACTGCCGTCGACCACTGCTCCTTACGGGTCACCCCAACGGCATCGATGGATGGGTTAAATGCAGAGGACAAATGTCCCTACGGGGACAATAAAGTATACAAACAAACAAACAAACAAACAAACAAACAGTTGTTGACAGTTGTTGACAGTTGCTGACCGGTAGCATGCTAATGTCTTGAGCAGCTTAAACACTGACTCTGTCGACATGACAAACTGTAAAAATCACAGAGAAAGGTTTTCTTTTCCTTTTGATGTGTTAGTTTAGTCTTCAGAGTGAAGCAGATCTTTAGTAAATCCTGCTGTAGCTCCACACACAGAGCTGCTGCGTCTGAGCCACAGTTGCTGTTATTTCACATAAACGTGTGTTTTTACTGTTTTCTTCTTGAGCAATAATTACGAGTACATAAAAATGCTACTGTCATCAGTTGTTTTTCATTTTCATCCACAGTAGAGATATTATTACATGTTGTAGTACTGCATAATTTTACTACGGTATTCAAAATGGCCGCCGGAACTATGTGTGATGTCATTGGAAACGCACATAGTTTTAAAAATGAGGCGTAGCAGCTGCAAATTCTACTGCGTAACTATGGTAACGGTCTTTGTGCAGTCTTAGTTTATTTCTCTGTAATTCCTATGGTCTGATTGTTTCCTCATAAAGGCTGAAAGTGGAGACAATATTCAGAAACATGAGTGTGATGCTGGTCAGTAGAATAAGAATGATGTGACAGGTTTGTGGATCTGATCACTGTAATAATGATCAGGGACAGTTTGTTTTTTTCCTGTTTCTGTCCCGTAGATCTGTATCGGCTCCGACTTCTCGAACATGAACATGGCCAATTCCAAAGTTCATTTTGCATCACATGTTCGAAAAGCTCAGAACTGAGACTGAATAAACCAGCTGGACGACCGAGAATCAACATCGTCAAGAGGTTGTTTTGAAAATAAAGCCGTCGCCGTGGAAACCCTCAGCGCGACGCCGGCGTGAAAACAAAAAACGGTCAACAAACCCCCAGAGTAAACACAGACTCCTGTTTACTCTGCGGCTCTGCTGTGTTTTGGTGTCACCTGTCTCCGTGACGACAGGTGAGGCGCAAGCCCCGCCCACTCACACACATCCAGACTCCTCCCCCTCCTCCAGAGCAGACCCCCTGTAGTCCCGGTTCAGTCCCGGGTCAGAGAGCGCTCCCAAGACACTTTTCACATCTTTGTTTTTGGAAACTTTTCTCAAGCCTGGATTTGGACATTTTTCTGCTGTTATATTTTAGTCCTGGTTTAGTCCTAGTTTAGTCCTGGTTTAGTCCTAGTTTAGTCCTGGTTTAGTCCCGGTTTAGTCCTGGTTTAGTCCCGGTTTATCCCCGCCGTTGGCCCATGGCGTCGAACACTGCCACGTTGGGGAGCCTGCCCAGCGGAGTCGGGATCTGCACCACGTTCCCGGACCTGCTCTACTTCCCTGAACTGGTGAGTTCTTCTTCTTCCGGACCTGGTGGGGCGGCTCGTCCGGCTCTGTCCATCCCCGGACAACGGCTGAGCCAAAATGACAATTTTTTTATTTTTATTTAATCTTTCACCAGGAAAGTCCCATTGAGATTAAAAACCTCTTTTTCAAGGGAAAATGTGCTGCAAATGGCTACATCTACATGGCTTTGTTGCTCAAAAAGAAAATTGTCCTGAACAGACAAGAAAATGGCATCCCATTTTCTTTTTTCACTTAACCTCCATTTTTCCTACAATATTTTTTCTCAATTTCCCCCCATTTTTCAACAATTTATTTGACAATCTTTCCAATTGTTTCCATTTTTTTTTTCAACAATTAATTCAAATACACACACATAAACACATTATTTCCACAATGTTTTTTTTGTACTTTTTAAAAAAACAACCCCCCCCCCCCTTTTTTTTTAAAACATTTTTTCCAACCATTTTTCCCACTTTTTTCTCCAAATGTTTTCTTATTTTTTCAATGAATTCTTTTTCCCACTTTTCCCTAATTTTCAAACATTTTTCTAAATTTTTTTCCCTTTGTTTTCACTTTTCCTCCATTTTTCATACAATTTGTTTCTCAATTTTCCCACCATTTTTTCAACAATTGCCACTCTCCACATTTCCTCCATGTTTCCTCCATGTTTCCTCCACATTTCCTCCATGTTTCCTCCATATTTCCTCCACGTTTCCTCCACGTTTCCTCCATGTTTCCTCCATGTTTCCTCCACGTTTCCTCCACGTTTCCTCCACGTTTCCTCCATGTTTCCTCCATATTTCCTCCATATTTCCTCCACATTTCCTCCACATTTCCTCCACGTTTCCTCCACGTTTCCTCCATATTTCCTCCATGTTTCCTCCACGTTTCCTCCATGTTTCCTCCATATTTCCTCCATATTTCCTCCACATTTCCTCCACGTTTCCTCCACGTTTCCTCCACGTTTCCTCCATATTTCCTCCAAGTTTCCTCCATGTTTCCTCCACGTTTCCTCCACGTTTCCTCCACGTTTCCTCCAAGTTTCCTCCACGTTTCCCCCACGTTTCCTCCACGTTTCCTCCACGTGTCCCCCACGTTTCCTCCACGTTTCCTCCACGTTTCCTCCACGTTTCCTCCACGTTTCCTCCATGTTTCCTCCACATTTCCCCCACATTTCCCCCACATTTCTTCCACGTTTCCCCCACGTTTCCTCCAAGTTTCCCCCACGTTTCCTCCACGTTTTCTCCACGTTTCCTCCAAGTTTCCTCCACGTTTCCCCCACGTTTTCTCCACGTTTCCTCCACGTTTCCTCCACGTTTCCTCCACGTTTCCTCCACGTTTCCTCCACGTGTCCCCCACGTTTCCTCCACGTTTCCTCCAAGTTTCCTCCACGTTTCCTCCACGTTTCCTCCATGTTTCCTCCACATTTCCCCCACATTTCCCCCACATTTCCCCCACATTTCCTCCACATTTCCTCCATGTTTCCTCCACATTTCCCCCACATTTCCTCCACGTTTCCTCCACGTTTCCCTCAGTTCCTGACCGTGGAGATAACCTTTCAAACATCACACCTCACAGACCATGTTTCTCCTCCAGGTCAGATTGAACTTGTGAGTTTCTCTTGGACCTGAACCCGTTTGTGGCTCTCGTCCCGTCTCGCTCCGTGTTTTTGTCGTCATTTATTCATTTGCCGAGTGCGAGAGCCTTGTTTTCCTGTCTCCCATCTGCTCGTGCCTAACAAAGCAGCTTCAGAACGGTCTCAAGTTTAAGTCCCGCAGCTTTAGAATGATCAAACTTTCATCACTTTGAGCTTCGTCCTTGAACTGCACGTTTGTCGTCCTACACAGCTCGGTCACAGTTGCCTCAGTGTGGGGCCCCTCGGAGACGCTCAGCCTGTTAGGAGAGCACAGGGAGCGGTTTATCTTGTTTACGATCACATACAATGCTGTTGTCAGTCCTTCATTCTCCTGAGCAGACACTGAGACATGGGGTCCACTGGGGGCCACATTATGGCTCCTGATTTTGACAGGGGCCTGCCAGCCAGGGGTTGGCTGTAAAATGCCATCAGATCACAGATAACCGTCCATTGTCCCATTACTTTGAGCTCCTTCCATCAGGGAAGAGATATAGACTCCATCCTGCCCTGAATAAACTGTAACCACTAATGTGTCGTCTCGTCATGTCTCGTCATGACGATACACGGCACGTGTCGTGTCGTCACATCTCGTCACGTCTCGTCACGTCTCGTCTCGTCACGTCTCGTCTCGTGTCGTCTCGTTTTGTGTCGTGACGTCTCGTGTCGTCACATCTCGTCACGTCTCGTCACGTCTCGTCTTGTCACGTCTCGTCACGTCTCGTCACGTCTCGTCTCGTGTCGTCTCGTTTTGTGTCGTGACGTCTCGTGTCATCACATCTCGTCACGTCTCGTCACGTCTCGTCACGTCTCGTCTCGTCACGTCTCGTCTCGTCACGTCTCGTGTCGTTTCGTTTTGTGTCGTGACGTCTCGTGTTGTCACGTCTCGTGTCACGACGTCTTGTGATGTCTCGTCACGTCTCGCCTCGTGACGTCTCGTTTTGTGTCGTGACGTCTCGTGTCATCACATCTCGTCTCGTCTTGTCACGTCTCGTCACGTCTCGTCACGTCTCGTCTCGTGTCGTCTCGTTTTGTGTCGTGACGTCTCGTGTCATCACATCTCGTCACGTCTCGTCACGTCTCGTCACGTCTCGTGTCGTCACATCTCGTCACGTCTCGTCACGTCTCGTCTCGTGTCGTCTCGTTTTGTGTCGTGACGTCTCGTGTCGTCACATCTCGTCACATCTCGTCACGTCTCGTCACGTCTCGTCTTGTCACGTCTCGTCACGTCTCGTCACGTCTCGTCTCGTGTCGTCTCGTTTTGTGTCGTGACGTCTCGTGTCATCACATCTCGTCACGTCTCGTCACGTCTCGTCACGTCTCGTCACGTCTCGTCTCGTCACGTCTCGTCTCGTCACGTCTCGTGTCGTTTCGTTTTGTGTCGTGACGTCTCGTGTTGTCACGTCTCGTGTCACGACGTCTTGTGATGTCTCGTCACGTCTCGCCTCGTGACGTCTCGTCTCGTGATGTCTTGTCTCGTCTCATCTCGTGATGTCTTGTCTCGTCTCATCTCGTGACGTCTCGTCTCGTCTCGTGACGTCTCGTCTCGTGACGTCTTGTCTCGTCTCGTCTCGTGACGTCTCGTCTCGTGACGTCTCGTCACGTCTCGTGACGTCTCGTCTCGTGACGTCTCGTCTCGTGTCGTGACGTCTCGTCACGTCTCGCCTCGTGACGTCTCGTCTCGTGACGTCTTGTCTCGTCTCGTGACGTCTCGTCTCGTGTCGTGACGTCTCGTGACATCTCGTGTCATGACGTCTCGTGACGTCTCGTGTCGTGACGTCTTGTCTCGTCTTGTCTCGTCTTGTCTCGTCTTGTCTCGTCACATCTCGTCACGTCTTGTCATGACGTCTCGTGTCGTCTCGTTTCGTGGCGTCTCGTGACGTCTCGTCTCGTGACGTCTCGTGTCGTCTCGTCTCATCTTGTGACATCTCGTGTCATGACGTCTCGTGACGTCTCGTGTCGTGACGTCTTGTCTCGTCTTGTCTCGTCTTGTCTCGTCACATCTCGTCACGTCTTGTCATGACGTCTCGTGTCGTCTCGTTTCGTGGCGTCTCGTGACGTCTCGTCTCGTGACGTCTCGTGTCGTCTCGTCTCATCTTGTGACATCTCGTGTCATGACGTCTCGTGACGTCTCGTGTCGTGACGTCTTGTCTCGTCTTGTCTCGTCTTGTCTCGTCTTGTCTCGTCACATCTCGTCACGTCTCGTGTCGTCTCGTTTCGTGGCGTCTCGTGACGTCTCGTGTCATGACGTCTCGTGACGTCTCATCTCGTGACGTCTCGTGTCGTCTCGTCTCTCTCGTCTTTTCTCGTCTTGTCCCGTCTCGTGTCGTGTCGTCTCGTGACGTCTCGTCTCGTCATGTCTCGTCACGTCTTGTCACGTCTCGTGGGTTCTCGTCTCGTGACGTCTCGTGACGTCTTGTGTCGTCTTGTGTCGTCTTGTGACGTCTTGTCTCGTCTTGTCTCGTCACGTCTCGTGTCGTGACGTCTCATGTCGTGTCGTCTCGTCTTGTCTCGTCACGTCTCGTAACGTCTCGTGTCGTGACGTCTCGTGACGTCTCGTGTCGTCTCGTGTCATGACGTCTCGTGTCGTGTCGTCTCGTGTCGTGTCGTGCCGTGTCGTTGTGTCGTGTCGTCTTGTCTCGTCTCTTGTTTGTTTGGCTGTGCTGGTTTTTGCAGAAATAGTATCAAGTCTTCACTTTGTTTTGATTTGAAATAACACAGGTCGTCCACTTATTTTTAGTTCCTCAAAGTGTAGCTTCATTTACCACGTGGCTGTAGTGTATTGTTTATATCCTGATCTCTTTTGTCAGCGCCCTCTGCTGGACACATCTGGAAGTATTTTTTATTTATTTATGGTGCCCCCTAGTGGCTGGAATGAGTATACTGGTTATTTAGCCGGTGCCTTTACTTTCCATCAGTCCAACTGTTTTGGGGGGTTTTCTCTGCTGAAGTCTCATCAGAAAACCTACAAAACAATCATCCTGAAGCGTGGCCTCTGTGACGGACAGGTCATTATTAGCATGTTATTAGCATGTTATTAGCATGTTCTTTGCTCTTTAGTCTGAAGCTTAGTATTGTCTGTGTCTCATTGTTTCACAAACTTCAAACGTCTCCACCAAAGACAAACCTTTATTTGATTATTGATTATATTTTCACCTCCAAAAAGTCATGGGTTTTATTCCAGTGATCTGTTTCCCGAGTTCATAAGAATAAACAAAGGTCTGAGCCAGGATCACATGAGGTTAAACCTGTGTTTAAATATTAGTCCAGGACCTGAGTGTTTGTGAAAGCCTCGTGTCTGCGGTGAGGGGGAAAGGGGCGGGGCCAGCTGTGTAATATATCAACACAACAAAGCACACAGATGGACCACGGCGGAGCAAGACTGGAGTTAGATCAGAGCAGGAAAGAGCAGTGGGGAAGAACATCAGCCACCAGACACGGTGGTGGGACAGGTTTACTTCAGAGACACGGTGGTGGGACAGGTTTACTTCAGAGACACGGTGGTAGGACAGGTTTACTTCAGAGACACGGTGGTGGGACAGGTTTACTTAGGAGAGACACGGTGGTGGGACAGGTTTACTTCAGAGACACGATGGCGGGACAGGTTTACTTCAGAGACACGGTGGTGGGACAGGTTTACTTCAGAGACACGGCGGTGGGACAGGTTCACTCCACCTCGTGTTAGTTTAGATCTTCTTTAAATGCAACATAAATGTAACTGGACTAAATGTTTATTGTGGAGTCTTATTGTAATGGCTGTAATGTCAGAACAATGTTAATAGATAGAGTTATGGAATTGATCCACTTTAATTTTGAATGTAAAATGTAAAGAATGTGTTATTGATCTGTGAAAATGAGTCTTAAATTAAGAGTTGTTGTGAGATTATTTTTTTTGTTAAAATAAGAAAAAATATTCTTTGTCTAAAGCTAAAAAAGGTTCACAAAGTATTTCTTTCTTGCTGAAAAAAATAGCATGTTTTTAGCAAATATATCTGAACAAGAAATGGCTCGATTTTATTTCCTAAAATGAGAATTTTTTCTCAAGAAACATTATTGCTTTTTTATGGAAAAAATAAGAACTTATTTCTTAATGTAAGACATTTTTTACTTGCTTAGAATCACCTTTTGCAGTGAAGAGAGACACAGTCTGGACCAGGGGTTAGAGCTCGTGTCTCACAGCGACAAGGTCCTGGGTTCGATTCCCACCTGGGCCTTTCTGTGGAGTTTGCATGTTCTCCCCGTGTCTGTGTAGGTTTCCTCCGGTTTATTCCTACCACTAAAAACATGTACAATAGGCCTGGATGAATGAGAGTGTGGGACAACGAATGGAAATCAGCCTCAGGCTAATCCCACGTGTCGTGTTTACATGCAGATGCTCACATTTATATAGAGCACACTGTCTCACACTTTTATTACAGTGACGTTTTGGTCGCTCTGACCTTCATCAAACTTGAAGACAGCCCCTTCCACCAGGACATTTATAGCTGAGGGACTGCCCCCAAAAAGACAATCACCAACCAGGAGCAATTGCATACCTGATAGGAGCGCACAATAATAATCACCAACATCAAAAAAATCATGCCTTCATCGCAAATATCATGAGGCAATACATTTCCATAATGACTACAAACATATGGAGATCATCACACAATCATCCGTGGACGTCAGAAATAATTTTAAAAGGTTTGACAGGGCGGCACCATTACAACATTACACTCAACAGTTCGTCATTAAGTCCTTTGAGACTCGTGAAGATCCAGAAGGCCTCGCGTCTCTTCAGGACAAGATGGTGGCCTCCCCTGGTGGGACCAGCACCTGCTCTGTCCCACAGAAGCCGAGCGACACGTCATGTTTGAGTTTGTTAAAATGTGTTGCGACTGGAGAGTCCACGTCTTGGCGTCTAAAGGTGCTTTTGTGCTCACTTATGCGTATTTTTAATTTTCGTGTTGTTTTTCCCACATAAGCCACACGGGCAGCGCAGCGTGTAAACCACGTGATCACGCTGCGGATGGGGGACCTTTTCCCCATGAAAAAAAACAAAAACACATTTATATAGAGCCATTGTTCCTGCTTTAGGCCGGTAGATCCACCTACTCTCTGCACCACCGTCGCCCAGATCATCACAAGTCATTCATAATGCTTTGAAATGGAGACACAAATACTGAAAGGTGGATTCACACTTTCACTGCCCTGTGGCTGTTTGGGGGCTCAGGTTTGGGGTTTGGGGGCTCAGGTTTCCTCTCACCTGCTCAGACAAACATCTGCACTGAGGACAGACCTCAGACTGAGCCGACGGCCGCACAGAGGCTCAGTTTAGAGTCTCCCTCAGGGCTCAGCCTGAGGCCACACACATGTACTTCCCTTCTCACAGGTTTTCATCACTCTCTGTGAGTGACACGTTGGAAATCCCCACTCACAGGAAGTGCTCCGCCCGAGCGGAAACGCTTCACCACAAAAGTGGGCGGGGCCGGATAAGGTGAATAGACGGAAGTACCAGGTCATTGTCCGCAATAACTGTCGAGGATATTTAATCATAGATCTGTTTGCTCTTCAGCCGGTATGAAAGGGGGCGGGGCTGGTGGAGGGGGCGGGGCCTAAGCCGACATGTGATGCTCATGAATAGTGCAGGAGCTGTCAATCATGCGAGGTGTGGTTTACACCCAGAGCCAGCTTTAATATGGGCTCATTATCCCGGGGTCGGGTTTTACTGTCCCGGGATCAGGATTAACACCAACGGAAAATGTCCTTCAAAATCCCGTCAGTGGCCCCGCCCCCGCCGTGGCGCTGGCCCCTCATCAAACGCACCTTTATATAAAAATCTATGTCAATGCTATGGTCCTTTACGTTATTGTCCCTAACGGGGACATCAGTGGCTTCAGGTACACGTGGATCATGAGCTTTAAAGATGACTCAGCCCTGGTTCAGAGCCTGACAGTGACATCTTCTATACAAGTGTAGAAACATCTGAATATATGTTTTTATTAAATCAGGCTCAGTGAACAATTTAACCAAAAAGGAAAGATGCTTTTTCACAAGTCATACAAACTGACTGAAAATGTAAAAATAACTCTTTTAATTTAAGATTTACCCTCTCTCTGTGGTCTCCCTGGTCCTCAGCTGTTCGGGGTGCTGGTCTGGATCCTGAAGTTCAGTCCTGTTCTAACCCTCTCTCTCTGGTCTCTCTGGTCTGTCTGGTCTCTCTGGTCTCTCTGGTCTCTCTGGTCTCCCTGGTCCCTCTGGTCTCTCTGGTCTCTCTGGTCCCTCTGGTCTCTCTGGTCCTCAGCTGTTCGGGGGTCCTGGTCTGGATCCTGTCCTGTTCTAACCCTCTCTGGTCTGTCTGGTCTCTCTGGTCCTCAGCTGTTCGGGGTCCTGGTGTGGATCCAGTCCCGTTCTAACCCTCTCTGGTCTCTCTGGTCCTCAGCTGTTCGGGGTGCCGGTCTGGATCCAGTCCTGTTCTAACCCTCTCTGGTCTCTCTGGTCCTCAGCTGTTCGGGGTCCTGGTCTGGATCCAGTCCTGTTCTAACCCTCTCTGGTCTCTGGTCCTCAGCTGTTCGGGGTGCTGGTCTGGATCCTGTCCTGTTCTAACCCTCTCTCTCTGGTCTCTCTGGTCCTCAGCTGTTCGGGGTCCTGGTCTGGATCCTCGTGGCCTGCACATACGTGATGCCGCAGAATCCTCAGGGCTGGGTGATGTTCGTGTCCGTGTTCTGCTTCGTCCTCACGTTCATCTGGATGTGCGTGTTCGCCTGTGGAGGACACCACAACAAGAGCAGCTGGGCGGCCGCCGTGAGTACCACCAACACTTACTCAGAGCTCCTTCACGGTGAGACTCCTCCTCATGAGCGCCCCCTGTGGCCACGTGTTCTCGCCCTCTCCAACAATATATTAGTATGTTTTCGTGTCCATGTTCTCCGTTTGAAGAGTATCTTTCCTGTCTTGTGCCTGTAGGACTTCATTTACCACTTCATCGCGACGGTCTTCTACCTCAGCGCCTCAGTGGCTCTGGCCATCGTCACCCTGGGCGTGAGGACCAACCCCAAGTTCCAGGTCTATCAGCTGGACATCTCCGCTGTGGTCAGTCCCCCTCAAATAATAATAATAATAAAGAGAATAAAGAAAAAGAATAAAGAGAGCAGGTGTAGTTCTGTCCAGATGCTGACTCTGACCCTGCTGGTCTCTGCAGCCGCCTCTTACAGTTTTCATAGAGCACATGATGGTGGAGTCCATGTCCTCAGACTCCCAGGAGACCCTCTCAGATTTGCGTGACATTTTTTTCTTGAGCTCCTCCACATGCAAAGGTGCGTTCTGTGTTTGTTTGCACTTTTAAAGAGCTGTAACTCAGCAATGGAAACATGTAAAGGCTGTGCTGCGTCTACAAACGATACGTCCAGGAACGATCCATCGAAATGTTCAAAAATGTGTCATCTCAAGAAAAACGTGTGCATTATTTTTATTGTTATAAAAGTCGTCTTTTTGAATTCACTCGTTATATATATAAATATATATATACACTGCGTTCCAAATTATTATGCAAATTGGATTTTTTTGTCAAAAAGGTACAAAAAACAACAATAATAATGAAACTCATGGATGGTGTCGTGTCTTGGGGCTCTATGAATCACTGACATTAATCTCAGAGACCTGGGATGATTAGTTTTCAGGTTAAGGGAAAAACTGAAAAGGGTGTTCCACTTTATTAAGCAGATCATCATTTTCAAGCAATATGGGAAAGAAAAAGGATCTCTCTGCTGATGAAAGCGTGAAATAGTTGAATGCCTTGGTCTAGGTATGAAAACCTTCACTATTTCATGAAAGATGAAGCTTAATCATCGTACAGATAAGAGATTTGTGGATGATTCAGAGCACACTCCAGTTTGTGCAGATAAAGGCACAATATGGACGGTTTCTGCCAGACAAACACATCAGATTAAGAGAACAGATGCTACAAAGCAGCATACAGGTATTTGAAGCTGCTGGTGCCTCTGGAGTCTCCCGAACATCAAGGTGTCGGACCCTCCAGAGGCTACAGTTGTGCATAAACCTTCTATCCGGGCCTCCCCTAAACGGTTAATTGAAGCTGATGAACAGAAACGGCTGCAGTGGCTCAGAAATACATGAGGACTCATTTTCACACAGTCTTGTTCACTGATGAGGCCGTGTAGCCCTGGATGGTCAGATGAATGGAGTAGTGGACGGTTGGTGAATGGCCACAATGTCCCAACAAGGCTGTGACGTCAGTAAGGAGGGGGCGGAGTCATGTTTTGGGCCAGAATCATGGGGGGAGAGCTGGTCGGCCCCATTAGGCCCTTTTAGGCTCCCTGAAGGTGTGAAAATGACCTTTGAAAAATATGTGGAGTTTCTGACTGACCACTGTCTTCTATGCTACAAAAAGAAGAGCCGTGCTTTCCCTAACAAAATCCTCTTCATCATGACAACGCACCATGTCCTGCTGTAAAGAAAACCTCTGCATCACTGGCTGCTATGGGCAGAAAAGGAGAGAAACTCATGATGTGGACCCCCTCCTCCCCTGACCTCAGCCCTATTGAGAACCTTTGGAGCCTCAACAAAAAAAAATTCTATGAGGGTGGGAGGCAGTTTTCATCCAAACAGCAGCTCTGGGAGGCTATTCTAACATCCTGCAAAGAAATCCAAGCAGAAACTGTCCAAAAACTCACAAGTTTAATGGATTTAAGAATTTTGAAGCTGCTCTCACACAAGGGCTCCTATGGTAAAATATAACTTGACCTGTTAATATTTTTGTTGATTGAAATAGCTTTTGATTTCAGTAAGTATGACCTCCTAATGCTACAAATTCAACAAATGACCATTTTCAGTTAATTACAAGCTTTAAAATGTATTGAAACGATGAGTTGCATAATAATTTGGAACAGTAGATTTTGAGGTTTTTACTATATTTATTTTTGAAAAAATACTGTTATCACTAGGACATTTTTTCCACCACATTTAAATGATCCTCTACCAGTTAAAGACTTGAAAATTATGCTGACTCTCATTTGAGTTGACAATTTAGAAAATCTTAGAAAAATGTCATTTGCATAATAATTTGGAACGCAGTGTATTAAAAAAAACTCTTCCTCGCCCTCCTTCCACCTGGGAGCTTGTGAGTTCTGTATCTTTGTATCTTTTGTATCTTTGTAGTTTCTAGAAGATGTGTAGCCACTCCTCCAGTTTGGGGGTCACTGCCCCGAGTGCCCCAACGACCACGGGCACCACTGATGCCTTCACCCTCCAGGTTTTCTTCAGCTCTTCTCTGAGCCCCTGGTATTTCTCTAGTTTCTCGTGTTCCTTTTTCCTGATGTTGAAGTCGTTGTTATGTTTCCTCTGCTCTTTGTCACCACCACAATTTCCGGTTGGTTCATTACCATTCTGTCCGTCTGTATCTGGAAGTCCCACAGGATCTTGGCTCGGTCATTCTCGACCACCTTTGGAGGTGTTTCCCACTTTGACCTTGGGGTTTCCAGCCCATACTCTGCACAGATGTTCCTATACACTATACCAGCCACTTGGTTATGGCGTTCCATGTACAGTATATATATATTTATCATTTTTGAACCATTAAGTCATGTGAGATAGAAAGACTGACTGATCTGGCTTCTATCTGGGGAAAAACTGTGAAGAGTCTCAGTCGTGACTACGCGGTCAAACATTTTTGAGCTTTTCTGAGTAGGACTCATGTTTGTGAAGCTGTAACTCAAAGACTCTTTATCAGATCGACATCCTTCTTCTACTGCAGCAAGGTCATATCACAATAATGTAAAGTCTAGAAGATGAAGATGATCGCTCAATACTCTTCTGTTCTAGAGCCCCTGACATTCTGCTGGAATACAATCTATTTTTGATGATCGTTCCTGGACATATTGTTATTAGACAAAGCACAGCCTTTACATGTTTCCATTGCGGAGTCAGAACATGTGGAGGAACTCAAGAAAAAACATGCCATCCAAATCTGGGAGGGTCAGCTGGGACGATTCTGAGAATGTGGGTGATTTGGGACAGACTGACCCTCCAGAGACATGGAAACAAAACCAAAGCCAGCAGAGCCTAAGGGTTCATTCACACTGAAGTTCTTCCTGAAGTTCTTCCTGAAGTTCTTCCTGAAGTTCTTCCTGAAGTTCTTCCTGAAGTTCTTCCTGAAGTTCCTCTGTCTTTCGCAGGTCTTCTCGTACGTGACGACTCTGCTGTACTTCATCCACACCATCCTGTCGGCGTTTCGCTGGAAGTCCTTCTGAAAGACGCACAGACGGAACAGACTTTTACCTTTCACCAGGAACACGTGGAGCTCCACCACACAAGGACCAAACACCGCGACCTCACAGTGACCTCACCGTGACCTCTCAGTGACCTCACAGTGACCTCACAGTGACCTCACCGCGACCTCACAGTGACCTCACCGTGACCTCTCAGTGACCTCACAGTGACCTCACCTCCTCAGGATCAGCCTCTCATTTGTCAGTTTTGTATTTTGTACCAGTTATTTGTAAGTTTAATGAATTCAAGGAAATGGATCTGCGGCATGAAATTAACTTAGATTTTTTTAAAGTACTTACTGTGAATGAAAGAGTTTTGTAGTTTTTAAAATCCTCACGAATCACTGAATAAATTAAACTTGCGTATTGTACTTGCTCTCCTCGTATTTCCTTCAGTAAAGTGACATTTCTGTTTCCGGTGTTTAACCCGGGCTCCGTCTTCATTACCTCCCGACAGGTGAGTCTCTGTTGCCGTTGGAGACGGGCCTGGGGGGCGGGGTCATGCATATTTGATGAGCTCAGGTTAAACGCTGACAGCTCCGTTCAGCACACGACATGTTGAATAGAGACGGATCAGTCCAGGGCTTGAGCTCGGCTTAATCTCACTTTAATTAACACCCGACCCGAGCCTGGAAAAGGCCACGCCCCCTTGTATGAAAAGCAAAAACCTAAACTTTCTCTACTTGTTCAAAAACGACTTAAACAAATGCTGAATTATGAATGTAGTTTTCTATTATATTCGCCTAAATAAAGATACAAAGACATGGAGAGGAGCAAAGTGGTTCAGCAGCCCATAAATACAGAAATAATGGAGAATGCTAACATGGTGCTAATGCTAGCGCTAGCTACGACTGCCGTTTTTTTTATTTCTACTGAACAATCTGCTGCGAATAAACATCCACGTGGACCCGATTTAGACTTGACTTTATTTGTATGTGATGAATAAGTTTATATTTTGTCAGAAAATGGATAAATAGAAGCCACGCCCCCTCCTATGACGCGAGGCCCGCTGTATCTATGTAAAACATTCTTAAAAACAAACACCAAACACGTAAAATATCAAAGTAATGGAGAAAGTCCTCGTCACAGAGCCGTTAATGACGCCGCTGACTGCCGTTCACTGATTGGTTTACTCCACTTCCTGTTTGCTCGTGTTTGTTCCGCTCTGGAAATGGAGTTGATGCCGACTCTAACCAGACTCAGTGGGTCACAGTGGTGAGTCTGGAGGTTTCCAGTCCAAAGGGAGACTTGTGAGGACTGAGGTGTCGTCCCGAGGCTCGTGACCAGGACGGGGCATCGTTACTTTATCTTTGTCACCAGTCGTTTAAAGATACTTGGTTTTTGATATCGATGCCTGAACAACACCTTTTTAGATACTTAAACTAAAACATGAACATGCCTTTCAGTCATGTTATAGCGGCCATTTTGTATACCGAAGTAGAATTATGCAGTACTACAACATGTAACAATGTCTCTACTCAGGATATAAAGGAAAGACGTCTGATCAACTGTGGCATTTTTATGAACTCGTGATCATTGCCCAAGAAGAAAACAGTAAAAACACAAACCCCAGAGACGCACGTTTATGTGTAGTTAACCTCTTAACTCCCGCCTGAACCGAGAGGATCTTTTTCCTCACGTCATCAGATTTTTTTCCATAATTTTTTGTTTGGTATTCAACTCATTTTTGTACGTTTTTTGTCATTTTTTGTCCATTTTTTTTGTCCATTTTTTATTAAATTTTTGTCATTTTTTTATCACATTTTTGTCATTTTTTTGTCACATTTTTGTTATTTTTTTGTCCATTTTTTATTACATTTTTGTCATTTTTTTATCACATTTTTGTTATTTTTTTGTCCATTTTTTATTACATTTTTGTCATTTTTTTATTACATTTTTGTCATTTTTTTATCACATTTTTGTCATTTTTTTGTCACATTTTTGTTATTTTTTTGTCCATTTTTTATTACATTTTTGTCATTTTTTTTATCACATTTTTGTTATTTTTTTGTCCATTTTTTATTACATTTTTGTCATTTTTTTATTACATTTTTGTCATTTTTTTGTCACATTTTTGTCATTTTTTGTCAATTTTTTATCACATTTTTGTCATTTTTTGTCCATTTTTTATCACATTATTGTAATTTTTTGTCAATTTTTTATCACATTTTTGTCATTTTTTTGTCACATTTTTGTCATTTTTTTGGTCACATTTTTGTCATTTTTTTCATCAATTTTTTGTCAATGGCTTGTGACATTTTTGTGACATTTTTGCCACTTTTTCATCAATTTTTCGTCACTTTTTTGTCACATTTCCATCATTGTTTTCATCTCAGTTTTGTTGCTATTTTCACCGCTTTTTTCCAGAAGCTTTTGGATTGGGGTAAAGCCAAACTGGAGAAAATGTGCTCGGTTCAGGTGGGAGTTAAGGGGTTAAGCTGTTCAAGACGTTAGCATGCTACCGGCTTGCATTGAGCTTCAACAGCTCAGCTCTGACCTCTCCAAGAGAAAGCCCTGAACCACAAACCTTAGATACAACATGTGACAGAGGTCAGAGGTCAGAGCTGTTACTGCAGTATTTCCTCAGTGTTCATAGACGAGAGCCACACATGTGTTTATCCTGTTGAACACATCGACAGTTGCTATCCGGTAGCATGCTAACGTCTTGAGCAGCTTGAACACTGACTCACTGGTTTCTTCACATAAACATGCGTCTCTGGGGCCGAGTTTTTACTGTTTTATTCTTGAGCAATGATTACGAGCTCATAAAAATGTCACGGTCAATCAGTCGTCTTTCTTCTACATCCAGAGTGGAGATATTGTTACATGTTGTAGTACTGCATAATTGTACTTCGGTATTCAAAATGGCTGCCGGAACTAAGCGTGATGTCACTGGAAACGCATGTATAGAACCATAAACAGATTAATAATGTTAATTTATTCCTTTCAAATTTGTATCATTTTTGAGCTGAAACAACCGAGTCACTTCCTTTAAACCCTCAGTGAGATTCCGAGTCCAGGCCCCTGTTGTACATGTTTTATCTGTCTCTTCTGTCTGTACCTCGGGGCTGACCCTCACTCACTTCTCGCTGCGGTTTGTGGATATTGTAGTACAAGTATCCGCAGTACTGTCGAGCGCGGTGTGTTTAGGGCCGGCTCGTGTGTCCCGGCGCTGCTCCCGGGCGTACAGTGTAGTCAGATGTGGTGTGTTTAGGGCCGGCTCGTGTTTCTGAGCACTGCAGTACCTTAGAGCGCGGTGTGTTTAGGGCCGGCTCGTGTTTCCCGGCGCTGCTCTTTGTCCTGATCAACACCTCGCCTCATGTTTAATGCAGACGCTTCAGTCTCTCGTCACCTCCAACGCCAGGAAACAAAACCTTCACTCTGAGGAAGGTCCGGGTCCAGGTCCAGGTCCGGGTCCAGGTCTAGGTCCAGGTCCGGGTCCAGGTCCAGGACCAGGATGGGCCAAAGACAAGATGAGGGACTAATCTAGGCTGTTGGCCCAGGGACAGCATTAACCCTTTACTTGGTTTACAATATTTATAGGTGGGCATTATTTTGTCTAAAAGATACTGTTGGGGAAATATTCAAATTTACAAACTCATCAAGTTTATCTCAAAAGTCAAGAAATGAGAGACAAAAGTGGAAAAATGTTCTCTTTTTAACTCCCACCTTAACCGAGTGCATTTTCTCCAGTTCGGCTTTACCCAAATCTAAAAGTTTCTTGACTGGGAAGTGGAACAGCCAGACCAACAAAACTGATCTAATTGGATCTTTTTTCGTGCATTGTTGCCGTGTTGTTTTCATTGATTGACTGCGGAATTCTTCCGCAGTCAATTATTGGTTTTCATGTTCTTTATTATTATTCCTCTTCCATCTTTTTCCCGATTTTCTAGAGCTTTCAGCACCTTCATGCTTTGTGCAATTTATGCAAGTTATGCATCAAAACGTTCCGCATGTTGAGGAGAAGGTGCTATTACTTTTGGGACTTCTGCAACTTACGGTTTTTCCGCAATCGGCCAAAATGTCGGAGATTTTTCTCATTGACTTATAATGGGGCTGCCGCAAATCCATGCTTTTCTGCACTTTTTTCTGCATTTTATGCAATTTCTGCACTTTGTGCATGTTCAGCTTCTGCAACTTGTGGGTTTTGAGAAAAAATTGGCCTTCTGCAGTTTTCCAGTTTTTTTATACGAGAGTTTGAAATTTTTGCATTGGTGTGTATGGGGGAATCCAGCCAATGGGGAAACTCCAGGACTTTCAGCCATTTGTGCTTCTGCCAATCAAGCACTGAGGCCATTTCAACAGTTTGACCAGTTTATGGAATATAAAAGTTTATGCAATATTAATAATTTATGCAAAGTAACCACTTTATGGGATTTAACCAGTTAATGCATTTTAAAGCGTTTATGCAACTTAAGAGTTTATGCCATTTAGGATTTATGAATTTTAAAGAGTTTATGCAATTTACATAATTTATGCAAATTAACCAATTCATGCATTTTACCACTTTATGCAGTTTATACAGTTTATGCAAATTAGATTATGCAAATTAAGCAATTTGTGCAATTTGAACAGTTTATGCAATTTCTGCATTCGCTTCCCGCAATTCCGCAGTCAATCGCAATGGCGCAGCCATTGCATTTCTAGTGTTCTTTATTATTATTCCTCTTCCATCTTTTTCCCGATTTTCTAGAGCTTTCAGCACCTTCATGCTTTGTGCAATTTATGCAAGTTATGCATCAAAACGTTCCGCATGTTGAGGAGAAGGTGCTATTACTTTTGGGACTTCTGCAATTTACGGTTTTTCCGCAATCGTCCGAAATGTCGGAGATTTTTCTCATTGACTTATAATGGGGCTGCCGCAAATCCATGCTTTTCTGCACTTTTTTCTGCATTTTATGCAATTTCTGCACTTTGTGCATGTTCAGCTTCTGCAACTTGTGGGTTTTGAGAAAAAATTGGCCTTCTGCAGTTTTCCAGTTTTTTTATACGAGAGTTTGAAATGTTTGCATTAGTGTGTATGGGGGAATCCAGCCAATGGGGCGACTCCGCCTTTCAGCCATTTGTGCAGCTTCTGCCAATCAAGCTCTGAGGCCATTTCAACAGTTTGACCAGTTTATGGAATATAAAAGTTTATGCAATATTAACAATTTATGCAAATTAACCACTTTATGCATTTTAAACCGTTTATGCAATTTAAGAGTTTATGCCATTTAGGATTTATGAATTTTAAAGAGTTTATGCAATTTCTGCATTCGCTTCCCGCAATTCCGCAGTCAATCGCAATGGCGCAGCCATTGCATTTCTAGTTATTATTCCTCTTCCATCTTTTTCCCGATTTTCTCCAGCTTTCAGCACCTTCATGCTTTGTGCAATTTATGCAAGTTATGCATCAAAATGTTCCGCATGTTGAGGAGAAGGGTGCTATTACTTTTGGGACTTCTGCAACTTACGTTTTTTCCGCAATCGGCCGAAATGTCGGAGATTTTTCCCATTGACTTATAATGGGGCTGCCGCAAATCCATGCTTTTCTGCACTTTTTTCTGCATTTTCTGCAATTTCTGCACTTTGTGCTTGTTCAGCTTCTGCAACTTGTGGGTTTTGAGAAAAAAATGGGCTTCTGCAGATTTCCAGTTTTTTTATACGGGAGTTTGAAATTTTTGCATTGGTGTGTATGGGGGAATCCAGCCAATCGGGAGACTCCGCCTTTCAGCCATTTGTGCAGCTTCTGCCAATCAAGCACTGAGGCCATTTCAACAGTTTGACCAGTTTATGGAATATAAAAGTTTATGCAATATTAATAATTTATGCAAAGTAACCACTTTATGGGATTTAACCAGTTAATGCATTTTAAAGCGTTTATGCAACTTAAGAGTTTATGCCATTTAGGATTTATGCATTTTAAAGCGTTTATGCAAATTACATAATTTATGCAAATTAAACCATTCATGCATTTTACCACTTTATGCAGTTTATGCAGCATGACATTTTATGCATTTTACCAGTTTATGCAAATTTGATTATGCAATTTGAAGAGTTTATGCAATTTCTGCATTCGCTTCCCGCATTTCCGCAGTCAATCGCAATGGCGCAGCCATTGCATTTCTAGTTTTTATTATTATCTTTTTATTTTTTTTATTTTTTTTTTCTGTAATTTTTTGTCTATTTTTATGTAATTTTCCCACTTTTTCCATCGCTTTTATATTACTTTTTTCTTGCTCTTTTGTGTCTTTTTTGTTGCATTTTTTTGCCACTTTTTCACTTGCTTTGTTGTTGCTTTTTTATGTTTTCTTTTGCGCTTTCATCCTCGTTTTCATCTAGTTTTTTGTCTCTATTTGACTCAAATGACAAAAAAGTGACAAAAACGTGATGAAAAAATTAAGAAAAAATGACAAAAAAATAATGACAAAATGATGAAAAAGTGACAAAAACGTGATCAAAATGTGACAAAGAATGATGAAAAAGAAAGAAAAAGTGATGGAAAAAATGATGAAAAATTGACCAAAAAATGATAAATAAAAAAAAAGATGACATTTATTCCATAATTTGGCAGCGGAGACGTACATGCTGTACATGTTTTTGTATATTGTTTGGTAAGACACTCTGCTTCTTTCTTTTTTTTTCTTTTTTCATTTTTTGCACTTTTTCACTTGCTTTGTTGTTGTTTTTTTAAGTTTTCTTTTGTGCGTTCATCCTCGTTTTCATCTAGTTTATTGTCTCTATTTGACTCTAATGACAAAAAAGTGACAAAAACGTGATGAAAAAATAAAGAAAAAATTACAAAAAAATAATGAAAAAATGATGAAAAAGTGATGAAAAAATAAAGAAAAAATAAAGAAAAAATAATGAAAAAATAATGATAAAATAATGAAAAAATAATGAAAAAGTGACAAAAACGTGACCAAAATGTGACAAAGAATGATGAAAAAATTACCCAAAAAATGATAAAAAATAAAGAAAAAGTGATGAAAAAATGATGAAAAATTGACAAAAAAAATTATATAAAAAAAAAAAGATCAAAAAGCTAATCTAGTTTGTTGTCTCTATTTGGACGCTTTTTTCAAGAAGGTTTTAGATTTGGTAAATGATAAACTGGAGAAAATGTGCTCTGTTCAGGTGGGGGTTAAGAGGTTAATGAACACGCCGCACCGGATTGTAGCCTTTCCATCCGTCGTCCCCCATGTGCACACACTCTCTCACTCATCCTGGGCTATTGTACATGTTTTAGTGGTAGGGTTAGTACCTGGAGGAAACCTACGCAGACCCGGGGAGAACATGCAAACTCCACAGAAAGGCCCCGTCCCGGTGGGAATCAAACCCGGGACCTTCTGTGAAGCACAAGCGCTAACCACTGAGCCACCAGCTGAAAGTCACGTTCTTTAACCTCTTAACCTCCGCCATTTTCCTCCAGCTCAGCTTAACCCAAATCTAAAAGCCTCTAGGCCAGAGAATCTATGTTGATCCTCACATTTGTGCCATGTTGTCGTCACATTTTTGACATTTTGTTCCATGAGCCCCTCCTGGAGCCGCCACCTGAGCGTGGGGGAGGGTTCGACCTGGATGATCCTGATCCTGACAAGCTTGTCTTCTTCCCACTCCTTTTCGAGCTAGAATGCTGTTTGTTTTTTTGAATTATTGATTGACTGCGGAATTCTTCCGCAGTCAATTATTGGTTTTCATGTTCTTTATTATTATTCCTCTTCCATCTTTTTCCCGATTTTCTAGAGCTTTCAGCACCTTCATGCTTTGTGCAATTTATGCAAGTTATGCATCAAAACGTTCCGCATGTTGAGGAGAAGGTGCTATTACTTTTGGGACTTCTGCAACTTACGTTTTTTCCGCAATCAGCCAAAATGTCGGAGATTTTTCTCATTGACTTATAATGGGGCTGCCGCAAATCCATGCTTTTCTGCACTTTTTTCTGCATTTTATGCAATTTCTGCACTTTGTGCATGTTCAGCTTCTGCAACTTGTGGGTTTTGAGAAAAAATTGGCCTTCTGCAGTTTTCCAGTTTTTTTATACGAGAGTTTGAAATTTTTGCATTAGTGTGTATGGGGGAATCCAGCCAATGGGGAAACTCCAGGACTTTCAGCCATTTGTGCTTCTGCCAATCAAGCACTGAGGCCATTTCAACAGTTTGACCAGTTTATGGAATATAAAAGTTTATGCAATATTAACAATTTATGCAAAGTAACCACTTTATGGGATTTAACCAGTTTATGCATTTTAAAGCGTTTATGCAACTGACGAATTTATGCCATTTAGGATTTATGAATTTTAAAGAGTTTATGCAAATTACATAATTTATGCAAATGAACCCATTCATGCATTTTACCACTTTATACAGTTTATGCAACATGACATTTTATGCATTTTACCAGTTTATGCAAATTTGATCATGCAATTTGAAGAGTTTATGCAATTTCTGCATTCGCTTTCTGCATTTCCGCAGTCAATCGCAATGGCGCAGCCATTGCATTTCTAGTTATTATTGTTTTTCTCGCTTTTGTGTCTGTTTTGTGTGGCTCGAAATAAAATATTCAATTAATCAATCCTGAAGCTCCGAGAGGCTCTGAGAGGCTCAAGTTGAGGATAAGTTTAGGTACTGTTGCTATTAAATAAAGCTATTGAAAGCAGGTAGAGAAAAAAACAAGTATATGCTCAGATCCAGATTCAAAAAGCCACAAGAGCAACAGAAAAGCAAAAACAAAAAGAAGACAAAAAAGTGGCAAAAAGTGATGAAAAAAGTGAGGATTGTGGGGCTGTTGGAGCTGCGCAAATCACACATCACCAGCCCCTATAGCGCCCCCTGCAGGTGGTGGGTCCACAGGACGGCCTCATGGTTCTGACCGGGCCTGTTGGTCTCTCATAAGGAGCTTCTGACCCGCTCTCTGTCTGACCCGTCACCTATAGGACAAAAAATGACAAAAAAAGTGATGAAAAAATTAACTAAAAATGACAAAAAAAAAAAAAAAAAGATGAAAAAGTGTCAAAAACGTGACCAAAATGTGACAAAAAATGAAGAAAAAAATGAAGAAAAAATGATGAAAAAGTAAAAAAAAAGTGAGGAAAAACGTGACCAATAACGTGACATTTTTTGAAAAAATAATGAAAAAATGACAAAAAAATAATGAAAAATGATGAAAAAGTGACAAAAACGTGACCAAAATGTGACAAAAAATGATGAAAAAATGCTGAAAAATTAAGAAAAAAATAAGAAAAAAATTTCAAAAATATTATTAAAAAAATGATGAAAAAGTGACAAAAACGTGACCAAAATGCGACAATGAATGATGAAAAAAATACCAAAAAAGTGATAAAAATTAAAGCAAAAGTGAAAAAAAATGCTGAAATTTATTCCATAACCGCTCTCTGTCTGACCCGTCACCTATAGGACCTGTTTGCCCTGGAGCTCCGTTATCGGGGGCTTCGTGCCCCTGTAGGGTCTCCCAGGGCAAACAGGTCCTATAGGTGACGGGTCAGACACAGAGCGGGTCAGAAGCTCCTTATGAGAGACCAACAGGCCCGGTCAGAACCATGAGGCCGTCCTGTGGACCCACCACCTGCAGGGGGCGCTATAGGGGCTGGTGCTGTGTGATTTGGGCAGCTCCAACAGCCCCACAACCCTCACTTTTTTCATCACTTTTTGCCACTTTTCTGTCTTCTTTTTGTTTTTGTTTTTCTATTGCTTTTGTGGCTTTTTTTTTTTTTTGCATTTACGTTGCTATTTTTTACACGTTTTTTCAAGAAGCTTTTAGATTTGGTTAAAGTCGACCTGGTTAATAATGTTGTCCCTGAACCGACAGCATCAAAACCTGGGTCTGAGCATATACTTTCTTTTTTTCAATACCTTTATTTATTTATAGCAACAGTGCCTAAACTTATCGACTTATTTGTGCAGCCGCTGCTAAAGAAGGAGCTGGTTTAAATGCCCGTGAGGAGCCTGACTGCCCCCTGCTGGAGCCCACAGGCCCTGCACTCACATAACACCTGTCCTTTTATCAGGAACAGCTCCTTCTGTCGTTAATCTGAGGACGACGAGGCGCTCATGTGAGGCGCAGGAGGTGGAGAGACAACAACACTGACATGAACATGAGGAGAGGGGTTTGGGATGTTGTTTAGTTTTTGAAGAGTTCCTCCTTGGTTCTCTGACGTGGCCGACTTCCTGGTCCAGCTGTCAGTGCGTTCCTCGCTCCTCAGAAGGACAGGGAGCGCTCGTTCTGCATGTGAATGTGTTTAACCACTTCCTGTCTCTAACTGGAGGTTTAATAATGCAGCTCTGAGAAGCTCCGAGAAGCTCCGAGAGGCTCAGAGAAGCTCCGAGAGGCTCCGAGAGGCTCCAAGAGGCTCCTAGAAGCTCTGAGAGGCTCCGAGAGACTCCGAGAAGCTCCGAGAGGGTCTGAGAGGCTCTGAGTGGCTCCGAGATTATATCTCCTCTTATATTCGCAATGTGAGGGGCATGAGTGTTATGTCCCAGAGGCCCATTGCTCATTATAGGAGATTATCTGGGAACCATGACTCAATAAAGCACCACCAGAGGGGTATAAAAGGCGTCACATCCCTCTAGTGGAGGAATTGTGTAATTGCATCTATGTAAAGATAGATACTCCAATGGCTTTTCCCGCTAATTGTGGGCCAGTGTTAAGGTATTATGGGCCTTATCTCGATCTGACTGGCCCAACCGGCCCAAAGGTACGTTGGCCCATCGGGAAAACTCCCGAATCTCCCGATGGCCAGTCCAGCCCTGACAAAGTGTTTCAAATCAAAAGACTAAAGCAAACTTAGTTCTCTTCAAAAGTCAGATGTCCAAAACCCCGCCCCCTGTTCCAAACACAATCGACCTCTGAACCCCCACCTGAACAGAGCACGTTTTCTCCAGTTTGGCTTTACCCAAATCTAAAAGCCTCTTGAAAAAACTACCGACATAACAGGGACAAAATGTGATTTAAAAAATGACCAAAAAAAATGAGACAAAAACGTGACCGTATCGTGACAAAAAATAATGAAAAAATGATGAAAAAGTGACAAAAACGTGATGAAAAAGTGACGAAAAAATAATGGAAAAATGATGGAAAAGTGACCAAAATGTGACAAAGAATGATGAAAAAATTACCCAAAAAATGAAAAAAAAAGTGACAAAAACGGGATGAAAAAATGACGAAAAATAATGAAAAAATGATGGAAAAGTGACAAAAACGTGACCAAAAATGACAAAAACGTGATGAAAAAATTAAGAAAAAATGACAAAAAAATAATGAAAAAATGATGAAAAAGTGATGAAAAAGTGACAAAAACATGACCAAAATGTGACAAAAAGTGATGAAAAAATGACAAAAAAATGATGAAAAAATGACAAAAAAGTGATGAAAAAATTAAGAAAAAATAATGAAATAATGACAAAAAAAGTGACAAAAACGTGACCAAAATGTGACAAAGAATCATGAAAAAATTACCCAAAAAAGTGATAAAAAATTAAGAAAAAATGATGAAAAAATGATGAAAAAATGACAATAAAAAAGATGAAATTTATTCCATAATTTGGCAGCGGAAACGGAAACACAAAAAGGTTTCACAGTTGATTTGAATGTTTGTACAGTAAATGTTTGGTCCTCAGCTGATCCTGAGGCTGTTGTACATGTTTTTGTATATTGTTTGGTAAGATATCCTGCTGTTCTTTGGGCTTTTTAATCTACAAGGTCAGAAAATGTAACGACGTTTGATTCCAAGAACAGTTGTTTGTCTGATCAAGAAAACCCGATTTGTTGATGATTCTCCTGCTTTTCTTTAAGACGAGTTCATGAAATCAATGAATGAACTTTTGTAATTATTTCCCCAAATCTCTGTTTTGGTTTTAACAGTTTGTTCAAACAAAATGGCAGCTTCATCTCGGTCACAGCCTTTCATGCTACACGTGGATACCAAACATGTGTTAGTGTTAGTGAATGACCAAACTCTCTCTCTCTCTGACCGCATCATGACCTGAGCTTTTTCCCATGATGCTCGTGGTAAATGTCACCCCTGAGGAGGAGGAGGTATCCCAGAATGCCGCGGGGCGTTGTGTCAGATAGCCTGAGTGCGGGGCCTTGTATGGACATGTCCCTCGGCCGCAGATAAGACTTTTACAGCCGCGTAAATTTAGAACGATATCAGTGAAGGAGCTCAGGTGAGGACGGACGACGGAGACGTTTCAAAGTCACAGGACCCAGACCTTTGGTTCTTACAGGACCCAGACCTGTGGTTCTTACAGGGCCCAGACCTTTGGTTCTTACAGGACCCAGACCTTTGGTTCATACAGGACCCAGACCTGTGGTTCTTACAGGACCCAGACCTGTGGTTCTTACAGGACCCAGACCTGTGGTTCTTACAGGACCCAGACCTGTGGTTCTTACAGGACCCAGACCTTTGGTTCTTACAGGACCCAGACCTGTGGTTCTTACAGGACCCAGACCTGTGGTTCTTACAGGGCCCAGACCTTTAGTTCTTACAGGACCCAGACCTGTGGTTCTTACAGGACCCAGACCTGTGGTTCTTACAGGACCCAGACCTTTGGTTCTTACAGGACCCAGACCTGTGGTTCTTACAGGACCCAGACCTGTGGTTCTTACAGGACCCAGACCTTTGGTTCTTACAGGACCCAGACCTGTGGTTCTTACAGGGCCCAGACCTTTGGTTCTTACAGGACCCAGACCTGTGGTTCTTACAGGACCCAGACCTGTGGTTCTTACAGGACCCAGACCTTTGGTTCTTACAGGACCCAGACCTTTGGTTCTTACAGGGCCCAGACCTTTGGTTCTTACAGGACCCAGACCTTTAGTTCTTACAGGACCCAGACCTTTGGTTCTTACAGGACCCAGACCTTTGGTTCTTACAGGACCCAGACCTTTAGTTCTTACAGGACCCAGACCTGTGGTTCTTACAGGACCCAGACCTGTGGTTCTTACAGGACCCAGACCTGTGGTTCTTACAGGACCCAGACCTTTAGTTCTTACAGGACCCAGACCTGTGGTTCTTACAGGACCCAGACCTTTGGTTCTTACAGGACCCAGACCTTTGGTTATTATTTCATTATTTATTTAACCTTTATTTAACCAGATAAAAACTCATTGAGATTTATAATCTTTTTTACAAGAGTGACCTGGCCGAGAGGCAGCAACACATCATAAAACAGTTTACATCAATATAAGTAAGGATTAAACAGCGAGGATCCGTGCATTAGACGGTTATAATGCACGACGTGGAGTCGAGAACACCACGACAAAGCAGCGGAGACATTATAACGTCTAACGCGGCTCCTCGTTGTTTAATCCGCTTATACCAGGGTCCCACAAACGTAACATTTATAATAAATGTGTTTTTCATTGACTAAACTCACTCAATCTGCCAGACTACGGGACTATTTTGTGTGGGTTATTAGCCGGTCACTGAAGGCTGGTCTCAGAGCGAGTCATTCTCCGCAGCTATTACGAGGATCTCAGTCAGGCTCAACGACACAACATCAGCACAGAATCACAACACAACAGGACTAACCCGGAAACACTTTTCCCTGGAAGTAAACACCGATATGCGGCACTCGTGGGCAGGAGTTATTTCACTTTTACGCTGTTTAACCTGAAGCTAAAGCTAGCTAGCTCAACCAGCTCAACTGTTTATGGAAACAGCTGCGGTGGAGTCGCTCACACCTGGGCCCCACGAACTGAAACTTTTATGTTAATGCAGGATCATTTTATGTACGCCTGAAAATGATGAATAGCCTTAACCGTTTTCAATAGAAATGTAAAGCTCATATGTTATTAACAGTAGCTAACCTAGCTGCTCACTCTCCTCTACAAACATTTAGCAAACATTTTGTTTTGAAATTAACACAAAATCCATCTCATACGTTCCTGTCAGTCACTAATTACGCCTTTATCTGATTCAGATGTGTCATGCGTTGCTATGGCGACGCCACAGCGGAGTGACATCCCAGTGATTTAACTACCGGACTACGTGTGCGGTTACACCAAAATAATGCACCAGCCAATCAGAATCCAGTATCACCCAGACCATGGTATGATACAAAATATAAAATACATCTTAGGTGAAAACAACTGCAACCATCACGGCTTTGTACACATTTGTCAGTTTAGATTTAAAAGAGTTTAGAGAGACCAGCTCTCAAAAACTCAGCTCATTTTGCAGCTGATTCCAATCAGAAGGAGCACAATATTTAAAAGCCTTTGTCCCCATGTCAGTCCTGACATCAGGAA